>NC_086449.1:611932426-612239926 GCF_028390025.1 Pseudophryne corroboree
ACCGGTAGGTTTAAAATCTTATTTTCTCTTACGTCCTAGAGGATGCTGGGGACTCCGTAAGGACCATGGGAATTATACCAAAGCTCCAGACTGGGCGGGAGAGTGCGGATGACTCTGCAGCACCGATTGAGCAAACAGGAGGTCCTCCTCAGCCAAGGTATCAAACTTGTAGAATTTAGCAAGTGTTTGAACCCGACCAAGTCGTTGCTCGGCAAAGCTGTAATGCCGAGACGCCTCGGGCAGCCGCCCAAGAAGAGCCCACCTTCCTAGTGGAATGGGCCTTTACCGAATTTGGTAACGGCAATACAGCCGTAGAATGAGCCTGCTGAATCGTGTTACAGATCCAGTGAGCAACAGTCTGTTTAGAAGCAGGAGCGCCAAGCTTGTTGGCTGCATACAGGACAAACAGTGCCTCTGTTTTCCTAACCCGAGCCGTCCTGGCAACATACATTTTTAAGGCCCTGACTACATCAAGGGACCTGGAATCCTCCAAGTCACCCGTAGCCACAGGCACCACGATAGGTTGGTTCATATGAAAAGATGAAACCACCTTAGGCAAAAATTGAGGACAAGTCCTTAATTCTGCTCTATCCACATGGAAAATCAGATAGGGGCTCTTGTGAGACAAAGCCGCCAATTCGGACACCCGCCGTGCAGATGCCAAGGCCAACAACATGACCACCTTCCAAGTGAGAAATTTTAAATCCACCATTTGAAGAGGCTCAAACCAGTGAGATTTTAGGAACTTTAACACCACGTTAAGGTCCCATGGTGCCACTGGGGGCACAAAAAGAGGCTGGATGTGCAGCACTCCCTTTACAAAAGTCTGGACTTCTGGGAGAGAAGCCAATTCCTTCTGAAAGAAAATGGATAGGGCCGAAATCTGTACCTTAATGGAGCCTAACTTTAGGCCCATATCCACTCCTGTCTGTAGAAAGTGGAGATAACGGCCCAGATGGAAATCTTCCGTAGGAGCATTCTTGGCTTCACACCAAGATACATACTTCCTCCTGATATGGTGATAATGTTTCGCCGTTACCTCCTTCCTAGCCTTAATCAGAGTAGGGATGACTTCCTCCGGAATACCTTTTCCCGCTAGGACTTTGTGTTCAACCGCCATGCTGTCAAACGTAACCGCGGTAAGTCTTGGAACATGCAGGGTCCCTGCTGCAATAGGTCTTCTCTGAGAGGAAGAGGCCACGGATCTTCTGTGAGCATTTCCTGAAGATCTGAATACCAGGCCCTTCGCGGCCAATCCGGAACAATGAGTATTGTCTGCACTCTTTTTCGTCTTATGATTCTCAGTATTTTTGAGATGAGCGGAAGAGGAGGGAACACATAGACCGACTGAAACACCCATGGTGTCACCAGGGCGTCCACCGCTACTGCCTGAGGGTCCCTTGACCTGGCACAATACCTCCGAAGCTTCTTGTTGAGGCGTGACGCCATCATGTCTATTTGTGGGAGTCCCCACTGACTTGTTATCTCTGCAAAAACTTCCTGATGAAGTCCCCACTTCTGGATGGAGATCGTGTCTGCTGAGGAAGTCTGCTTCCCAGTTGTCCACTTCCGGAATGAAGACCGCTGACAGAACGTTTACGTGATTTTCCGCCCAGCGAAGAATCCTGGTGGCTTCCGCCATTGCCACTCTGCTCCTTGTCCCACCTTGGCGGTTTACATGGGCCACAGCCGTGACGTTGTCCGATTGAATCAGAACCGGTAGGTCGCGAAGAATATTCTCCACTTGTTGTAGGCCGTTGTATATGGCCCTCAATTCCAGTACGTTGATGTGTAGACAAGCCTCCTGGCTTGACCATAGTCCCTGAAAATTTCTTCCTTGTGTGACTGCTCCCCATCCTCGGAGGCTCGCGTCCGTGGTCACCAGAACCCAGTCTTGAATGCCGAACCTGCGACCCTCGAGAAGGTGAGCACTCTGCAGCCACCACAGGAGAGACACCCTGGCCCTGGGGGACAGGCTTATTTTCCGATGTATTTGTAGATGGGACCCCGACCACTTTTCCAGAAGGTCCCACTGAAACGTCCTCGTATGGAACCTGCCGAAGGGGATGGCCTCGTAGGCCGCCACCATTTTTCCCAGTACTCGAGTGCATTGATGGACTGACACTCTTTTCGGTTTCAACAGGTCTCTGACCATGTTCTGGAGTTCCTGGGATTTTTCCAATGGGAGAAAAACCCTCTACTTTTCCGTGTCCAGAATCATGCCTAGGAAAGATAGCCGAGTCGTTGGAATCAACTGTGACTTTGGTAGATTTAGAATCCAGCCATGTTGCTGCAGCACTCAGGGAGAGCGACACGCTTTTCTGCAATTGATCTCTCGATCTCGCTTTTATCAGGAGATCGTCCAAGTACGGGATAATTGTGACTCCTTGTCTGCGCAGGAGCACCATCATTTCCGCCAGTACCTTGGTAAAAATCCTCGGGGCCGTAATGACTGTCCTGTGCAGCGAATCTCAGGTACGCCTGATGAGGGGGGATATATGGGGACATGAAGGTATGCATCCTTTATGTCTAGTGACACCATAAAATCCCCCCCTTCCAGGCTGGAGATCACTGCCCGGAGCGATTCCATCTTGAATTTGAACTTTCTCAAGTATAGGTTTAGGGATTTTAAATTTAGAGTGGGTCTGATCGAGCCATCCGGTTTCGAGACCCAAATAGGGTTGAATAGTACCCCTTCCCCTGTTGAACTAGGGGAACCTCGACAACCACTTGTTGTTGACACAGTTTTTGAATTGCAGCTAAAACCATCTCCCTTTCTGGGAATGAAGCTGGTAAAGCCGATTTTTAAAACCGGTGAGGAGGCACGTCTTCGAATTCCAGCTTGTAGCCTTGGGATACAATATCCATTGCCCAAGGATCCACGTCTGCCTGAACCCAGACGTGGTTGAAGAGTCAAAGACGTGCCCCCACCGGCGCGGACTCCCTCAGTGGAGCCCCAGCATCATGAGGTGGATTTAGTAGAAGCCGGGGAGGACTTCTGCTCCTGGGAACTAGCCGTAGCAGGCATTCTTTTCCCTCTACCCTTACCTCTGGCGAGGAAGGAAGAGCCCCGACCTCTTCTAGACTTATGCGACCGAAAGGACTGCATCTGATATTGTGGTGTTTTCTTTTGCTGTGGGGGGAACAAAAGGAAAAAAAGTAGAGATTTACCCGCGGTAGCAGTGGAAACCAGGTCCGCGAGACCTTCCCCAAATAAAACCTCACCCTTGTAAGGCAAAACTTCCATATCTCTCTTTGAGTCGGCATCACCCGTCCATTGGCGGGTCCACAGGGCTCGCCTAGCAGAAATCGCCATGTCGTTGGCTCTCGAACCTAGCAGCCCAACGTCTCTCTGAGCGTCTTCAATGTGACCTAAGGTCAATAAAATGGTATCCCTATCTAGGGTATCAATGTCCGCTGACAAGGTATCTGCCCAAGCTGCCACAGCGCTACAAACCCAAGCCGACACTATTGCCGGTCTGAGCAAGGCACCTGTATGTGTATAAATTGATTTTAAGGTAGTCTCCTGTCTGCGATCAGCAGGATCTTTGAGGGCTGCCGTGTCAGGAGACTGTAGCGCCACCATTTTGGACAAGCGCGTTAAAGCCTTGTCCACCTTGGGTGAGGATTCCCACCGTAACCTGTCCTGTGCCAGGAAAGGATACGCCATAAGAATTCTCTTGGGAATCTGCAGTTTCTTGTCTGGAGTTTCCCAAGTTTTTTCAAATAACTCATTCAGCTCATGAGATGGGGGAAAGGTTACCTCAGGTTTCTTTTCCTTAAACATGCATACCCTCGTGTCAGGGACAGAGGGGTCATCTGTGATATGCAAAACATCTTTTATTGCAATAATCATATAATTAATACTTTTGGCCACCCTTGGGTGTAACCTCGCATCATCGTAGTTGACACTGGAGTCAGAATCCGTTTCGGTATCAGTGTCTGATATTTGGGACAGTGGACGTTTCCGAGACCCTGAAGGGCCCTGTGACACAGTCAAAGCCATGGATTGACTCCCTGTTTTATCCCTGGACTCTGCTTTGTCCAATCTCTTATGTAATAAAGACACATTTGCATTTAAAACATTCCACATATCCAACCAATCAGGTGTCGGCGTTGCCGACGGAGACACCACAATCATCTGCTCCACCTCCTCCTTAGATGAGCCTTCCGCTTCAGACATGCCGACACACGTACCGACACCCCCACACACTCAGGGATATATCTATATGGAGACAGTCCCCCAATAAGGCCCTTTGGAGAGACAGAGGGGAGAGTATGCCAGCACACACCCAGCGCTACCGGACACAGGAATAAAATCCCAGTTAGTACAGCGCTTTTATATAAATATATCTAATTACACTCACTGCGCCAATTAAATGTGCCCCCCCCCCTCCTTTTTGCCCTCTGTAACCGTGTTCAGCAGGGGAGAGTCCGGGGAGCCAGCTTCTCTACAGTGTGCTGTGGAGAAAATAGCGCTGGTTAGTGCTGGAGGATCAAGCTCCGCCCCCTCAGCGGCAGGCTTCGGTCCCGCTCAAATTATTTATACTGGCGGGGGTTTTATTAATATACCGCCTCCACAGTATCTAATCAATACGCCAGTGTCCCCTGAGGATAATATTGCTGCCCAGGGCGCCCCCACTGCGCCCTGCACCCTTACAGTGCCCGCTGTGTGTGTATGTGTGGAAGCAATGGCGCACAGCGTTACCGCTGCGCGTTACCTCAGTAAAGATCTGAAGTCTTCTGCCGCCTTTGACGTCTTCTTTCTTCTTAATACCCACCCGGCTTCTATCTTCCGGCTCTGTGAGGAGGACGACGGCGTGGCTCCGGGGCAAACGGCGAGGGTGAGACCTGCGTTCCGACACTCTGGAGCTAATGGTGTCCAGTAACCAAAGAAGCAGAGCCTAGCATTTAAGTAGGTTTGCTTCTCTCCCCTCAGTCCCACGATGCAGGGAGCCTGTTGACAGCAGCGCTCCCTGAAAATAAAAAACCTAACAAAAGTATTTTTCAGAGAAACTCAGGAGAGCTCCCCTGCAGTGCACCCAGTCTCCTCTGGACACAGGATCTAACTGGGGTCTGGAGGAGGGGCATAGAGGGAGGAGCCAGTGCACACCCATCTAAAGTCTTTAGAGTGCCCATGTCTCCTGCGGAGCCCGTCTATACCCCATGGTCCTTACGGAGTCCCCAGCATCCTCTAGGACGTAAGAAAAACACAGTTTCTATAGCTCTCTCCCTCTCATATACAGTATATATTTCCCAATCTTCACCATTACAGTCCAGATTTTAAGGATAACCATGCTTGAGATATGATGGGACACATCAGTTTAATTCACAAACATCTGTAGAGGGATGTAGGTGCTATCCTGGTTGTAAGGATGCCGAAGCCAGAATCCTGACTGCTTACAATGCCGGCAAACAGGGGCTATTCCCACTCATGGGTGTCCACGACAACCACAGAGTGGGAACAGAACCTTTGGCGAGTGCAGCAAGCCCCTTCTGTAGATGCTTATGGTCTCTTTTTAAAACTAAAAGAGGATTAGGGTCACAGAACAATACTGAACTAAATTCTTGTTTGATGCCATTACATTCTGAATTGCTTTTTTTTATATTGATGCCTTACGGTTAATTGTGGTGCACAGTGCAAAACAGTTGCTTAATAAATTTGGCAAACATTAACTTTCTGGTGACCGCCTTCCTGTAATTTTGTTTAGATATTAGTTATCATCATAGGCACAGAAAACGTTGGTATTCTTTCCATTCACGTCATTCAATGGGGGAGATTCAATTGTTTGAAAAGTCAGTTGGGTGACTGCTTTTTCCTATCTAATAGACAGGAAAAAACAGACACCGAACCGACTTATCAAACATTTGAATTCCCCCCTTCATGTTAGAAATGAGATAAAGTCACACCTCAAACCCTGAGGCACGGGGTATGACATGGTCTGTGTACACTATAAATAAGAACATTGGGTCATGCAACAGGTTGAAACCAGTAGTTTTGAATGAAGGTCATGTTTTCATAGTCTCTAGCAGGAGCAGGTCAGAAAAAGCCAGATACTGTATAAGCAAGGCGTTAGCCTGCACCATCAGTAACAGCATGTGGAATGGAAGTTGGTCATAATAATGTGTCCTCTTACTACTTGTCACTGGCTAAGAACAGCACCGTAGGATAGTCTACAAGATTTTGTGCCTTGCTGTAGAAACACTCCGTTCTAAGTCATATCCTAACAGGGACTATGGTACACTATTATTACACTTTAGTTTCAAAATACAATTATATTACAGTGCTGTAAAACATTAAAATTACTATATTTATTTTCCCTTTCCATTTGACTAAAGTAGTTATTAAAGCAATGTAATATGGTCGGGCAGGCAAAGAAGTAACAAAAGTATGCTCATAGTTTCGTTACCCCTTTTTGGAGACTATATCTAGCACGCCGTTACCCAAATGTCCTCAAAGTAACTACAGACTAGGTTTTATGGATATCCATGCTGGAGCACAAGTGACAATCAAAATAACTGAGGTACTAATTATGTCACCTTGGTCAAGCAAGGATATCCTTAAAACCAGGACTGCAAGGGGCATTTGAGGACTGACTAGCTAGCATATATATTCCCTATGGTAGGCACAATTAAGCAATGACAAATGTTTGATGTTAATGTCCATTTAAATGGAAACTAGGCTTCGTCAGCAGAACAGACACAAGCACCTCACTGTAAGGTTGTTTTTTCAGGGTTGCTGGCTGGGCTGGGCCACAACACATTACGCTAACATTTTTGAATGCTTTAAATTCATTCCATCCTAATTAATCCCAGCAGAAAATACAATCAGCAACTGCCATCACTGGCTGGCTGTGATCACACACACACACACACACACACACACACACACAATATGGCCACTGTAACCTTTAGATAAAGGTTGACCTTGATTATCTTGTTGCGTTTCTTTTTCAACCTCACTACATCAGTGAAACCTACAACCCACCTTAGAAAACATATTTGCAATATTGTAATGTGAATTTTCAAAATGCAACGGCAGATGTGGTTTTGGTATATTACGCCGACATTGACCATGGCGTCCATCATGAAGTGTCAACACAGTCATATCGTCAACAATGCATTTCTAAGGTATCCCTAAAAGTAGCGCTAAAGCCTAAACCTAACCCAGCCGTACCTTAATGGTAATGTCAACAATTTTATTATTGGTTATGTCAATAGTGTCACTCCAGGGGCAGGGTGCTGATCAGTGAGGGCATATTTACAACTTGGTGAATAATGTTTTAGATGAGACGTATCACTAGTGCTACTGTAGCTACAGTATATGTCACGTCTAAAACTTTGCCCTTCAAAATGTAAATATGCCCCACTTATTGATCAGCATTCTGCCCCTAAACTATGTCAGACATAGTAAACATAGACATAGTTACCATGTCACCATAACTGTCGACGTTCTGGTGTTGACATGAAACATAGTATGTCGACAATGCGATCACCAACATGCTGACTGAATACCGCCACTGTATTTTTCTTTTCTATACAACAAACAAACTCAAGCAGAATCTCTGGATTAGATGTCAATGCACTGTTAATGTAGGTTTGTTTTCACTTGGCATAGTACAGGTACTTGCAAGAAAAAAAATATATATAAACAAATAAAAAACAGAAGTTGTGCAATCAAAACAGTGTCAAAGGACTACACAAAGGGTTTTTTCCCCATCTTTATACAGACTATTGTTACTGTATGATATAATCCCATTTAACCCTACAAAACTAAAACCCTCACAAGGTGTCAGACAAGACAACAAAAACTAATCTATATTATATATTCAGAAGTGAGAACAAGTACTGCTGTCTTTTTGAGAAATATAAATAGGTAGGACAAATGTATTAGTAGAAAAATTCAGCTCATGATGAGAAAGTAGCAAAGTGGTCAGCATCGCTGCGTCACAGCACTGGGGTCCCATTCCAACCATATCAGAGTACAGTTTGTATGTTTTACGTATGTTTGCATAACTCTCCTTTGGTCGCTCTGGTTTCCTCCCTTAGAGAACATACCTCCTAACTTTATCTGGTCTGTAAGCCAGACATTTGCCTGCATCGTAGGTGCGTTCTCAGTAGTTAAGGGGCATGGCTTTGCGGGAAATGCCGTACCTGCATGCGCAAGCAGAGAGCAATGGTGACAGGAGACTTCCCAACTCTCTCCCCCCCCCCCCCCCTGCGGCCTTCGGTTGGGACAAATGGACAGTGCCCAAAGAACGGGACTGTCCCACTAAAATCAGGACAGTCAGGAGGTATGCTGATATGTTCATTGTCCTGAAATTATTAGGAAAATATCCTTATTGTGCGTTTATGTAGTAAGGAAGTTAGACTGTAAGCAGGGACAGATTTGAATGATTACAACAACCCCTATGAAGTGCTGCATAATGTATGAAGGGAGCTATGTGAAATGTTAATAGTCACCTGGCTTGTTTTCAGTTAAACTATGCCTTACTGCTAGGAGCTGTATACAATAGCCAGAAATCACGTTTATCCCTAGAATGATGATCTGTAAGAACGTTTGTCATGCAGATAAATGTGTCAGAATAGAGAGCGCAGGACAGTGAGTGCATACTAGCGCAGAGAGGGGCTGTTTATACTCACAACAAATAGCAGCAGACGGCACACGTCACCAACATGGTATTAATCACCCTGTAACAGAAACAAGACTGTAAGAACAGAACACTGTACTTCTGTGTGATCACAGGAAATAGGGATGCTCTTTACCATTTCTTATTGGTTTATTTCGCAAATGAACAATAAAAACCATCACATTTGGATACAAAGTAGAATAGATTTCTATATTTTACATTAAAACTTTGAAAATGTGCAATCAGCATGCATCCATTAAACTGACAAACATCTCCAGTTATAGACAGCGATAAATGAATACCCTAGCAGAATTGTATACAGCGTATGTCTTGTAGATTCCTCTCACAATGTATATAACACATGCTTATATCTGCAGAAGGCGTCGGAAGGAAATAGATGCCTTCTGCCAGTATCTCAATGCCGAAAAGCTGCATCGGATCACCATGGCAACCAACGGTGGCGAGACTTGCAATGTTTGCTTGCTTTGCCAGTAAATCTGCATCAGAAGACGCAGACACTGGCTTCGCCACTCTCAGAAAAAAAACAGGGCCAACTCACCCGTTTCCAGGAAACGCTGCCCAGCTCCGCCCACATGCACAGTACGGGTACTGCACACGCGCAGTCCCACAAACTTCGGAGGTGTACATAAACTCTTGAATTTACTTACGTCTCTGAATCACGCCCTGATACCATAATGTGAATGTGACAGCTAATACTATATAATCATATTGCATTACATAGAAATGCCAGCTGCCAATTCTACTCCAGTGAAGGGATGCAATATGTTTTACATTAAAGCTTGTAAGATCAGAGATCTTTATTTAATCAAGACTGTTCCGTTGTGTCTGCAATTTAATACTGTGGCCGTCATAAGGACCATGTGTATGAAACACTATTATCTGCCTGGTATACTAAGCTATGCTACTGTAGTGTTGACAGACATTCACAATGTGGACTTGCTATACCAGACCCATCTATTTGACCAGACTTATTTTCCTTGTGATGAAGATATAATTAACAATTAGAAACATATTTCCTAATTACCAGGTTTTAGACCCAATAATAAGAAATTAACATTTGCCTGAATGTACTGAAAATCACATGCAGGAACAGGGGATCTGGTGACGGGGAAAGAAGTGAAATAACAAAAGCCATCATTTCACTTCTACTCCAGGAGCTGGGGGTGTTCTGCGCACGTGCGGTCTGCCACGTGCGCAGAACATGTATGGCAGCCATTGCCGAGGAAGCTTCCTGAGGAACGGTCTACCAGTAATTTTGGAAATCTGTAGCCCATAGGCTACAACAACCTAAAGGTGCTGTTGGAAATGAAAAGACCGTGGCAGATATGCGATATCTGCTGTGGTACCTCCTTCATACATTAGGGGGATCCTAAATATTAGCCGTTGCCCCCCAAAACAGGTGTTTAAAGGGATATACAGCTAAAATGACTTGATAAATAATCCCCTTAAGCCAGTGGCTTCCAAACTTTTTTGAATCACGGCGCCCTAGAATATCAGAATTTTTTTCACGGCACCCCTAGGCCAAAAATTTCTTATTGAGAAATTTAGAAAGAAATATTACATTAAGTAGATCGCATTTATATGTCATCCTTAGGGTCAGTTGTGTGGTGAGGGACAAGATTTGCTTCTGTTTGGCCACATATTTTATGACTGGCAGCCACCAGCACTGGTTTTGCCTATTATATTGACCATGATTAATTTGAATTGGTCCTGGATCACCAACCCGGGGCACCCCTGCAAGTGTCCCGAGGCACCCCAGGGAGCCACGACACACAGTTTGGGAACCTCTGCCTTAAGCACAGTGGCTAGCAATCTCCAGACATACTACTTAGCTCTGTGTGTCTATGTGATAGAGGGTGATACACAGTTTTAATGTTTACCAAATAAGCTTTGCTGCAATTTAGCTCTTGTCTGCAAACACAAGCTGCAAATCGCCAGTTAGGTCAGTTTATTAAATAAGGCTAGAGCAGATCTAGTCTGTCTATGGCAGTGAGGAAAAAGTGTGTGTGCGCCACTGCCAAAGTCATCGGGTATGTGCTAGAATGAAACGTCAGGCAGAAAAGCAGAAGTTACTAAACACGCAAGTCACATGAAGGTCAAATAACAGCTCCCAACCAGCAACGTAATCATTAAATAGTAATAAAGAAAGACAGTCAGATGAAATGGGATTATGGAAATTATCTATTTAACATTACATTGTTCCAGAAATAAAATAAACAAACTATTAACATCACACATACGCGAATGGGCAAAATAATGTGTCTCATAGCAGATACATCATGTAGGTATACGGTCTCTAGGTCGACAGTGTCTAGGTCGACCACTATTGGTCGATTATAACTAGGTCAATAGGGTCTCTAGGTCGACATGAGTTTTTCAAAAAAAATTTCTTTTTTTGAACTTTTTCATACTTAACAAATCACGCGGACTACAATTGGGAATAGTAACTTGTGCCGAGAGCAGCGAGGCACCTTGCCCGAAGCATGGCGAACGAAGCGAACCATGTGAGGGGACACAGTGTACTAAGTGGGGTTCCTGGTCACTTTACGGGGAAAACAACACCAAAAAACCCCCATTAAAAAACTCGAGTTTTTGACCCGTCGACCTACAGACCCTGTCAACCTAGTTACTGTCAACCTAGACACTTTCAACCCCCCATGCCACACCCATCACGTATACCCTGTACAGCGTTGCAGAGCCTTACAGATATATTACTATAATATAATGTATACCAGTTTTCAGTAACACAGATTTATAACATCATTATAATATAAATAAAACCTCTGTACAGATACACTGCAAGAAAGTGTAATATTGTTACAGCATATATTCTATTCATGTATTTGCAGCCATGGTAATGTTAGACAAGTGTTCTGCAGAATAAACTGGTAATGAATGTATGAGCATGTATGAAGATTGAGGAGATGAGGGCTGGGTTGAAAAATTACTGTGACCATGCCTGGTGCCAGCAGACTAGCAGAGCCCTGGGCTGCAGCCACACTCACTAATCACCCTGCGCCCACATGACGGTAACACCAGCTTCCACAGCACACTCACCCTCGGTTGGGTCCCTTGGGGATGAACCACGGCAGCACAGCGCCCACAATACCCCAGAAGACGGTCATGACGATGATCGGGATGAGCAGCCCGGGGTAGGCCATGATGCCGGCACTGTACACGGAACTGTCTGCAACTACTGTGATAAACTCAACAGCAGGGAAGACAACTATCACAGTCATGTGACTACATGTGCCTCGTCACATGACTGCTCCTCTCCCAGCGCCCGCTGTACGTTTACTTGATGGGAGGAGTCTCTGCACTAACCACGCCCCCAGCATATGATCCCTTCACCGGTATTAACGTTGCGACAATCCCCATGTTGGCACAGACTCCGCCCAACTCTAATAATAGTAGCAAGTGAAAGGAATTCCCTGTGCCGTGTCCTGTGCTGTGCCCGGGCCGCTTCAGAGGTTGTAGTATGCAGAGGAGCAGCCGCCAGGCACTGTCCCTCCCCCTGGCTGCAGATGCATCGCGTCGTCCTGGGTGCCGGAGAGTAGATGAGAAGTCTACTGCTGATTATTAATGCATGCATTTGTACCTGTCAGCTCAGTTACAGGGAGTCTCACCTTTATTTTATTGCATAGGCAGCCAGCATTTGCAATATACAGTATGCATTAGCATTCTGTACAAGGGGTGTGCAATAAGATTCCGGATGCACAAAAAGTATATTTACAAAGTGAACATTACATTTTTCCAAAGTATTCGCCAGAGGAGTCTTTGATATGTTGCATGTTCTCAAACCACTTGGGGAAGAAGATGGCCCAGTCCAAAGCAGTTCTATCTTCTACATGCAGTATGAAGGTCTCCACTGCAGTTTCCGGTGACTGAAAACCAATCACATGCATCCTGTGTTTAATTTGTGGGAACACTAATAAGGAGGGAGAGGGCAACATGCCGGCACCTCTTTTTGGTCAACCAATAACTGAGACAAGACAACTTCGTTTCTTGGGCAAATCAAAAGGTCACAGCTTTATTGATTAAATACATAATCACAACCAAAACAAACTGCAGGACATGAAAAGCAAGGGGAACGGTGCGCCATGCTCACGCAACGTTGTACCACCTGAGGCGTGGCCGCCCGCCTTCGTGGGTATGCGGCCCGCCTCCTACAATTTGGTACTACCCGGGGCGTGCCCGACCCCACCATGTGGTTACGGGACCACGCCCCCTACCATTTTGGGACCAGCTACCATCCGCACAGCACCATACCTTGGCGCGCAACCCGTATGGTACCTGCTGTATTAATGCTGGAACCAGGCGTGCGGCCACCTATTGGTGAATATGCGAGGCATTCTGTAAATCCCCTACTTTCATGCCTTGTGCATCGCTCCCTCCCCGCCGACCAACTGTGACAATAACATCCTCCTCAACAACCTATACAGCAATGTAAGAACATGAACTTGAAAAATCACAAATGTTTCTTTTTCTTCTTTTTTTTTCCATTTATTTAATTTTTTACTTTTTTTATAATTATATATAAAACAATGACAAGCAATATCCAACATCGTTACATAATTCTTCACACCTCCTGGCTGCCGCCTGTGACCGCTTAGACACCAGTACCTTTTTAACTCACCGGGCTGGGTGGGCGGGCGTCTTGTCCTTGCTGGGGGGTGAATGCACTCAGCCCCCCGGCTCCCAGCATATAAACCTCCTGCTGCCCACTCCCCTGCAATTAAATCCTCTAACCCTCACTGGGCGTTATGATCAGCCAGGTGCTAAAAGGGGGACCGGTGTGCTGGCTGCTACCCCCCCCCCCCCCATCCCCCCCTGCCTGGGGGGTTCCCTCCATTGCCCCCATGAGCTGCCTTGCGTCCCTCCCCCTTATCTGGATGCGGGGGCCATCTTTGGCTACCTTCGCCCCTTTAAGTCACATGTTGCCAGTTTTGGACTATATGGCGGATGACCAAGCTCCTAGATGCGTTCCAAGTCCAGAAAATCCACCACTTTCCTGGACATGTGTGGGCAGGTGCATTGAACACGAGTTCTTAGGCAGCGCTTGGAAATGGCTTCCAGCATTTGCATCAGGCATTGGATGACGCACCAGTTCCCAGTGACTGAATTGCTGCAGAAATAGTACGGTAGCAACATGATCAGTCTTGGCCACAAAAACAGCCACCATCTACTTGACTAAGCTTCCTCAAGTAGTAACTGCTGTGGCAGCGCACCTCCAACTGGGCTCCTCATCTTCCAGAGACCATCTCCTGTGCCTAAATCCTCATATAAGAATGAGGATTTGATTGTGGCTAATATTTGATGTTTAAGTGTCAAGCCACCATCCAGGACAACGCTAAGATTCCACACATGATCAGTGTTTTGTAATTCTGTGCCCAAGCATCAGTCCAGTTGGTTTGCTATGCTGCAGTCTTGTCCTTTGATGTCGAGGTCCTATCATAAGGACCTCTGTTTTATTAATATTTTCTACTAGTTTCTCCCCGTGGCCTCACCCACGTGTATTTCGTATTTAATGCTGTTCACAATGTTACTATAGAGCCTCCCTGTATACCATAATTGTTATTTCGGCACTAATGATTTGAGCGCAAATATAAAGATATCTGCTTGTACTGACACGAGAACGGGCTACATAATGGGGTGTGTGCAGTAAGTTTCCGGAGCAGTGCATAGGTAAAGTAGACACAATCCAAGAGGTTGTGAACTGTAATTTCTGAGTAAAGTTCTTGTGAAATGTCAGGGCAAAGCACCGTATATAAGCAGCACTGCACACCGAAGAAGTCCGCATGTTCACTTCCTTCACAAACTCGTTATGGCGCTCAACAGAACCAGGATCTTCTACAACTACAAGGGTGGCCTGCGACAAAAGCTGCTTTTGGAGAGAAAATACTGCCCTGGACCACTGTGTTTGAGTGGTTTGAGAATTTCGGCATGGGAGACGGTCCCTGGAAGATGAGCACTGTGGCCAACCTGTGTCCACCATCACCAAGGACGACGTTACTGCCATGAGGGCCATAGTGGAGGTGAACACAAAGGGGTCCATGGCCCAGTTAGAAAAGGAGATAGGCATCTCAGTACAATACAATACAAATAGCTTTACAGTCACTAAAACATTAAAAAATGAATCAGCAAAATTACAATGCAGTACATCTATACTCCAGTGATATATAAAACAGAATGTTAAGAATTCAAACCAACAATTACAGAAGGGAAAAACTGTTTCTCATCCTACTTGTATGGCAACCAAGACACCTACAGCATTGTGGCTCTGTCCCATTACAAAGTTTGTCCCATTAAGGGGCGCCAATATCTACATTCACTTACCAAAAAAATTAAGCTCAGGCCGGCCCTGCTTACATGGATGATTCCGGCAGGTGCTGTTGCTTCCTGCTCTCTGAAGAATGAGGGACCGGTTCAGCGGAAGGACTACTGTTCTCCTCTCCACCACCACACTGTTAAAGCCCAGCCATGTACCCCACCTTAGCCGCACCTCCTAGTCAGGCACAGAGGAGGGGCCGACACTTAATGCACAATACTCTCCGGGTCAGTATATAGCAATCCTTATATTTGAAATGTTGTGCTGAGTACCCCTTGTGCTGAGCGCGCGTGGCCCCAGCTGTTGAACTCGGATGGCGGTCATAAGATCGACATGAGTTAGGTCGACATACATTGGGTCGACATGATAACTAGGTCGACATGGCTTTTTAAAAAAAAATTCCACGCGGACTACAATTGGGAACTGTAACCTTGCCCAAACTAACGAGCCATGCGAGGGGACTCTGTGCACTAATTCAGGTTCCCGGTCACTTTACGAAGTCAACGACCCCAAAAAAAGTAATGTCGAACTAGTACATAGAAAAAATATATATACAGCGCCACTTGTGGGATAGATTCCAAAACTACGTTAAAATATTTTAAAAAGAGAAAATCTTTAAAAACATTTAAAAAACACACATAACCTTTTTAAAGGTGTCTGCCACCCCCTAAAAATGCAACGCTGGTGGAGCAATGCTAAAAATTGTGGAAGAAGTGGGGGATAGGGGTACCGGCGACCTGTGTTGTTTAAAAAATGTATATTATTAAAAAATCCTTAGATTTATCAGCCAAAAAATATATATATAAAAATATTCAAATTTAATAAGATATAAAACTTAATAGATAAAAGTAACAAATTTTCAACAGATAAAAAAATATATAAATATAAGGTAGGAGATAAGACTTAGCTTAAAAAATAGGCAGGGGGTCAGTGCAGGGAACCCAACGCGTTTCGTCACATATGACTTCTTCAAAGGGTCTTTGAAGAAGTCATATTTTTATATATATATTTTTTGGCTGATAAATCTAAGGATTTTTTAATAATATACATTTTTTAAACAACACAGGTCGCCGGTACCCCTATCCCCCACTTCTTCGAACTAGTACATGTTGACCTAATGACCATGTCGACCTAGTGATCATGTCGTCCTAATGCATGTCGACCAAACGTGGTCAACCTAACTCATGTCGACCTAATGAACCACACCCGTTGAACTCCACTAGGTCCTAACGGCTTTCTTCACAGCTGCAGCTGGGGGGGGGGGGGGGGGGGGATGTAGTGTGGCAGATAGGTTATGTAATGTAGTGGTGCAGCATAGCATATAGGGGATGTAGTGTAGTGATGTAATGTAACATATAGGGTATGTAGTGTAGTGGTGTAGCGCAGTGTATAGGGGCATGTGGTGTAGTGCAGTGTGTAGGGGATGTAGTGTAGTGATGTAGTGTAGCATATAGGGGATGTAGTATTGTGATGTAGTGCAGTGTATAGGGGCTTGTGGTGTAGTGATGTGCAGCGTATAGAGGGGATGTAGTGTAATGATATAGTGCAGTCTATAGGAGGATGTAGTGCAGTTATGTAGTGCAACGTATAGGGTCACATAGGGGGCATATAGTAGAAGACGCTGCTGGGGGACCATGCAACAGTGGGGGGCGTGCCAAATTGCTGCCTTGCACTGGATGACAAAAATCCTAGTTTCGGCCCTGATATCTATCCAGATGCCAGTCATGATGGTGCCTCGGAATTAGTACATAACTCAGGAACCATGCCTGTTGATAGTTCTTTTGTGATGCCCCAGAATGCCGTACTTGTGGCCGTGCGTGTTAGAGATGGAACTTCTGTTCTGAGAATGATGTGTGATCACTACTGCTCCGTGTAAAATTTGTCTAAAAAACTTTTTTCATCACGTTTTTCTATTTCTTTATTGTTTTTAATATTTCGCTTTGTATGACCTCATATCCAGGTCATAATAGTACCACATGTGGGCTTACGAATAAAATAATATATTCCACGTGGGTATTGGTATTTCAGTTTTGAAACATGTACTAAGTAATAAATAAATACATTAAAATCAAATTCTTTATTTAAGACATACAAAATATATGTGAATGGGATAGAGTGCACCTTGATAAACTGATTCCTGTCACGAGCCTTTTCATATCCATTTTTTTTAATCAGTGAGTAGCACCAATGTTCTAATATATGTGGAATTATGCACAATAGAAATTAGAACATATTGGGGGTAATTCCAAGTTGATCGCAGCAGGAAATTTTTTAGCAGTTGGGCAAAACCATGTGCAGTGCAGGGGAGGCAGATGTAACATGTGCAGAGAGAGATAGATTTGGGTGTGGTGAGTTCAATCTGCAATCTAAATTGCAGTGTAAAAATAAAGCAGCCAGTATTTACCCTGCACAGAAACAAAATAACCCACCCAAATCTAACTCTCTCTGCAAATGTTATATCTGCCCCCCCCCCCCCCCCCCCCTGCAGTGCACATAGTTTTGCCCAATTGCTAAAATATTTCCTGCTGCGATCAACTTGGAATTACCCCCATAATCCCTTGTATCACCATCAATCTTAACTAGTTCTGGTGCAGGAGTTTCTGTTCTTAAACTCACAAGTAAACCCATTAAAAGACCAAACTGTTCAACTGCTGGGAGGAGGTATAAAGGCAATGATTTTGCAAGGAGAAAGTGCAACAGTATAAAGCAGGACCGAGTACCATTGCATACAATTGAGTAGGAAAAGTTTATGTTTTCATTTGCTAGAAAAATATTTATTCTTATCTGTGAGGATACGGGGTTCTTCTAATCACTCAGACACGGGGCCGATGAAACCAAAGTGATGGTTTATTTCTCACTGCACACAGGAGTAGATAATTCACAGGAAACATAAGTAAATATAGCCCAGAAACAGTATACAGGTAGCAGTCCAGATAGTAAGTCCCAGTAGAGGACTTAAGTCCACAGCAATTCCACAGATAAACAGGTCCACACAGCAGAACTATCTCTGAGTCCACACAGCAGTGATAGCAGATTAGTCCACAGGAGAATATGTGTATAAATCCACGCAGGAGTAAATACGTATAAATCCACACAGCACTGGTGATGCGTTCCACAAAGTACCCTGGCAGAGTATCACCCCTTAGCCAAAGTCCTGCTACTAACATGAGGAGCTGAGCTGCGCAACCTCTTTTAAAACCTTCCAAATGCCCATCATGCCGCGCTCACCTGGGGAGGATACACAGGTTCCTGATTGGTGGGATCCCATTTCAGGTATCTCCCTACTCCCGCACGCAGCTGGCCTCCTGCTGACCACACACTGGGTCATTCTCCGAGTTGTCTGTGAGAGCCCAGGGTTTAACAAAGGACAGTAAACAGAAGGAACAATGGGGGTCATTCCGAGTTGTTCGCTCGTTGCCGATTTTCGCTATGCTGCAATTTGTTGCAAAATGCGCATGCGCAAGGCACGCAGGGCTCATGCGCTTAGTTATTTAACTAAAAACTTAGCAGTTTTGCTGTTGTTCGTGCGGCGCTTTTCAGTCGCACTGCTGATCGGTGAGTGATTGACAGGAAAGGGGTGTTTCTGGGTGGTAACTGGCCGTTTTCCGGGAGTGTGCTAAAAAACGCAGGCGTGCCAGGGAAAAACGCGGGAGTGTCTGGAGAAACGGGGGAGTGTCTGGCCGAACGCAGGGCGTGTTTGTGACGTCAAACCAGGAACTAAACGGACTGAGTTGATCGCAATCTGTGAGTAGGTGTGGAGCTACTCAGAAACTGCTAAGAATTATTTAGTAGCAGTTCTGCTAATCTTTCGTTCGCTATTCTGCTAAGCTAAGATACACTCCCAGAGGGCGGCGGCCTAGCGTGTGCAATGCTGCTAAAAGCAGCTAGCGAGCGAACAACTCGGAATAAGGGCCAATGACAGGGAACTTGGTTTAAGTCCTAATTGTCCCCTGTGGAGGAGCATCTTCAGAGAGAGATTACCTGTCCCTCAAATGTATTTCCTGTGTGACCATACAATACCAGTCAAAAGTTTGGACACACTTTCTCATTCAAAACAGGATTATGCATGATAACTTGTAACCTCATACACAGAATGGCATCCTCCTACAATAACATAACATGACAGCCCTAGGTGCCAGGTCACAGCACACCTGTATTTATCTGAATTAAGGGGGGTACTGACGGGAGAGATGTGTGCTGAGCGATCTTAACACAGACCGCACAGCACACATCTATCCCCCCGCTCAGCACAGTGCGATGTGCTGAGCGAGGGGGGGGTAACGGACGGGGGGCTGCTTACTTCACACAACGGTGAAGTGAGCGACCCACTAAATTGAGCCTGCATGCAGGCTCAATCTAGCACCGGCGATAACCCCGCACATCGCTATGGCTGGGGGGCATACACATGACAGATCCGTGCTCAAAATCTAAGCAATCTAGTCAGATTGCTTAGATTTTAAACACAGATCTCTCCGTGTGTACCCCCCTTAAGATTATAGTTCAGAATATATAGGCTAACGAATGGACACACACGGGGTAATAGTGACACAAGCCAGATACATAATGGAACAAAAGGAATAAAAAGTACCTTGAACACTATAAAGATTAAAATGCCATAAATACAGTTCTACCCTCTGTCTCATATCTTTACATTATATTACATTACATTATATTATAAACTCACAAGTAAACCCATTAAAAGACAAAACTGTTTAACTGCTGGGAGGAGGTATAAAAGAGAATGATTCTGCAAGGAGAAAGTGCAACAGTATAAAACAGGACCGAGTACCAATGCATACAATTATGGGGTGTGGTATGGAAGGTCGACAGTAACTAGGTCGACAATGTCTAGGTCAACCACTATTGGTTGACAGTAACTAGGTCGACAGGGTGTCTAGGTCGACATGTTCTAGGTCGACAGGTCAAAAGGTCGACATGAGTTTTTTATGTTTTTTTTGGTGTCGTTTTCTTCGTAGAGTGACCGGGAACCCCAATGAGTGCACCTTGCTCGCCATGCTTCGGGCAAGGTGCCTCGCTTCGCTCGGCACAGATTACCGTTCCAATCGTAGTCCACGTGGATCGTAAAGTATGAAAAGGTTCAAAAAAATAAATAAATTGTGAAAAACTCATGTCGACCTTTTGACCTGTCGACCTAGAACATGTCGACCTAAAGACCCTGTCGACCTATACACTCTGTCGACCAATAGTGGTCGACCTAGACATTGTCGACCTAGTTACTGACGACTAAAGGCCCATACACATTAGACGATGTCGCTCTGTGAGCGACATCGTCTAACGTTTCCCCCTCCCGGGCCGGCCGGTCGGCGGCCGCCTGTATGCACTGAGCGATATGACAGCTCATATCGCTCAGTGACGTCACGCCCCCGCCAGCCCTGCATGAAGGTCGTGGACGTCAGTCCACATCCTTCATGCATGCCCTACCGACAGCGACGATCGTTGCGGGGCCGCGCATTGGTCGTCGCTGGCGGCATACACACTTAACGATAAAATGAGCGACGTCGCTCATTATATCGTTAAGTGTGTATGGACCTTTAGAGACCGGATCACACAATTATGAGTAGGAAATGGTTATGTTTTCAATAGCTAGAAAAATATTTATTCTTATCTTTCTGCTGTTGGCAGAACACGGATGGTGAAAAAGAAGATGGCAATCTAAAACTTCCCCCATGTAATCACCAGGTGTATGATTACACTGAAAAAGGATACTGGAATCTGCAATGGATCACAATGACCATTGTATAGTGTGTATTCTCAAATACACCCAATTCATTGTTTGAGGAATTGTGTGGTCACATTGTACTATTGGATGTGCTGCACACCAGGTGGGACCATGCCGCGGATTATGCATGTAACATTGGAGGCCATACTCCGACAGATGATCTGCATGTAGCTTAGGACTGGTGCAAGTTTAAGCTAACTGTTTTTATTGTTTTTATTGAAAAAAGTGCTGCAATACAGGAATGACGCAGTAACACATCAACAATGGGCTGGTGAAAGTTTCAATGGTGTGAGCGCTGGTGGGGTCTAAACATGGAGAAAGCATGACTGCAGCATCTGTAGACACTGACAGGGGATGTCTGAGTCCCTGCATATTCAGATGTACACCAGGGAAAGGCATTGTAGCCGCATTAGCATTACATCACAGCCACAATTGCAGCAAAATACACTGCGTCTAACTAAGTCCTCTGACAAGGGAGTATTCCGTCCCCCCTCAACAAGCCACACCCCTTCATCAGACCCCGCCTCCATTAGGGCTGCTTCCAAAAATTTCCCGGGCTGGTTTTCCATCCCAATCCGCCCCTGGGGCCGAGTCAAGGATGACAACAAAACAGTGAAATTTATGCAATAAAAAATGGTAGCACTTTCAGATGCATCATTTGATATGATCTTATATATGTGATTCTGAGTTGCACACAGCAGCGTATATTGGCGACCCCCCTTCTGTGACTTTATGCAAATGCCACTACAAGCTCCTTCCCCTGTGTACATCCGTGCGGCCGAATGTGCAAGTACTGAAACACCCACTCTCAGCGTCTGTGCACACTGTAATACCAAATGCAGTGCAGTGCCTTATACGCCACCATCAGTCGCACCACCGACACTTAAGCCATGACAGGTTCAGTTTTTTCACCTGACCATGGTCTGCTATGCCTGTGGCTGTGCATTTGGATGCGCAGCTGCTTACAGTGGGGATCGAAAGTTTGGGCACCCCAGGCAAAAATGAATTATAATGTGCAAAAAGAAGCCAAGGAAAGATGGAAAAATCTCCAAAAGGCATCAAATTACAGATTATACATTCTTATAACATGTCAAAAAAAGTTTGATTTTATTTCCATCATTTACACTTTCAAAAGAACAGAAAACAAAAAATGGCGTCTGCAAAAGTTTGGGCACCCTGCAGAGTTAATACCTTGTACTGCCCCCTTTGGCAAGTATCACAGCTTGTAAACGCTTTTTGTAGCCAGCCAAGAGTCTTTCAATTCTTGTTTGAGGTATCTTCGCCCATTCTTCCTTACAAAAGTCTTCCAGTTCTTTGAGATTCCTGGGCTGTCTGTGACACACTGCTCTTTTAAGGTCTATCCATAGATTTTCAATTATGTTGAGGTCAGGAGATTGTGAAGGCCATGGCAAAACCTTCAGTTTATGCCTCTTGATGTAATCCACCGTGGATTTTGAGGTGTGTTTAGGATCATTATCCATTTGTAGAATCCAGCCTCTCTTTAACTTCAGCTTTTTCACAGATGGCATCAAGTTAGCGTCCAAAATTTGCTGGAATCTTATTGAATCCATTTTTCCTTCTACTCGTGAAATGTTCCCTGTGCCACTGGCAGCAATACAACCCCAAAGCATGATTGATCCACCCCCATGCTTAACAGTTGGACAGAGGTTCTTTTCATTAAATTCTGTGCCCTTCCTTCTCCAAACGTACCTTTGCTCATTCCGGCCAAAAAGTTATATTTTAACCTCATCGGTCTACAGAACTTTATTCCAAAATGCATCAGGCTTGTCTATATGTTTATTTGCAAACTTCAAACGCTGATTTTTGTGGTGAGGACGTAGAAGAAGTTTTCTTCTGATGACTCTTCCATGAAGACCATATTTGTACAAGTATCTCTTTATAGTGGAATAGTGTACCACAACTCCAGTGTCTGCCAGATCTTCCTGGAGGGATCGTGCAGTCAAACGTGGATTTTGACTTGCTTTTCTCACAATCCTGCGAGCTGTTCTGTCTGATATTTTCTTGGTCTTCCAGATCTTGCTTTAACTTCCACTGTTCCTGATGACTGCCATTTCTTAATTACATTCCGAACAGAGGATATGGGCATCTGATAACGCTTTGCTATCTTCTTATAGCCTTCTCCTGCTTTGTGAGCGTCAACTATTCTCAGTTTCAGTGTTCTACACAACTGCTTAGAGGAACCCATGGTGCTGATTGTTGGAGCAAGGTCAGATGAGTCTGGGCTTTTAAAACCTTTGAGATTGACATCACCTGGTCTTTCCAGACGATGATTGAGAACAATCCATGACACTGCCAGGTCTCAGCTGTCCAAAGGGGGCAGTACAAGGTATTAACTCTGCAGGGTGCCCAAACTTTTGCAGATGCCATTTTTTGTTTTCTGTTCTTTTGATAGTGTAAAGGATGGAAATAAAATCAAACTTTTTTTGACATGTTATAAGAATGTCTAATCTGTATTTTGATGCCTTTTGGAGATTTTTCCATCTTTCCTTGGCTTCTTTTTGCACATTAAAATAAATTTTTGCCTGGGGTGCGCAAACTTTCGATCCCCACTGTACATTGACACGTCCATGACATTCCCATAACACACCCACTAAACAGACCATTTATGCATGCACTACTAGCCACCTCCCAGGAATGCCCAGCACTTGTCCTGATCGCAAAAGCATCTTGTATCTTTGTATCAATTGGGAACAAGGCTTATGCTGCAAACAAACACAGTAGCCTTGAGAACAAGGCGTATGCGTGCTCCCCGTAGTAACCAGTTTTAAAAAATGCACAGAGGATTTTCAGCTTTGAAAACCGAACGGTGTGAGAGACAAAACAAAGGACCTAATTCAGATCTGATAGCAGCAGCAAATTTGTTAGCTGATGGGCAGAACCATGTGCACTGCAAGGGGGGTAGGGGGGCAGATATAATGTGTACAGAGATAGTTAGATTTGGGTGGGGTGTGTTCAAACTGAAATCTAAATTGCAGTGTAAAAATAAAGCAGCCAGTATTTACCCTGCACAGAAACAACATAACCCATCCAAATCTAACTCTCTCTGCAAATGTTATATCTGCCCCTCTGCAGTGCACATGGTTTTGCCCATTAGCTAACAAATTTGCTGCTGCAATCAGGTCTGAATTAGGCCCAAAGAATGAAACTTACCAGTCCGGTGTTCCCCACGGCTACCGCTGATCTCCCCTCCATCTTTCAACTGGGGAGGTGGATGCTGGGAGGTGGTTGCTCAGAGATGTAGTTATCCCTACTGTTGCTTCCGGGGCCGGGGTTACACACACACACGGGTCACACACTGATACTTACACACACTCACACATACAGTACTATGCAAAAGTTTTAGGCAGGCGTGGAAAAAAATGCTGCAAAGTAAGCATGCTTTCAAAAATAGAAGTGTTTATAGTTTATTTTTTCTCAGTTAACAAAATGTAAAGTGAATGAACAGAAGAGAAATCTACATCAAATCAATATTTGATGTGACCACCGTTTGTCTTCAACACAGCATCAATTCTTCTAGGTACACTTGCACACAGTTTTTGAAGGAACTCGGCAGGGAGGTTGTTCCAAACATCTTGGAGAATTAACCATAGATCTTCTGTGGATATAGGCTTGCTCAAGTCCTTCTGTCTCATCATGTAATCTCAGACTTAATATCGAGATCAGAGTCTGTGGGGGCCATATCATCACTTTCAGGACTTAATGGGCGGGATTCAAATCTTTTCTGCCCCCTCCCGCCCGCCGGCAGTATTCAAATGTTACTACCGATGTTCGCGATATCAGCGTTTCAGCTCGCCACCCCCAGGGGTGGTGAGCTGAAATGCATGAAAAGTGACCCGTTTGGACGCCCAAACGGGACTTTTCACGATCGCGCCCATGTCTTTAGTCGGGTTTAGCTGCTTTAGGCGGCTAAACCCAGCTCTTATGGGCGCGATCAGTGCAAAAACGGGGGTCATTAGAATATCGCCCCGCGATCTCCCTTCACTTTAGACGGGAGATCGGGGGCGATAAAAGATTTGAATCCCGCCCAATGTTCTTTACGCTGAATAGAGTTCTTAATGACATTGGCTGTATGTCCTGCTGCAGAAAAAAATTGGAACCAATCAGACGCCTCCCTGATGGTATTGCATGATGGATGAGTATCTGCCTGTATTTATCAGCATTCCAGCACAAAGAAATGGGCATCATTGAGGACCTGTAGACGCAGTGGTCGTCTAGGGAAACTTAGTGCATCAGATGAAAGACACATCATGCTTACTTTCATTTGACATCAGAAGCTGTCCAGCTGTGCCATAAGCTCAGAACTGGCAAAACCAGTGGGATCCAGGTACACCCATCTACTGTTCAGAGAAGTCAGCCCAGAAGTAGTCTTCATTGAAGAATTGCGAACAAAAAGCTATACCTTTGCGTGGAAACAAGGCCAAGCAACTCAATTATGCACCAAAACATAGGAACTGGGGTACAGAAAAATGGCAGCAGGCGCTCTGGACTGACGGGTCCAATATACGTTATGGTAAGAACTTACCGTTGATAACGGTATTTCTCCTAAGTCCACAGGTTCCACAGGATAACAATGGGATATGATGGAGCAACATTTGATTTGCATCTATCAGTCAAAGCTTTCCGGCCTCCCAGCATGCAACGGGCCTGTCCATATATCCCCGCCCACTGGCTCCGGCAAATCAGTTGTATTCCAAAGCTCAAAAGCAGGAGCATCATGTAGAACCCTAATCAGGCGAGAAGAACACACATGCACACCCTTCCGTAAGAAGGAAGTGGTTAGTGAGTAAAAAGGATCCTCAAATCAGGTGCATCAGGGTGGGATCCCTGTGGAACTGTTACGCACACCAGTGCTAACAGGAGTATACCGGTGTATGAACAGAGAGGGAAGCGAAGCAAACGAACTCACAGACAGTATAACATAACATACACAGGAGGTGATGGAATAACTAATAAACACAAAGTGAACGGAGAAGCCCAAAGGCTCAGGAATTGGGTGTCTCCCTAGTGTCAGGAATGCTCAGATGGAATAGAGCGGACAATGAAGCGAGGTGTAGTGATTTAACATGTGGAGCACCTGAAATGATGTTGCTAAGAGCAACAGAAAAAACCCCCAAAGGGTTACCAACGGGTGTGGGAATAAACTCCTTGGTCAGAGATAGAAATATAGACACAAGGAGAGTATCCACAATCCTAACCCCCACTTGCAGGGCACAGGTTCAGCTTACTGCCACTAAACTGACACCTGGACGCCCTGCACAGTGAGGGAGGATTAAGCAAGCAGGTCTGAGAGTACAGCCGCAAACCTGCTGGGTTCACAGAATAGGAAAAGAACCCCAGCAGGTCAAACAACTGACTCCAGTCTTAGTGCTAGGTCCGGATTGGCAGAATGAAGTACCGAATCCCAAGGCCTATTCACAGTAAGCAACAAGTAAATACAAAGTCACACAGTACTAGCTAACTCTCTGGAACTGACTAACAAACAAAGATTCAGCAGCATTTGCCTATCCTGAGAGGATGGTTTATATAGCAGGTGCTGTCCACGCCCCACTCAGACCTCACAGACTGTGAGCACAAAACCAGCGCCGGATTCCCTGCCGTGCACAGAGCCTGTAACCACTACACAGTAAAAACCCGGACCGGAGTATCAGCTGCGCTCAGGTTACTTCGCTAACACTTGCCTCCCGGTTGCCATGGCGACGTGGCAGCACAGAGCAGGAGATCCTAACAGTACCCCCCTCTGACGAGGGGTCAAAGAACCCCTACCACCGGGTTTATCGGGGAACTGCGAGAAGAAAGAGCGTATCAGTCTGGGGGCATGAAGATCACAACTGCGCACCCACGACCGCTCCTCCGGGCCATACCCCTTCCAGTGCACCAAAAATGACAACCGACCCCGAACCATCTTGGAGTCAAGAACCCTTTCAACCACAAACTCCCTCTGACCCCGTATCAGAAGAGGAGAAGGTCTTCCACTGGAAGAAGGATTACTAACCGCCAGTTTTAAAAGGGAACAATTAAATGTTTTATTGATACCCAATGAACGGGGCAGATCTAACTGAAATGCCACCGGATTGATAACCCTGGTGATCTTATAAGGGCCGATGAACCGGGGGCCTAACTTATGAGATGGCTGTCTCAACTTCAAATTCTTGGTGGACAACCAGACGAAGTCTCCTAATTTGAAGCTGCAGGGTCTTCTCCGCTTATCAAAAACCCTTTTGGTCACTAATGACACAGACACAAGGGCTTTCTTCACTTTCCTCCAAATACCCCTAAGGACCGAAACAACAGAGGAACCACCAGGCGTGGAATCCAGGGGGTCAAAAGAATTGGCCTTAGGATGATGCCCATACACACAAAGGAAGGGAGAGATCCCTGTAGCAGAGTGAGCCGCGTTGTTATAGGCAAACTCCGCCATGGACAGATGAGCAACCCAGTCAGTATGACACTTGGAGACATAACACCTGAGGAACTGCTCCAAGGACTGGTTCACCCTCTCAGTCTGCCCATTAGACTGTGGATGGTAGCCTGACGACAAGCTCACAGAAATCTGGAGATCAGAACAAAATGCCCTCCAGAATTTGGCCACAAACTGGGATCCACGGTCAGAGACCACATCAAGTGGCAACCCATGGAGGCGCACAACATGCTGCATAAATAACTCAGACAGGCGTCTGGCCGATGGCAACCCAACCAGTGGAACGAAATGCGCCATCTTCGAAAACCTGTCAACGACAACCCAAATGGCTGTCATCCCCGAGGATTTGGGCAAGTCCACCACAAAATCCATGGAAATGTGGGTCCATGGCTTAGACGGAATAGAGAGTGGATGTAATGGGCCGACAGGAACCCCTCTAGGAGTTTTATTTCGGGCACAAACGTCACATGCCCGAACCCACTGATCCACATCCCTAGCCACCAAGGGCCACCACACCGCCCTAGACAGCAACTCCCGAGTTCTGGCAATACCCGGATGCCCTGCCGACCTCTTGGCATGGAATTCCAGGAACACTCGCTGTCTTAACCTAGGAGGCACAAACAAGAGACCTACTGGAAGGTCTGGAGGAGCCTGCTCCTGTGCTTTAAGGACTAATGACAAGAGGTCCTGGGTAATGCCCACTTTAATACATGATGGGGACACAATGGGCAATGGCTCCTCGGTGGTCTCTTGAACTGGAGCAAAACTCCGCGAGAGCGCATCAGCCTTGATGTTTTTTGACCCAGGGCGATATGTTATCAAAAAATTAAAGCGAGCAAAAAACAAAGCCCATCGTGCCTGCCTGGCATTGAGCCGCTTCGCTGACTCTAAATATGCCAGATTCTTATGGTCGGTGAGAATTGAGACCACAAACTTAGCCCCCTTAAGCCAGTGTCTCCACTCCCCGAGTGCATCCTTTATAGCCAACAATTCCCGGTTACCCACATCATAATTCATCTCGGCAGACGAAAATTTACGGGAAAAGTAAGCACAGGGATGAAGGCGATTATCAGACACCCCCATCTGAGAGAGCACTGCCCCGATACCTATCTCAGAGGCATCCACTTCTACCACAAAAGGACGCTCTGGATCTGGGTGTCGCAGCACCTTGGCCGAGACAAATGCCCTTTTGAGACGGGCCTCACAAGACCAGTGAGCAACATCCGCCCCTTTCTTAGTGAGTGCCACCAAGGGGGCCACTATAGACGAAAATCCAGCGATAAACCGTCTATAAAAATTCGCAAAGCCCAGAAAACGCTGAAGCGCCTTCAAACTAGTGGGCTGCACCCAATCCAGGACTGCCTGTACCTTAGAACCCTCCATTTGGAAACCTTCTGAGGAGATAATATACCCTAGAAATGCGATTTGCTGGACTTCAAACTCGCACTTCTCCAGCTTCGCCCCAAGCTGGTGGTCTCTGAGTTTCTGGAGGACTAAGCGTACATGCTTCCGATGTTCCTCCAGGGAATGAGAAAAGATTAGGATGTCATCTAGATAAACAACTAAGAATCTATCCAAATATTCCCTGAGCACATCGTTCATGAATTCCTGGAAGACTGCCGGGGCATTAGAGAGCCCAAAAGGCATCACCAAATATTCATAATGCCCTGAGTGGGTATTAAAGGCAGTCTTCCATTCATCCCCCTCTCTTATTCAGATTAGATTGTAAGCACCACGTAGGTCAATCTTAGAAAAAATGGTGGCAGTACGAAGCTGGTCAAACAAAACCGAAATGAGAGGCAGTGGGTACGAGTTTTTAATTGTGATACGGTTCAATTCCCTGAAGTCGATGCAGGGTCGCAACGAACCGTCCTTTTTACCCACGAAGAAGAACCCCAACCCAACTGGGGACTGTGAGGGTCTGATAAATCCCTTAGCCAAGTTCTCCTGAATGTACTCTGCCATAGCCTGAGTCTCAGGACGTGACAGGGAGTACAACCTGCTCTTGGGAAGCTTAGCATCCGGCAACAAATCAATGGCACAGTCATAGGGGCGATGGGGAGGTAGTACCTCCGCAACTTTTTTGGAGAACACATCCGCAAAATCTGCATAACATCCTGGCAATCCTGGCAAACTTAGCTGCGAGAGCCTGACTGGAAGGCTCAAGCAACTCCTGAAACAATCACTACCCCAACTAAGAATCTCCCCAGAGACCCAGTCAAATTGAGGGTTATGGGCCCTTAACCAGGGTAACCCCAAAACCAATGGGGCAAAAGAACAGACAGTCGCATAAAAAGACAATTTTTCAGAGTGTGTGGCTCCAATAAACAAAGGAATTTGGCTGGTGCAGGAGGTAATTTTACCCTGGGACAATGGTTCCCCGTTTAACCCACAGATCTCAATCTCTGATGCCAAAGGTACTGAGGGAACAGAGTGTTCCAGGGCGAATTGACGGTCCATGAAAACCCCATCGGCCCCACTGTCAACAAAGGCCTCAGTCTTGACAGTTTGACCGAGGATCTCCAAAGTCACCGGAATGAGAAAAGTCTTTTTGGGAAATTCTGACTTCTGGCCTGACAGGATATTTCCCATCACCCTCAGGCCCTGAAGTTTTCCGTTTTTTCTGGGCATGATACTACAACATGACCTTTATTCCCACAGTACAAACACAAACCCTGCTGTCTCCTCCGCGTCTTCTCACGCGAGGAGAGGCGGGTAGCCCCAATCTGCATAGGCTCCTCGGAATATTCCTCAGAGTCTGAGGTTCCCTTGGGAAAAAAGGAAACTGCGGTCTCCTTTTCAAGCCTACGCTCTCTCAGCCGTCTATCCACCCGGATGGATAACTGCATGAGCTGATCTAAGCTATCAGGCGAGGGATATTGTACCAGTTGGTCCTTTATCTAATCAGAAAGGCCCCTTCGGTACTGGTTTCTCAGGGCTGGGTCATTCCACTGGGTATCATGAGCCAACCTCCGAAACTCCGTACTATAAACCTCAGATGGCCGTCGCCCTTGCTTAAGAACCGTAATCTGAGCCTCGGCTGAAGCCATCTTGTCAGGGTCATCATACAAAATGCCCAGTGCCGTAAAAAAAGCATCAACACTTTTAAGCGACGGACAGTCAGGCTGTAACCCATATGCCCAGACCTGTGGGTCTCCTTGTAGCAAGGAAATCACCATGCCCACCCGCTGAATCTCCGACCCAGAAGACTGGGGCCTAAGCCTGAAATATAGCTTACAGCTCTCCTTGAAACAAAAGAACTGCGAGCGATCTCCAGAAAAACGATCCGGGAGATTTACTTTCGGCTCCTTAACCCCTGAACTTGCTGCTGCTGCTGCGGGAGCTCCGCTAGCGGCCTGCGGGGTGTTCATTTTAATGGACATCTCATTAAATTGTCGAGTCAGGACCTGCACCTGATCGACCACCTGTTGCAAAGTATTTTGAGGTGTATGCTCCATATTCCCACAAAATTTCAACAGGAGTAGGGCTGCTGAATATGTTACGCACACCAGTGCTAACAGGAGTATACCGGTGTATGAACAGAGAGGGAAGCGAAGCAAACAAACTCACAGACAGTATAACATAACATACACAGGAGGTGATGGAATAACTAATAAACACAAAGTGAACGGAGAAGCCCAAAGGCTCAGGAATTGGGTGTCTCCCTAGTGTCAGGAATGCTCAGATGGAATAGAGCGGACAATGAAGCGAGGTGTAGTGATTTAACATGTGGAGCACCTGAAATGATGTTGCTAAGAGCAACAGAAAAAACCCCAAAGGGTTACCAACGGGTGTGGGAATAAACTCCTTGGTCAGAGATAGAAATATAGACACAAGGAGAGTATCCACAATCCTTACCCCCACTTGCAGGGCACAGGTTCAGCTTACTGCCACTAAACTGACACCTGGACGCCCTGCACAGTGAGGGAGGATTAAGCAAGCAGGTCTGAGAGTACAGCCGCAAACCTGCTGGGTTCACAGAATAGCAAAAGAACCCCAGCAGGTCAAACAACTGATTCCAGTCTTACTGCTAGGTCCGGATTGGCAGAATGAAGTACCGAATCCCAAGGCCTATTCGCAGTAAGCAACAAGTAAATACAAAGTCACACAGTACTAGCTAACTCTCTGGAACTGACTAACAAACAAAGATTCAGCAGCATTTGCCTAGCCTGAGAGGATGGTTTATATAGCAGGTGCTGTCCACGCCCCACTCAGACCTCACAGACTGTGAGCACAAAACCAGCGCCGGATTCCCTGCCGTGCACAGAGCCTGTAACCACTACACAGTAAAAACCCGGACCGGAGTATCAGCTGCGCTCAGGTTACTTCGCTAACACTTGCTTCTCGGTTGCCATGGCGACGTGGCAGCACAGAGCAGGAGATCCTAACAGGAACCTGTGAACTTAGGAGAAATACCGTTATCAACGGTAAGTTCTTACCATAACGTATATTTCTCCGGCAGGGTCCACAGGTTATCCACAGGATAACAGTGGGATTTCCCAAAGCAGTTTAGTGGTGGGGACGCTCCTGATTCTTAGGAGAATCCTTCGGCCAAATTCAGCATCGTGAGAGGCCAAGGTATCCAAGGCATAATGTCTTATTAAATGTGTAAACGGAAGACCATATGGCTGCCTTCCATACCTGTTCTGTTCAAGCACCACCTTGTGCTGCCAATGAAGGACCTACCTTATGAGTAGAGTGAACAAAGACAGCTGGAACAGGGAGATTAGCTTGAGAATATGCTTCGTCATTCGAAGTCATCTTGCCAGTGTCTGCCTACCAGCAGGTCATCCTCTCTTATGAACTCCATAGAGAATGAAGAGAGAATATGCTTTTCTGATGACACTGGTACAATCCACGTAGATCCTTAATGCACGGATCACGTCCAGCGATGCATCTCCCGCAGACCAGGCCCGGCACCTAAAAGGCCGGGACAACATTTTCTTTGTTAAGGTGGAACTTAGTCATCACCTTAGGAAGATACCCAGATCCAGTTCTGAGAACTGCTTTATCTGGATAGTGGGGAACAACATGACAATGCCCTTAAATCTGATATTCTTCTAGCTGACGCCCTAGTCAGTAGAAAAGACACTTTAGCTGTCAATCATTTATGATCCATTTTAATAAGTGGTTCATATGAGGCAACTTGAAGGGCTTTCAGGACTAACCATAAGTCCCATGGCATTGTAGGAGAAACAACCAAAGGTTGATGCGCAGCATACCCTGGAAAAAGGTACGCACATCCTGTAAGTTGGTCATTTATTTTTGGAACTCTACAGTCGATGCCAACCCTTGCTCTCTCAAGGAAGCAATCCGTTCCTGCCTGAAGGAATGCTAAGATCCTGGAAACTCTGAAAAAAAATTTTTTGAGTCCCATTTACCTACAGCACCTGGTGTTCGCAGATGTTTCCCATCCAAGTACTCACCAGGCCCAACACTGCATAGCTTCCAAGATCTGATGAGATTGGGCATATCCAGTGTGGTGTGGCTGTAGATTTTCTTTCACTGCACCAATGAATATTGGCTTGCCATATTTGGTGAAAAATGCGAGCTAAGGAAGGTTTCCTTGCTTTGAACACTGTTTGAAAGTATACCTTTGACCTGAGGATAGAGGTTTCCATGGCCATGCTGTCAAAGACAGTCGTTCCACATGTCTGTAATAACCCGGACCCTGCGTTACTAGGTCTGAACGTTGAGGGAGCAGAAGTAGAGCATTCATTGCCATTCTCTGCTGATCTTCCTGTTTAAACTTTCTCACCACCCTGGTAATAGGGTAATTAAAGGAAACCCCATCCGCCAGATGAAGGTCCTATCTCACAGATAAGGCATCCACAATGATCGCCCTGGGATCCTTTGTTCTTGACCCGTATGTGAGCCCTTTGTTGTTCAACCAAGATGCTATGAGATATATCTCTGGCAAGCACCTCTTATTTTCTAGAGTCCGGAAGATCTCTGGGTGTAGAGCCCATTCATTCCTCTGAATGGTGTGACGACTTGAGAAAGTCCGTTTCCCCGTTAGGATTCCTGGAATGAGAGCGATGGACAAGGTTGAATGATGAAGTCCTGCCCCTTGGGTATGTGACTTACCTTCTTCATCCCATTTTCGGCTGAGAGTTCCCTGATGTTGAGGTACACTACTGCCGTTGCATTATCCGAGCGGAACTGGACTGGTTTTCAGATGAAGACTGTCCGGTGCCTACACCGGTGCCCTGTATATGGCCCGGGGTTTCCACCTTTATAGGTAGATAGCTCTTTGGGAACACAATCTCCCTGACACTAAGCCTAGTGTCAGAATCTTCCCAATCTGATATCAAAAGGATTTCCCTTTGTACAGCTGGGATGTCTATAGCCACCAGGCTAACGACCTTCTTACTTTTATAGTAAGTACCATAGTTGGTCTTTATTATCTGATGCAATCCATTAATAATTACCACACCTTGTATTCCCAGCTGGTCCCTCCAGGTACCAACCAGGCCTTCCACTGTCCAATGAAATGTGGGCATATCCAGTGTGGTGTGGTTGTAGATTCTACTAGGTAAGAATCAGACGCTGCAGACCTAGAATGGAATTGTGCATACTCCCTCCTGTCGATGCAGATACCATCAAACCCATCCTCGCATTACTGCGTGAATGGATACCGTTGACTGTGTGGAGATTCCTGAATCCTATAGTGAACCCTGGATATCTTGTTGCGAGGTTAAAAAAAAAATTACTCTCTGCAGATGAGATCCAGTACAGCCCCCCAGGTGCGTCATCCTATGTGACAAAACTGGAGACGATTTTCCCCAAGTTATGAGTCACTTGCCCCTGCAAAAAAAAGAGCAATCTCTGTGAATGTGCCAGGATTAAAAGATCCTAGGTATGGGAAAAAACCTTACCCCCTGCTGGCGGAGAAAGGTGTTGTTACCCCCATACTCCTGGTAAATACTCTGGGGACTGTGGCTAACCCAAAGGGTATGGCCTAGAACTGAAAATGCTTTTTGGAGGATAGCAAAAACCTTGGATAACACTGATAGACAATGGTATAGGAACCTGTAGGTAAGTCTCCTGTATATCCAAGGATACCATAAAAACCCCTGGCTCCATGCCACACATAAGGAACGTAACAATTCCATGTTTCCAAATGTATATGCTCAGCATTTTTCGGATTGAGCATGAGCCGAAATGACTCATTTGGCTTCCGACTAAACCAGGTTGAAGTAAAACCTTGTTCTTGTTTGCCAGAGGAACTGGAATGAGTATTCCTGACCGAAGCAAATTTCTGACCTGCTTCTTGCAAAGCCAGGCCTTTGTCTATAGCCGAGATAGGCTGTCTTGAAGGCGAAAGTATAACTAGAGTTACCATGCCAGGTCTGTGTGACCTGAGGAAGTCGGCCCCCCAACCTGGGGTCTCCCAGGCGGATGCCACACCATCAGCTGATGGTTTAATTTTTCTACAGCACCTGGTATTCCCTGATAGTCTCCCCTCCAAGTACTAACCAGGCCCACACTGTAGATCTTCTGGTAACTCAATGGTTTCCTAGTCTCAAATCACACTGACGTGGGATTCCATCTATGACAGTTTTCTATTGATAGTGTAAGACCAACACGACTTGCTAGATACCACAAAAGGACCAAATGCAGAATTTTAGGTTTAAACTGTACGTGGAAGGAACCTGAGTCTGCTTCTGACTCCAGAATATCTGTCAATTCTTACCAAAAAAGGAATATTTTCAGAAAAAGAAAATAATTCCACCTACAGCACCTGGTATTCGCAGATGTTTCTTACCAGACCCCACACTGCATAACTTCCAAGATCTGGTGAGATTGGGCATATCTAGTGTGGTGTGGCAGTAGAGGTTCCACGTACCAAGCTAACCTGCTCCATGAGCAGGTATAGTTAGGGCTGATGCCCTGGAGTAAATATTTTGGCCATATACAATGCTTCCAGGAACATTGCAGTTTTTTTTTATATGAGCCATATAAGATTCTTGCTCTACTGAAAAATCTCCTCCATTGCATCAGCCCAGGCAACCACTGCCTTTGCCATTCAAGCCGAAGCCAAGGCTTGGCCTCATGACTGCCCTAGACAGGAAAGCAAAGCTAATGTAGATTCTTCTTATCTACTTTAGGAGCCATCTCCCCTTATTTTTTAAACAATCCCCAGCTGGAAGCAGATCATTGGAATTCCATTTCTTAGGAATTCTACGTTTTTATTGGGCGTAACCCAAACCTCCATGATTTCCGTCAGCTGATATTGGAAACTCAAGTATTGGGATGTTTAAACACAGGTGCCTTGGTTGTTTACACAGGCTTTGCTGTATCCTCTAAGGATAAGATGGCTTCATTGCTTTCAATTAACTCAGCTATATTCGAGAGCTGAGACCTACCTCTTTTTCATATGATGAAATAGAATAATTGGGCTTTCATCTTCTGATGAATGTAAACAATGTGTAGCCTGTGAGGGTGAAGGTTTACTTACCACTGGTGTATGTAAGGGCTTGTAACCCTATTCCTGGTACAGTATTTTGGGGGATTATCCATTTCACTTACTGGATAAAGCTTCTGCAAAGCTAGCCCAAAGGGAACACACTTGTACCTGTATCCGCCTTGCTGAGCTAAAACATTATGCATACAAACCATCCTGAACCAGATCATGAGGATAATACAGCTTCATACATGGTATGAGTGTCCTCACCATTGCCGCTTTAATACATGATAAATAATCAGCACCTTCCACAGTGTACTACACAATTTTGTGACTGTATCACTGTAACCTTTTTTCTTTAAAATGATATCCATCCGCTCCTACTCATGCACCAGCATAGAGGATCTGCAAAACAAACTGACATATAGTAAAGTCAGCATCATACTAGAAGTCAGTCACATGTTATACATTAGTATAATAAGCAATATGAGCACATCATCAACTATGATAAAGCTAAATATTTATCTTATATAATACCCTTTATGAGGTCTAAGAACACTGTACGCTATCTACGTATGAAGTACCGTAAGGGTACGCACGTTGCGTAACAATCGCTTAGCCGTAGTCGAGACGCTCAAGCGTCACGTTCGCTCACGGCCAAGAGATCACAGGCAGGCACGCTATTGGCTGCTGACTAACTTAATGATTCGCTATAGCGTAGCGGACGCTCGGGACCACGAGGAGATCACCAGCGGCGCTGACGCTCACAATGTTAAACCTTTAAATCTAAACCATAAACAGTGTATTGTGCAATAAAACCTTAGTGTAATGATAGAGTGTAAATGCAGCACAGTGTAACCTTATTAACTTAAAAGCTGTTTGAGCGTCACCGACGCTCTGAGAATACTTAACACTATAAGAAATACACAGATACCTGGGCTTAGGGTCCAACGCCTAATATATATATATTCTGAATGATATACTTGCAAAAGAATTAATACAAATACAAATCATACACTACAATATAACATAGACTACCTAACCAGATAACTACACAGGAAATTACTATTTAAGGGAAAATAAGAGAGAAAGAGGAGAAGAGAGAGAGAGAGAGAAATTGGCCCACAATAACAAGAAGATCAATATAGTTGCGGAGAAAACTTACGCACAAAGGAAACGATCGCATGCGCCTCTGGACATCCAGCTCCCGATTTTCAGCAATGATAACCGTTGAAGAGTGAGAGCTGGATGTGATCGGCCTGTCTATTTATGCCCCACACACAATGCAATTCAATGGTCCCTACAATCTCATTGTTCATTGGACACAGGAATTCCTCTTCGCATTATAACAAAAGGTCATAGGTTGATTCATACAGGTGGGCTGTGACTATTTCCAACAGCTCAGGTGGGAGGGAAACTGGGTTTCCCGCCGCATGGATAAGTAAGTGCAAATACAGTAAATGTTCATAAACTTCTTATGTCCATAACTATTCGCACGAGCGATTAATCCGCTTCAAACCAACACCGGAATATTGCTAATTAAATACTCTTCCGATGGGTACTAGACACCACTGTATTACTCCTGTCTGACCCTTCGTATCAAACAAAGAGGGATTTCTCTGTTCACGAACATTCTGTATTAACCAAACTTTCAGAATCTATCAAAGGGACCATGATCTACAAAATACATTATATAGTGAAAATATGTAACGATTGAGTCGCACACTACGATCACAAACTCTACCGTAAATACGCATACCGTGCGCCTGCGGGTGCCCGCGACTGTGAGTATGCGCACGTACGGGAGAGCGTACGCATGCGCTGCACGGACCTGTGTGAGGTGCAAATATGGTAGTGTGCATAGAGATATTTTTCTGACTTTGACAGTCCACCCTTTGGCAGTCAACAATAACTGCCACCTTCTAAAACATTTCAAAAAGAGAAAAATATATGTCAGGGGTTAATACATTTACATGGTTGGGTAGGGGAGGAGAGGAGAAGGTAGGAAAAGGGTATGACCTAGTGAGATAGCAGAAGCATGTGTGTATGAATCCGTGCTTGGGGGTCATGTATCATCGTGCCGTACGTGTTTCAAATCAAGCTTCGAGGTATTGCGAAGTATACATTTGAATTCCTTCTTATCCCGTGGTACGGGTCTGTGGATGGGCTGTCAAACTTTACCGAGCTCTTTTCGGCTTTGGTTGTAACAAAATGGGGGAGCACATTTTAGTTGATGATACATGAATGGGGGAGATATGTGATTGCTGATATCTGTGCCTGTATTCCCTATCGACTATGTGTGTCATTACCTGAGGGTTGTAGAAATGAAGAAAAGACATAATTACGGTAAATGCGGTGGTATTCTATGTCAGGTAAATGTACATTCGTCGATTGAGGTCTTGTTTGGTGTCTGTTGAATGCAGTCTTCTTTGTGCTTTTGCCCATAAGGTGCGAGCAAAAGCTGTCAATGTCCATAGATTTACAAAAGTGTTGGGCTAGCGTAATTTTAAAATTTCTAGGGAAACTGGGGATCCATGGCATAGTTCATCAAAAATCTGTGTATCAGGTTGTCAAAACTTCTTCTTTAATCCATCTGTTGTCTGTATATCGGCTCATCAAATTCCTCGTCCAAGTGGGTCTTTTTACCTTGGAGAAAAACGGAAAAACAGGTGAAAGAAACGGACCGTATAATCGCATTTTCATTACATCATTGTTTCTACCGTTGGGTCATAAATCAAATCCATTGAAATTACAGTTTCCTCACTCCTTAGACTCATTACCTCAGGTAGTACTTTTCCAATATAACACAATCCTTCAGAGTTTGGGGCAAGCAGCTCATACGCCTTTCTCCCGCATATGAAATATGCATCATCGGGGAGAACATATGGGACGGAATATGTCATTACCATGTTACACATTTTCCATGTGAACTCTCCTAACCCTAATTCTCCCATCTGTTTAGTACACCTATCAGTTTGTACGATCTGTGCACTGTATCCTAGTGATACCTCTCCAACTCTCGTAATCCTACTTCCTAGGGTATACCTATATCGGAAATATTTTCCACTATCGGCTATGTGGCGTATGAGCTCTGTATCTGTAGGCACTCTATCGGTTCTATATGAAAAGGTCATGGTTTGGTTACTCCATGACACTTCCCAATTTCCCGGCTTTCGGGGATTGGAGATGTTAAAACATAATAGGGACCTATCCACATGATATTGGTGGAGCTTCAAACTAGGAGGGCTGGAGATATTAAACCTCCTGTCCACCGGTCTCCCACCACTTAACTCAAGTACCTCCCCTAACGTTAAAGGAAATGGTACTAGCCCTGATTTGCTATGACCTTGAGGTACTTGAGAGCATACCCAACAATCTGTCTTATTTAACACACTACCCACTAAGGAGTGATAGTCACTCAATGGATGCCGGTCCATGTGGATATTAAAACTGGATTGGCATTTCTTAATGCACCCATCCTCAACTACATTGTTACAGAGCCTACAGATACAGTTTTCTTTTCAGCTAACAATGTTTCACAATTCCTTCTATGGTCAATGCTATCGGATCGTTTTCTGATACTCGCCTTTGCTTGTTGATTATGTTGTTCTTGGAAAACTACGCCTCCATCTCTGTCATCAGAACCCATTCCAGAACCTCTCTCGACCTCCATGGTACTCTCGCCGGAACAGACTGCTCTGGTCAACATCATGGCCAACAGGAAAATCCGGATCACAGTCTCTTGGGGCAAGTCCATCTTGTAGGAGGAAACGGAGAAGAATGAGAAGGGGGAAAAAAATAATTTGAGGGAGAGGGGATGGGAAGTTGGAGAAAAACAATAAAAGGGAACAGGGGATCGACAACTGCTTTTGGTCTTGTGATTTTCAATGCTCAGGTGCCGCCTCAATCCTCCTGGAACAGACACTCCAGTGATACAACCTCTACCGTCTGTTCCTTATCACGGGGCCTCTCTGGATCAGCAACCTTTTTACAGTGGGACGAATGAACCCAAGTCTCTCTCTCAGCAACCTTCAATGCTGTAGTGCTAGTCAATAAGACCTGGTATGGTCCTTCCCATCTGTCAATAAGGCAACCTGAGCGTAGAAAATTCCGTATCATTACATAATCCCCAGGTTCAATGTCATGACAATTACTATCTGGTAAATCAGGAATCACTAACTTCAGATTATCATTTTGATTCCTTAACTGTTTACTCATGTTAATCAAGTATTTTACAGTCACTTCATTGTTACACTTCAAATCATCCTGAGGGTTAATCATAACATGCGGTTGTCGACCAAACAAGATTTCAAAGGGAGACAGATTAAGAGGGGACCTGGGAGTGGTTCTGATGCTGTACAGTACAATGGGTAAAGCTTCTGGCCATGTCAATCCTGTCTCTGCCATCACTTTACTCAGTTTATTTTTAATAGTGCTGTTCACTCTTTCCACTTTCGCACTCGCCTGTGGACGGTATGGAGTGTGCAGCTTGCTATCAATTCCCATCAATTTACACATTCCTTGAAAGACATCACCTGTAAAATGGGTACCCCTATCACTTTCGATAATTCTAGGGATACCATATCTACATACAAATTCCTGCACAATTTTCTTAGCAGTAAACATAGCGGTATTTGTGGCCGCTGGAAATGCTTCGACCCAATTTGAGAAAACATCTATACAAACAAGTACATATTTCAAATTTCGACAAGGGGGTAATTGAATAAAGTCAATCTGTATTACCTGGAAAGGGCCGCCGGCAGGTGGGATATGAGATGGTTCTGTAGGTATTGCCTTTCCGATGTTCTTTCTCAGACAGGTAAGGCATGACATTGCTCTTTTACTCGCATGAGATGAAAATCCCGGGGCGCACCAATATGCTCTTACCAACTTGCACATCCCTTCCTTGCCCAGATGAGTCAGCCCGTGGGCTGCCTCAGCTAAACATGGAAGGTATGCTCTGGGGGCCACTGGTTTACCGTGTCCATCCGTCCAGAGTCCTGAGGACTCCTGGCCATATCCTTTTGCCTTCCAGACTGCCTTTTCCTGTGTGGAACACAAATTTTGCATCTCACACAACTTCTGTGTGTTGATGGTATTAAATACCATCAGTTGTGTGGTGTCTGTCTGTCTGGGTGTACCAGCTGCTAACTTAGCAGCTTCATCTGCTCGGCTGTTACCAATACCCCTTTTCCACTAGCTCAAAAAACACGGGTAAATGCACGGGGGCGCGCATTTACCCGTGTTTTTGGCAAGTGGAAAAGGGTAAACCCGGATCAAGTGATCCGTGAATCCTACCCGGCTATTTACCTGGGTAGGACACGGGAATGATCCGGGTAGGGTGTAGTGTAAACGGGAGCCGTGTCGATGCGACACGGCTCCCGTTTACACTGTATGGATGGGCGGCGCTGGGAGATCATGTGATCTCCCTGCGCCGCCCCTGCCGTGTAGCTAGAAGCGTCACCAACCCGGCATATGCCGGGTTGTGACTGCTAATGGGAAAGGGACCGAGCACGGGTCGCAGCAGGGGGCAGCTCCCGTGTCAGGCTCCCGGCTGCGACCCGTGCTCGTAGGTGTAAAAGGGGTACAACAAGTGATACTGGGTCCTGGCTATATGTGTGTGCTTTACACTTGATAACAGCCACTCTGTCGGGTTCCTGTATCGCTGTTAGAAGCCTTTTTATGTGAGCTGCATGCGCTACCGGTGTACCAGCTGCCGTCATGAAATTTCTGAGGCGCCATAGGGCTCCGAAATCATGGACTACCCCGAATGCGTATCTAGAATCGGTGTAGATATTGGCTGATTTGCCCTTAGCCAATTCACATGCTCTGGTTAGGGCGACCAGTTCAGCAACCTGGGCTGAGTGAGGTGGGCCTAGCGGTTCCGCTTCTATGGTGCCTTGGTCATCTACGACTGCGTATCCAGTACACAAGTCTCCCGAGTCTGACTGTCTGTGACAACTACCGTCCGTGTAGAAAGTTAGATCTACATCTTCCAGTGGGTTGTCACTGATGTCAGGCCTTGCGGTAAAATTTTGGGTCAAATATTCCATACAATCATGTGTGTCTTCCTTTGTATTAAATCCTCCTTCCCCACCACTCTCATCCTCCACCCTTTGTGCCTGTCCAGGCACACCTGGGAGATATGTTGCAGGATTTAATGCACTGCATCTCCTTATGGTGATGTTTACGGGGGCCATTAGTGCCAATTCCCATCTTGTAAACCGCGCTGATGAGACGTGTCTGGTTTGGGCAGAATTTAACAAGGCTGACACTGCATGTGGTGTATGAATTGTGAGGTTGTGACCTAGCACGACGTCTTCGCTTTTCGTTACTAGCAATGCTATCGCAGCAACGCTTCGCAAGCATGTGGGGAGGGATCGCGCTACCGTATCTAGCTGAGCGCTGTAATATGCTACTGGCCTGCTGGCATCACCGTGCTTTTGGGTTAGTACGCCTGCCGCGCAACCAGCACTTTCTGTTCCGTATAGTTCAAAGGGTTTCCCATAGTCTGGCATACCTAATGCTGGTGCCTGCGTTAGGCACTGTTTAAGTCTCTCAAATGCTGTCTCAGACTCGTCTGTATGCGAAATCCGATCAGGTTTGTTTGAGGAGACCATTTCCTGCAAGGGTAACGCTAGAATGGAAAACCCTGGGATCCAGTTACGGCAATACCCACACATTCCTAAAAATGTTCTGATCTGTTGCTGGGTTTGTGGCAGAGTCATGTCTCTAATTGCTTGAATTCTATCAGCGGTCAGGTGTCTCAGTCCTTGTGTTAGACAGTGTCCCAAATATTTTACCTTAGTTTGGCATAATTGCAACTTATCTTTGGAAACCTTGTGTCCTGTGTCTGAAAGATGAAACAGGAGCTGTTTCGTATCCTTCAGGGATGCTTCCAATGAATCAGAACACAGTAGTAGATCATCCACGTACTGTATTAATACTGATCCACTCACTGGTTGGAAAGACTGTAAACAATCATGCAAAGCCTGGGAAAATATACTTGGACTATCTATGAATCCTTGTGGTAATCGAGTCCATGTGTATTGGACTCCTCTGTATGTAAATGCAAACAAATATTGACTGTCAGGGTGCAGAGGTACCGAAAAGAAAGCGGAGCAGAGGTCAATAACAGTGAAAAATTTCGCAGTGGGAGGGATTTGCATTAGGATGACAGCTGGATTTGGCACTACGGGGAACTGACTCTCAACTATTTTGTTAATCCCCCTTAGATCCTGCACTAGCCGGTAACCCCTCCCCCCACTCTTTTTAACAGGGAAGATGGGACTATTGGCAGTGCTGGACGTTCTTACCAGAATGCCCTGTTGTAGAAAGCGCTCTATTACGGGATAAACTCCTAACTCCACCTCTGGCTTCAGAGGGTACTGTGGGATTTTTGGAGCTATCCTACCATCTTTTACTTGTACAACTACCGGAGCTACGTTTGCCATTAATCCAGTGTCCTGTCCATCTTTAGTCCAAAGTGACTCTGGTATCTGAGATGTCATTTCTTCTACTTGGGAGGGAGTCCTATTTGTCATAATGGTATGTGACATTAATTTTGATGGGGAGTCTAACATGTCTCGTACTTCCTGAGCGTGATTCTCAGGTATGTCCAAGAATACACATTCAGGAGTACAATAAATGATGCACCCCATTTTACACAGTAAGTCTCTTCCCAGGAGATTAGTCGGTGCCGATGCAGCCAGCAAAAAGGAATGCTTGGTATGTAAAGGCCCTACTGTAATCTCGGCTGGTTTGCTAACAGGGTAGTGCTGGACTACTCCCGTTACCCCTATGGCTGGAATTGTCTTACCAGTGGTTCTCATGCCCACTGTCGAATTTATCACTGATTTGGCCGCCCCTGTGTCTACAAGAAAGTTTAATGATTTACCAGCTACATTGATTGCAATTTCTGGTTCACTTCCAAGGCTTGCAATCAATTTTACTGGCTGCAGATTACAGGTATGGCCACACCCCTATTGGGTATGGTGACCTCCCTGAATCCCGCTGGCAGCAACTACTTGTGATGGAGTTAATTGGGAGCTACCAGAGGCTTGCCAGTCTCTGTTCGGGGGATATCTTTTTGTTTCCCCTGCATGTGGCTCATAACTCCGTTTCTGCGGACCCTGATCCCAATGTCGTGTGTCGTGTCGTTGTCTAGGGGGTTGGTATGAGTTTCGTGAATTCTTCACTCTACAATCTCGTGCCATGTGTCCCTGTTTATGACAAGAATAACAAGTAACCACATTTGACTTACCCACAGGGTTTGGTGATATAAACAAAGGCTGCCTTGTGGTCAGGGCCTGTATACTTACTGCCATTAACTTATCACCTTGTTGTTCCCTGTGTCTGGTGATGTTCCTATCGTGATCAATAGCAGCCTCTCTCAAAGTAGCCACAGACAGACCTCGCCAACATGGTTGTGTGGTCTGTACCCTAGTCTTCAATGACTCTTTTAAACCATCCATCAGTACCGATACTGCTACTTCTCGATGGTTTATGTTTGTTTTAATGTCCTCTATGCCTGTGTATTTTGCCATTTCTGATAATGCTCTGTGAAAATACTCTGCAGCTGTTTCTGACTCCTTCTGTTTAATGGAGAATATTTTGTTCCATTTAACTACGGCTGGGAAATACTCCTTTAACTGTAAACTTATTCTTTTTACATTGTCTTTGTTGTACACTTCTGTAAGAGGTACATCCTGATCTAATCCACAGTCAGCTAAAAATTGAGCTGCGTCAACATTGGAGGGTAAACATGCTCTCAGCAATATCTGCCAGTCTTTGTTGTTGGGCTCTACCGTGTTACCTAGGTCTCTGATGTATTTTTGGCTGGCAACTAAGTCTTTTCTAGGATCAGGGAATTCAGACACTATGGTCCTTAATTCCATTCGGGAAAATGGGCTATACATGGCAATGTTCCTAACAGGAGTGACTCCTGAAGTGTCTGTTTTCCCATTTGGAACTACTATTACCTTAACAGGATTAACTCTAACAACCTCATTCTGTGTAGATTCTACAGGCTGTGGTGAAATAGTTTCAGCATAGTGTATGGTGCCGTACTTACCCGTTGATACGACCTCACCTATCCCTCCGCTAGGGGCCTTTGTTACTAATCTCGGGGGTGGAGCTGTGCCTACTGTGGTCTCTGCTATGGTGGCTGCTAGAGAGAGCGCTGAAATTGTTGCCGATTCGTCCTCTTGATCACACTCCTGAGGAAAGTTCAAAACAGGGTACAACTTGCACGGGTTAATACTTGCATTGGTTAATTGGTTAACATTATCTTTAACATTTACACAGTTGCTAAGTGTTTGTGTGTTACACCTTAGTGCGTCATTCTCCGCAACCAATTTCTCTCCTGATATGTATGGTGGCGGTGGGGCCGTGGCTATCAGTTTTCTGATCGAGCCAGATCCCGCCGCCTGAGCCAATCCTCTCTGTATGTCACCCTCCTGTTGCCACAACTGCAAATAATCATAATGCTTGATTCGTCTCTTTGCTGATTTAATGAGACATATCCTTCTCCTTAAATTCGTTAACACTTCTGTGCTGAAGCTACCTACTCTTGGGAATTTCTCCCCGTCATGTACCGTCATTCTCTCCCATTCATCACATAAAGCTTCTGTGTGACTTCCGTATTTCTCACACATTACGTACCTTGCCGACCCGACTGGTCGGTTCACTGAATCAACCCGAACCGAGGTTGATCGCCCCCTACCTGAACAAGTGGCCCCCATAGTTCGAAGGTGTTGCTTTATTCAGCCAACCCTTACGCAAACCAAAATGTTCAAAATAGGCTGACGGTGGCGGTTTACCGAGTACCCCACTCACTCGCCCACGCCGACCAATACGACCTGATCACACTGATATAGTGCTGGCGTACTCGACCCAGGGCCCCTGCGACCTGAACCTCTATTTACTGGAACCTGCGAGGGTGATCCGAAGAACACTTACTCTTTCCAGTAACTATTGGTTGTTGGATAGTTCCTGAGTGAGCAGCGAACCTCCCTTAAAATAAAAAAATTACACAAATCACGTTAGAATGTACAAATAGCGTTTATGACCTTCGTACACAAATAGTACCGGTCAGGTTTACTAATGTACACAATTACGTGCGGTACAATCGTTCAGCACATAAGCAACTAATCTTATGTACGGAGCGACCAGTGGAATCGAAAATTACGGCTGCGAATTCCTTCAGCCAGAGCTTGTATGGCCTATATGGGTGTTGCACCAACCCTTTTAGGTGTTGTGCCTGTGGACTGTATAGCGGACTTCCTTGTCTGCTGTACCTGAACCTGCTGGTCTGCTATGACCTCCTGGTCTGTTACAGTATGACCTCCTGGTCTGCTACACTCTAATGCTCAAATTGTATGTTTTAACCAGGGATGCCTCCCTAGCCACCATGTACGTCACTTACACGCATGTACCTCACGAGAACTCGACTTTTCTTGTGGTTCAACCTCAAAAATTGTAAAAACAAACACTCACTCACCACATATACACTTTTGTTTCTATTTCTATTTCTGCGCAGAAATTTTCTTTAGACCAGATGTGTTACCAATTAGGAGAAGGATCTGTTAATTTAAATTTCGAATGTTAAAATAGATTTGCGCGATTTATCGCCTTGCGTTATTTACCGCGTTGCGCTATTTATCGCGTTGGAAAAAAAAAATTAACACTTGTGATTTGAGTTACGTGGGCGTACCCGTACGCTCCGTTGCGTAATATACGCTGCGTGCGTCGGCCCTTGGGTTGCGTACGCAAGTCTCAGTCCTTTGTTAGAGACACGTGTACGCACAGCAAAGATCCACCGTAACACAATTTATACGTTTATCAATGTAGATGATCCTTTATCATCTACCGCGCACCACACTGACTTCGCCTTGTCTCTCAGGCACAGCTGTGTTTGTCTATACTTTAACTATATTACCTTTTTACTCTTAAACTATAAAATAGCAGCAAATCTCTCTTAGCACGTTTATCAACTATAAAACTGGCAAACAGGAGAGTGATATACGAAAATACACAAATGAAAAAAAGAAATGCAGATATATATGTGTGCGTGCGTGTGTACGCAAGACAGAAAAATAAACAGTTTTAAAAGAGACTAGCGTGTTGTTCTTACCTCCGGTTCCCGGATTCCTTCAGCACCCTTTACTAAGAGAAGCAGACGCTTATCCAAACAGCACTACGAGGAATATGATCTCCCGCCCTTTGCTGCTGGATAATGTCTGCTGAAATTACCTAGTGCAGATGTGTGAAGGACAGGACGAGCCCGCAATTGATAAAGCTAAATATTTATCTTATATAATACCCTTTATGAGGTCTAAGAACACTGTACGCTATCTACGTATGAAGTACCGTAAGGGTACGCACGTTGCGTAACAATCGCTTAGCCGTAGTCGAGACGCTCAAGCGTCACGTTCGCTCACGGCCAAGAGATCACAGGCAGGCACGCTATTGGCTGCTGACTAACTTAATGATTCGCTATAGCGTAGCGGACGCTCGGGACCACGAGGAGATCACCAGCGGCGCTGACGCTCACAATGTTAAACCTTTAAATCTAAACCATAAACAGTGTATTGTGCAATAAAACCTTAGTGTAATGATAGAGTGTAAATGCAGCACAGTGTAACCTTATTAACTTAAAAGCTGTTTGAGCGTCACCGACGCTCTGAGAATACTTAACACTATAAGAAATACACAGATACCTGGGCTTAGGGTCCAACGCCTAATATATATATATTCTGAATGATATACTTGCAAAAGAATTAATACAAATACAAATCATACACTACAATATAACATAGACTACCTAACCAGATAACTACACAGGAAATATAATACAATTGCTATTTAAGGGAAAATAAGAGAGAAAGAGGAGAAGAGAGAGAGAGAGAGAAATTGGCCCACAATAACAAGAAGATCAATATAGTTGCGGAGAAAACTTACGCACAAAGGAAACGATCGCATGCGCCTCTGGACATCCAGCTCTCGATTTTCAGCAATGATAACCGTTGAAGAGTGAGAGCTGGATGTGATCGGCCTGTCTATTTATGCCCCACACACAATGCAATTCAATGGTCCCTACAATCTCATTGTTCATTGGACACAGGAATTCCTCTTCGCATTATAACAAAAGGTCATAGGTTGATTCATACAGGTGGGCTGTGACTATTTCCAACAGCTCAGGTGGGAGGGAAACTGGGTTTCCCGCCGCATGGATAAGTAAGTGCAAATACAGTAAATGTTCATAAACTTCTTATGTCCATAACTATTCGCACGAGCGATTAATCCGCTTCAAACCAACACCGGAATATTGCTAATTAAATACTCTTCCGATGGGTACTAGACACCACTGTATTATTCCTGTCTGACCCTTCGTATCAAACAAAGAGGGATTTCTCTGTTCACGAACATTCTGTATTAACCAAACTTTCAGAATCTATCAAAGGGACCATGATCTACAAAATACATTATATAGTGAAAATATGTAACGATTGAGTCGCACGCTACGATCACATAAACTCTACCGTAAATACGCATACCGTGCGCCTGCGGGTGCCCGCGACTGTGAGTATGCGCACGTACGGGAGAGCGTACGCATGCGCAGCACGGACCTGTGTGAGGTGCAAATATGGTAGTGTGCATAGAGATATTTTTCTGACTTTGACAACTACAATGTTATTTTAAGTATGTAGGATAACACATTTACTAAATTATGTTTAACATATCTAACGTATTCAGACGCAATGCGACAGAAACAACAGTAATGGTATACAGACTCATATGCAATAGGCACTTAACTAACTATTCATACTCAAAACAGTAGATAGAGATTTAGTGCTGTATAACCCGTACTCATTAGAGTGGGATACAGGGAGACTCACCTCGCTTCCAGGATCGATCAATACGTTAGCGAACGCAGAGTGGATCCAGACGTCACTAGTGTACACTGCCGCTCCATGGACTTATAGTGAACACAGATGCACCAGTCACACAGCCTCCTATGCTGCGACCGGACCCCCTCGTGGTCGCGCTCAGTGAACACAGATGCACTGGTCACACAGCCGCCTATGCTACGACCGTGTCTCCTCGTGGTAGCGCTTAGTGAATACAGATGCACCAGTCACACAGCCACCTATGCTGCGACCGGCTCTCCTCGTGGTAGCGCTTAGTGAATACAGATGCACCAGTCACACAGCCGCCTATGCTGCGACCGGGTCCTCTCATGGTAGCAATCAGTGAACACAGATGCCCCGGTCACACAGTCGCCTATGTTGCGACCGGGTCCCCTCTACTAATGTATCTGGTAGCATCTGAGACGGAAGTGAGGAAACCGTTCATGGCGGGAGACTCGGCGGAAACTGGTCATGAACTGGGGGGAGGGGCGACCAGGAGAGCGTCTGACTCCCCACTGCTGACATCAGACCTAGGGATCGTGGCCTCATGCCATTCCTGGTGCCTATGATCCCTAAGGCCTAGCGCTGGAGCACCCGTGGTGGCAGCGCATCAGCTACTGTTTGGTAGTCTCCTCCCAAAACAGTGCAGCTGTGTCTGTATTCCATGCATGCTACACGGAACAGATGCCTTACCTTCTCCCCGTGCTCCGGCCACAGCCTGGTAACGTCTGCTGGACCTGCTAGTATATCTGACACAGACGGCCGCCGAAACAAAACTGTACTCGTGGGTAAGCGTTGTCGTGACCTGGCGGAGAATTGTTGGAGCGACTCCAATATGCATATAAGACGCTGTTTAGAAAGCTCACTCAAAAAATAGTAAGACTATAAAAATAAAATAAGAAAGCTTTCGGCTGCTAACAAACCAGCAGCCCTCTGAGCATGGTCCGGCTCCTGCCACACCAAACAAAAAACTGATTTGCCTGAGCCAGGGGGCGGGGATATATGGACGGGCCCGTTGCATACTGGGAGGCCGGAAAGCGTTGACTGATTGGTGCAAATCCGCTGTCGCGCCATCATATCCCATTGTTATCCTGTGGATAACCTGTGGACCCTGCCGGAGAAAATTTTAAATATTTGGCTCTAACAGAAGGCATTTCACTGAGGTGTCTGCAGCAGGGCGGAACTCCCAGAGGCAATGGAGACACCTGCCCAGGGCTGTCATCAGAAATTGTGGGGTCCGGGACTGACCAAATGTGCAGGGCCCCACGGGGGTTAGGCAGGATGCAGATGTGGGCAGATCTGTGGATAGATGTGACAGAGAGGATGACGGGGCAATGGTGACAGGTGCAGGCAGGGAAGGCAGTGCCTCCCCTGTCATAATGATTAAAATAATAAAAAGAAGATATTTATAACACAGTCTGTTATAAATATCTTTTTTTATTATGTTAATAATCCCCCCCCGTGGCTGCGTGTGAGGGACAGGTGGGAGGCAGCGGGTGAGGTGCCTCCCGCTGCTAACATTAAAGTCCCAGCAGCGGGGGGTGGGCAGGGGGCAGGGCGCAACAATGGGCAGTGAAAGCCCATTGCAAACTCATGGGGAAGCGGCACCTTTACTGATGCCTCAATGACAGGGGCGTGCATTCAGCCCCGATGAACGCACGCCCCTGTCAGACCCCCAGATTTGATTGGCCCAGCGGATCCAGTGCTTGATCCACTGTCCAATCCTCCCGTCCCCGGCTGCAGCAGGCGCCGTGGGCTGTGTGGGCGCCCGCTGCAGGTCATAATTGACCCCTAGTGTCTGAGCGGCGCTGAGGAGCCGGCGGCCGGAGATAGAGGACAGCGCAGCAGGAGTGGTAAGTATATGTGTGTGTGTATTATTATTTTTTATGTGTTTGCAGCGCTACACATATTTTTATTATTTTTTTATGTGCACTGGCACAGCTAGGGGGCATAGCAAATGGGGGCACAGCAAATGGCACAGCAACTAGGGGCACTGATACAAAGGGCACGGCTATAAGGGGCACAGCAACTGGGGGCACAGCTACAAGGGGCACTGCTACAAGGGGCACATCTACAGGGGGGCACTGCTACAAGGGGCACAGCAACTGGGGGCACAGCAACTAGGGGCACGGCTACATGGGGCACTGCTACAGGGGGCACATCTACAGGGGGCACTGCTACAAGGGGCACAGCAACTGGGAGCACAGCAACTAGGGGCACTGCTACAAGGGGCACAGCTACAGGGGGCACTGCTACAAGGGGCACAGCTACAGGGGGCACAGCAATTGGGGGCACAGCAACTAGGGGCACAGCAACTGGGGGCACTGCTACAATGGGCACAGTAACTGGGGGCACTGCTACAATGGGCACAGCTACAGGGGGCACAGCTACAAGAGGCACAACTACAGGGGTCAACTACTGGGGGCACAGCGAGGGGGCACAGCAACTGGGGTCACAACTACTGGGGGCACAGCTACAAGGGGCACAACTACAAGGGGCACAGCGAGGGGGCACAGCAACTGGAGGCACAACTACAGGGGTCACAACTACTCGGGGCACTGCTACAGGGGGCAAAGCTACTGGGGGCACAGCAACTGGGGGCACAACTACAGGAGTCAACTACTGGGGGCACAGCGAGGGGGCACAGCAACTGGGGTCACAACGACTGGGGGGACAGCTACAGGGGTCACAGCTACAAGGGGCACAGCAACTGGGGGCACAGCAACTGGGGGCACAACTACTGGGGGCATTGCTACTGGGCTCACAACTTTTGGGGGCACCTGCTTCATCCTCCCAGCCAGCAGCAGCACTCTACCCTGTCTGTGCTAACGTCTTTCCGCGTCAGTGAGTGCATAATATTCAATTATTTCTCTCTCTCTCTCTCCTCCTGTGGATTACTTCATTTGTAAGTATCATTTTAATTTTGATTTAAGGGGTCCCCACTCCTCCAGGGAACCCCGGCCAGGGGTGACTAGTTGGGGGGGGGGGGGGGGGGGTAATGCCACAGCTGCAGGGACCTACATAAATGTGTCCCCCGGCTGTGGCATTATGTCCCTGGCTAGTGGAGCCCGGTGCTGGTTTTAAAAATACGGGGGACCCCTACATCTTTTGTCCCCCGTATTTTTGGAACCAGGACCAGACTAAGAGCCCGATGCTGGTTGTCTAAATAAGACTCCAATCCCTAAAGGGGCACCTTTGTGTAAAGCAGCACCGCTGTGGTTAACAGCAGGATCCAAGTGTGACCGCTGCTCTTCTAATGGAGCTCTGCGTCATACCTGCTGCTGCAGCAGTTATTCGGCTTTGTCCCAGGAACGCTGGTAGCACCTGCATTGGGGGATAGGAATGCTCTATCTTGATACCACTCAGCCTGTGCTGCAGCAAGTGACGGTGTACCCGCCACTCCTGCAGTACTGTGAGATGGTACTCACAGGTGAACGCTGATTCTGCATGCTGAAGATGGCTGAATCTCGCGATCAGCATCCGTTGTCACACAGTGTTGTGTATGACAGAAAATGTATTCACATACAGATTGCGCAACTAATGGACCTGGCAGCTAGGTGGTACCACAATAAGGGATAAACACCAATCCCTAAATGTACAATGGCAAAAAAAAAGGGGCATGATACCTCACAGGCGCCCTGGTCCATAGAAGTTTAACCTTTGTTTAAATGTTTCAAAAAACCTTCACAGGCATAAAAGAAACAAACAATTATTTACATATAAAATAGATCACACAAAGAATTGATATTAATGTTAAAAAACCCAGTTGTTAATGGGAATATGATTAACAAACAATGATGAGAAAAGAATTCTACAGAGGTGGTGCGATAAGTTCAGCTGATTACAAGCAGATATATAATCATCAGCTGAAAAACATGGCAACACCGCACAATGGCCCTCATTCCGAGTTGATCGGTCGCAAGGCGAATTTAGCAGAGTTACACACGCTAAGCCGCCGCCTACTGGGAGTGAATCTTAGCTTCTTAAAATTGCGACCGATGTATTCGCAATATTGCGATTACTAACTACTTAGCAGTTTCAGAGTAGCTCCAGACTTACTCTGCCTGTGCGATCAGTTCAGTGCTTGTCGTTCCTGGTTGACGTCACAAACACACCCAGCGTTCGCCCAGGCACTCCCACCGTTTCTCCGGCCACTCCTGCGTTTTTTCCGGAAACGGTAGCGTTTTCAGCCACACGCCCCTGAAACGCCGTGTTTCCGCCCAGTAACACCCATTTCCTGTCAATCACATTACGATCGCCGGAGCGAAGAAAAAGCCGTGAGTAAAAATACTTTCTTCATAGTAAAGTTACTTGGCGCAGTCGCAGTGCGAACTTTGCGCATGCGTACTAAGCGGATTTTCACTGCGATGCGATGAAAAAGAACGAGCGAACAACTCGGAATGAGGGCCCATGGTTTTTACCTCAACTCACCATAAAACACAACATGTGCGTGACAATAGTAAAAAAAAGCCAATGATATTCATGATATTCATAGGGACATAAAGTGACTTTGAAGATGGTAAAATTGGCGGAGATTCTCACCCAATGAAGGTGGTGCGGTGGGCTTAGCTTATTACAAGCAGATGTATGGTCCTGGGCTACAGAGCCTGGTACCACCGCACAGAGGGGGTCATTCCGAGTCGTTCGCTCGTTGGCAATTTTCGCAATGGAGCGATTAAGGTGAAAATGCGCATGCGCATGGTACGCAGTACGCATGCGCTAAAACTTAGTAGATTTACACACGTCCAAACTAAGAATTTCCATCGTTGAAGTGATCGGAGTGTGATTGACAGGAAGTGGGTGTTTCTGGGCGGAAACTGGCTGTTTTCTGGGAGTGTGCGGAAAAAAGCAGGCGTGCCAGGATAAAACGCAGGAGTGTCTGGAGAAACGGGGGAGTGGCTGGCCGAACGCTGGGCGTGTTTGTGACGTCAAACCAGGAACGAAACGGGCTGAGCTGATCGCAGTGTAGGAGTAAGTCTCGAGCTACTCAGAAACTGCTAAGAATTTTCTATTCGCAATTCTGCTAATCTTTCGTTCGCAATTCTGCTAAGCTAAGATACACTCCCAGAGGGTGGCGGCCTAGCGTGTGCAATGCTGCTAAAATCTGCTAGCAAGCGAACAACTCGGAATGACCCCCAGAGTTTGAATCCCAGTTCACCGTCACTTGTTCTATCGATCCTCACAGCTGATCATCTGGAAGCTTCAACGCGTTTCGGTCACTAGGTGGACCTTTTTCAAGAAGCAGATCTGCAGACCAAAGGTTTTTTGAAACATTTAAACAAAGGTTAAACTTCTATGGACCAGGGCGCCTGTGAGGTATCATTCCCCTTTTTTTTTGACACAGTGTTGTGTGCAATATATATATTTTATATATCTATATATATATATATATATATACTTATAAAACCTGGCCATTACCATCACATCAAAGACAAATTAAATTGATAGCAATGGGTATGTTTTAAAAGTCAAGGTGATAGTGTAGGACTTGCAGTGAGATGGGGTCCTGTAAAGTTGGGCTGCAAGCTTAAATGCATTGTGCAATCCATGAACTAAAACCCCATTATTTATTTATGTTCTGATGTATAGAGGTGAATGAGCTTAGCAAGGTGAGTGCTGGGCTCTCTGTGTAATATTATTTAAGCAATGTGATCACAGGCCATTGCGCCCTGGCCTGGGGGTGGTGAGTGCAGGTGTGCACCCTATTTCTGGGTATAGCAAGTGTGGTGGTTCTCTGTATATGTACTGTATATATGCGGTTAATTTTTAATTAACCTTTTCTGTGATCATATCTTTCTCATGCACCCCTTCTAAGCTCATTTACGCTTAACCTGTGTCAGCTGCTTCCCTAGTGGTAATTTGTAAGCTGTTTAGGTCAGACTCCCCTTTAAAAGCCATAAGTTAGTTGGCAGGTGAGCTTTAAAGCTGGAAGCCAAATTTTTATTTGTCTCTAATTTGAGAGAACAATGGCTAGGTTTTAAAAGTCAAGGTGATAGCGTAGGACTTGCAGTGAGATGTGGTCCCGTGAAGTTGGACTGCAAGATTAAATACATCGTACAATCCATGACCTAAAACCACTTATCTATTTATGTTCTAAAGTATAGAATTGCGTACAGCGCTTTGTGAAAACGGCCGGTGGGTAAAGGTGAGACTCACGAGATTCAGCCGTCTGCAGCATGGAGAATCAGCGTTCACATGATCGATAAATATATACATATAAATATATATATACTGTGTGTGTGTGCATATGTATATATATATATATATATATATATATATATATATATACACACACACACACACACACACACATATATATATATATATATATATATATATACTAGGTGCTTCATCGCGCCCTAAGGGCGCTCTTCATACCGTCGCAAGGGGCTACGCCCCCTTAACCCTTGCATGCCTTTCTGGGGTTCAATATTTGTATTATATGGAGTATTACCTGCATTCCTTTGTTAGTGGTTAAATATTGCACAATGAAAGGGCGTGCGATGGTGAAGGAGACGCAGCCCCTTGCGACGGCGTGAACAGCACCTGCAGGGCACGATGTACAGAATGTAGCGGGTGCGGGGGGGACTGCGGATGGGGGAGGGTGTCTAGATGCTGCAGGTGGAGGGGGGCGGAAGCGGGGGGAGACCGGATGGGGAAGGGTCGGGAGGTGCTGCGGGTGGGGGAGGGGCAGAGGAGTGGGGGCTGCAGATGGGGGAGGGGTCAGGAGGCACTGTAGGTGGGGGAGGGGCAGGGGTGTCACGGGTGGGAGAGAGGCAGGTGCGGGGATGTTGCAGATGGGTGAAGGGTTCCGTAGGTGCTGTGGGATGGGAAGGGACCGGGGTGGGGTAGGGGGTCCGGAGGCGCCGTGGGTAGGGGAGGGGCAGGTACGGGTGGTGCGGCGGATGGGGAAGGGGGGTCCGGAGGCGCTGCAGGTGGTGGAGGGGCAGGTGCAGGGGTGCCATGGGTGGGGGAGGGGTGGGTGAGGGGGGGGACCGAGGGGGGGGACCAAGGAAGGAGGAGGGTGTCTGCAGATGCTGCGGGTGGAGGGGGGCAGGTGTGGGGGGAGATATATATATTGGGGGTGGATGGTGGAGGGGGTCTGGAAGTGCTGTGGGTGGTGGAGGGGCGGAGGAGTGGGAGCCGCGGGTGGTGTAGGGGGTCTGGAGGCACGGCGTGTGGGGGAGGGGTGGAGTGCCGCATATGGTGGAGGGGAAGGTGCGGAGGTGTGATGCATTGGGGAGGGGTCTGGAGGCACTGCGGGTACTGTACCTGCCAAAAAGGTAGTTGGAGGTTATGCAGTAACAGGGCCAGGACAGGGGTGACAAGATCAGAACAGGGGTGACGGGGCCAGGACAGGGGTGACGGGCCAAGGACAGGGGCGACGGGGCAAGGACAGGGGAGACGGGACCAGGACAGAAATGACAGGGACAGAATAGGGGTGACAGGGCCAGGGTAGGGGCGGCAGGACCAGGACAGGGGTGACAGGGCCAGTATAGGGTTGACAGGGCAAGCACAGGGGTGACAGGGCCAGGATAGGGGTAACAGGGCCAGCATAAGGGTGAAAGGGCCAGGATAAGGGTGACAGGGCAAGGCCAGGGGTGACAGGGACATGACAGAACACAGGGCATGGAAGAGATTGGTATTAGGGACAAAACAGTGGTGACAGACACATGTGTCTTACCGGAGTCACTGCTGATGGCTGCTGCTGTTCTACTCCAACCTGTTGGAATCTGCTGCTGGTGGAGACTTGGCATGGCTGATTCTCTCAGGCTGGAGTCCTGCTTCCTCTGCCAGTCAGCATCCCTCCCCCCCTCCTCAGTCACACACTGCAGACCTCACGCAGCTGCCGGACACTGTGGTAAGGGGAGACTGGGAGTGACTGGTTAGCCCCCAGGAGATGCTGCGACTGGAGGGAGGAGGGGGTCATAGCATGCACGCGGCGCAGACCTCGCGGCTGCTGGGCACTGTGGTAAGGGGAGACTGGGAGTGACTGGTTAGCTCCCAGGAGACGCTGCGGCTGGAGGGAGGAGGGGGTCGGAGCCTGCAAGCAGCTCGGACTTCTGCAGGGCTACCCGCGGGCTAAAGTGTGTGAAGGAGCTGGGCACCCCTCACTGCGGGCGGCAGCACTGCAGCTAGCGGTGGGGTTGCCGGGGCTGGAGAGGTAGTACGGAACCTGCACAGCGGCAGGTGCCCTACAAAACTGCAGCTAAGAAGCGTGGAGTGTGCTAGAAAGTGACGCTCCTCCACGCCAGAGAGACCCTGCTGAGTATGCTGATGTGGGGGGGTCAAGCACACAGTGAGCCGGTGCCCGTCTGTCTGTACAGCATACCCCCTCACACACCCGCATACCTCCCAACTGTCCCGATTTTCACGGGACTGTCCCATTTTTCGGGGTCTGTCCCGCTGTCCCACCCGCGGGTCGCAGTGTCCAGCGGTGGGGGGGGGGGCAGTTGGAAAGCTCCTGTACTCGCTATTCTGCTTAGCAGAGCAGCGGTGAATAGACGCTGTGCGCACAGCGTCTATTTAGTGGAGACAGAGGGAGAGGGGGCATTAGGGGGTACGGATTAAGGTGGGGTTCCGGCAGCAGAGCCGGATTAAGGGGGGGGCCATGGGGTACGTACCGTGGGCCCCACAGTTTTACCCCCCCCCCCCCCGGCTGGAGTAGCTCTGTCCCAGCTCAGAAGCGCCCCCGTCCTGCCAGCAACAGCATTGTGCTACAGTTAGCACACGCTGCTGCGTGTTGGCAGGTCTGTGGTGTTGCAGGGAGGCAGCAGTCTCCCTGCTTTCTTCTGCCTGTGCGGGTGTGTAGGGGGGAGCGACCACCTCCTCTGGATTTAGCCCTAGCTGAGGGGCCAAAATTCCATTAAAAAAAAAATATCCCGGAATTTGCATAAGGGGTGTGGCCACGTGGTCCGCAATTAGGCCACGCCCCCACCCCACAGTAGGCACAGCAATGAGATAGGGCTCCCCTGTCTCAAGTGCCCTGGGCCCCCCGGACTCATAATCCACCCTTGGAGGCATGCCAGCAGCTCACAGAGCGCTGGGCATGCCCCCTCACTGACGAAAATGGGGGCCCTCCCGTGAAGCCACACCCCCTTTTCGTTGGCCACACCCTCTTTTTGCTGTGCGTGTGTCCCTCCTTCTGCCTGAAGAAAGCTGGGAGGTATGCACCCCTGTCTGCCTGAAGAAAGCTGGGAGGTATGCACCCCTGCCTGTGCCATGCCCATACTATCTGCTTCTGCTCCCAGTCTCCTATAGATTTGCCCAGATCTGTGACTCATTTGACTAACTCCACCCAGTGTTGTGACTCCGCCCAGCGTTAGCAAATGAGTCACAAAGTCACAGATCTGGGCTATTATATAGGATATATATATATATATATATATATATATATATATATACACACATACACACACACACACACACACAGACAAACATATTTACAAACACCATGATTGTTTTACCTTTTATTAAAGGGTGGTGAGGGGGAGGGGGCGACACCAAACTCCAGCTTGCCTCCGGGTACTTGGGTGAATTTACGCCCTTAGTCTGCAGGCAGGCATGGTGGCGTTTCCTTGCGTTTGAGGCTGCATTTCACCAAATGGAGTTGGGGATTTGGTCAGTATTAATGGTGTCCTCAATACTGAGAAATACAGGCAGGTACTTATGCATTATGTAGTACCATCAGGGAGGCATCTGATTGGCTCCAAATTTATTGTGCAGCAGGACAATGACCCTAAACATACAGCCAATGTCATTAGGAACTGTATTCAGTGTAAATAAGAACAAGGAGTCCAGGAAGTGAGGATATGGCCCCCACAGAGCCCTGATCTCAACATCATCGAGTCTGTTTAAGTCTGAAGAGACAGAAGGATTTGAGCAAGCCTACAGCCACAGAAGATCTGTGGTCAATTTTCCAAGATGTTTGGAATAACCTCCCTGCCGAGTTTCTTTAAAAACTGCGTGCAAGTGTACCTAGAATTAAAAAAATAATAATAACAACACTTCAAAAGCATTCTTACTTTGCAACATTTTGACCTTTGCAACATTTTTTCCTGGATGGATGGATGGATGGATGGATGGATGGATGGATGGATGGATGGATGGATGGATGGATAGATAGATAGATAGATACACACACATACACATCTTTATGAGGTTACATTTTGGTTGAGATTCAAATGTTTGAAAAGTTAGTTGGAAGTCTGTTTTTTCCAATCTAATAGACAGAAAAAAAACAGACACCCACCCAACTTTTTAAACATTTGAATCTCCCCCTCTCTGTGCTATTTATACTGTAATTGCCGGTATCAGGCTATGGCAGTTTAGACAGTTTGTACAATGAATCCATCATTTAATTTAAAGTGAGTTTATCTGTGATAGATTACCCTCTTTCTAGACCTTTCTAACAAAATGAAGAGGCAGAGCTGTAATTCAGTTTTAGAACAATAGGGGGTATCCTTGCTCCATTGAGTAAAACCCAATACATAAATAACGTCAGTTAATGTTTATAGTTGCTTGCAGTCAATTATTACACTTGAATAGAGGTCAGGAAATAATGGAAGTTAATTAGCTATTGCACTTACTAAAGATCTAACCCAAATTGCATATTTAGGGGTCATTTACAGTTTACACAATGGCTGCCTTCAGGAGTAAAATACTCTTTCTTTATATGCAAATTGAAATTTTGTGTCCAATGTCCATATTACACTTGTTGCCTATTCCTGAATTACTGTATGCCTACTTACATCTGAAAAGGGGATGGGAGGGGCTTGTAAATGTAGTACGGCGATGCATGTGCAAGTAAACTGAGCACTACTCATAGCTAGAAACAGCAAAAACTACTATACCTGGTAGGATTCTTGCAGATTAAGTCAAAGGGTTTAAATACATAACCCCCAAGCCACTATTGGCACAAGACTATGAGAGGCTGGGCACACTATAACCAGGAAACCAGCAGCATGGAGTACCCATGCCGTAATGTGACGTCACACAGCACCAGCATTTCAGCTCAGGGTTAAATTCCCTAAGGGAAACAAAGCAGCCAAAAATAAGTGGTCTCCTCCAGGGGAAAAACAGCCTCTTGCTGAAAGTATACCGTGTGCTGGCAGCCATAAGTATACTGGAACTTGTAACTCAACACAGTGCCTAGTGGCACATCCAGCAATCAGGCCACACACTATATACAAGTGTCTGGCAGCAGAAGGTCTTGCCCATCTGCTCCGTTGTCGCAGTGAGAACAATGGAGGGAGGAGGCAATGAGCTATGGAAAGCTGATTGGTTGCTATGGGTAGGTGTGATACATTTCTCTTACGTCCTAGAGGATGCTGGGGTCCACATTAGTACCATGAGGTATAGATGGGTCCACCAGGAGCCATTGGCACTTTAAGAGTTTAACAGTGTGGGCTGGCTCCTCCCTCTATGCCCCTCCTACCAGACTAAGTATAGAAAATGTGCCCGGAGGAGCCGGTCACAGCTAGGGGAGCTCTCCAGAGTTTCTCTAGTAAAGTTATTTTTTAGAGTTTATTATTTTACAGGGAGGCTGCTGGCAACAGCCTCCCTGCTTCGAGGGACTAAGGGGGGTGGGGGGGGGGAGTAGTGCCCGCCCTGCGGGGTCTGAGCCACTATCTCCACTGACAGGACACTGAGCTCCTGAGGGGATCGAACATTCCCCGCCACAGGGGATCGCTCACCCCGGCAGCATGCCGCCACCTCCTTACAGAGCCAGAAGATCAGAAGATGGCGAGATATGGCGGCACAAGGGTAGGAGCGCAGCGCTGAGCACCTACGCTCTGGGAAGGCTCAGTAGCACACAGAGTTGGTGCTATGAGGGGCGTCCTGAGCCAGCGACTTAATACCCTACACTGGTCACAGACGCTAACCGGAGACTGAATCCCCAGGCTAGCGACAGAATCCGCAGTACACAGATGCTAACCGGCCCCGGCTAGCGACAGAATCCTCAGGCCAGTATAAAGAATTGTGCGGGAAGAGGCGCCATCTTCAGGAGGCGGAGCTTCTCCTCAGAGCGGACCCTGCAGCGTTCAGCGCCATTTTCCTGCCTGCAGTTCCTGTACAAGGGAGCTGTCCCTCCAATCAACTCCAGCTATCCTGAGCTGTACCAAGGGGTTGTAGAAAGGAGGAGGGGGGGGGGGGGCTGTGTAAAATCTGTGTAGTCTATTAAGGTACACAGATAGCGCTGGTAGTTTTATTTGTTCTACCTCAGAGAGCGCTGTGTGTGGGTTGGCTCCAATCTCTGTGTCTCTCTCTGCCATACTTGGGGAGGGGGAAGCTGTGACTGACAATTCCCTGTGTGTGTGTGTGTGGGTGTTCAATACCTTTCATAGCCATGTCTAGGGACTCGGTGTCATATGCTGCTGAAGTGGTTTCCTCTCAGGAGGAATCCATTTCATGTACACAGGATTGTAATCACGTTGCTAAACCAGCGTCTAAATACCCTAAACTGGTCACAGTCGCTAGCCGGGGACTGAATCCCCAGACTAGCAACGGAATCCTCAGTTCTCAGACGCTGGCCGGGAACTGAATCCCCCGGCTAGCAACGGAATCCTCAGGCCAGTATATAGAAGTTGCGAGGGAAGACGCTCCATCTTCGGTGGGCGGAGCTTCTTCTCATTGCGAACCCAGCAGAGTTCAGCTCCATTTTCTGTCTGCAGCTCCACATTGCACAGACTGCGAACGGTGATGGGGACGTGCTGAGGGGGAAGGGGGGGGGGGGGGACGGACGGACGGACGGCACCCCTTGCAGGGGGTGCAGTTCATGTGGGAGGCCAATAGCTATATATGTTAAATATTGCTGAGGGGGCTTACTTCACTGACAATAAGAAAGCCTCGCTAACATTCTCTGCGTCTAATGTATTAAACGCTGTTTGTAATATCCTGAGAGGAGGATAGAATGAATTGGGACATCTATGTCCAGACTGTCAAGGATGGTGGTTTTACCAGTCCCGGGCTCTGACGCGTTGAAAGAACCGGCTGATCGCGGGATTGACACTATGCTCAAATCCATATACACGGCTTCGGGGGCGATACTGCGACCTACCATTGCCCGTGTATGGATTTCTAATGCTATAGTAAAGCTGACACGTTACTTGTGAAATTGATTACAATGGATGAAAGTGACGTTGAATTGTTCTTACGTAACATACAGGATTCTGCGAGATTTACGGTGGAATCCATGAAAGACCTGGGTTCGACGGCTGCAGGAATTTCTTCTATGTCCGTCTCAGCCCGTCGAGGACTGTGGCTGCGCCAGTGGTCTGCCAAAGCGGAATCCAGGAGAAGTGTGGACAGCCTACCCTACACAGGTCAGGCTCTCTTTGGGGAAGCATTGGATACATGGATCGCCACGGCTACAGTGGGTAAGTCTCCTTTTCTTTCCTCAGCAGCTCCTGCTGCGAAGAAACCTTTTTCTTCACCTGCATCTCAGTCCTTTCAGGTTTCTAAACCAAGAAAGACCAAACTGGCCAACACCTTCTTGAGAGGGGGCCGACCAAAATCCAAGACACCTGTTGCGGCAGGTTCCCAAGAACAGAAGCATGCTTCAGGTGCACCTAAGTCCTCCGCATGACGGTGGACAGCGCAGCTTGGAAGTAGGGCCGGTGGGGGTGAGACTCAGACATTTCAGTCATGTCTATGTGTCGTCTGGCTTGGACCCCTGGGTACTAGATATTGTGTCCCAGGGGTACCGGCTGGAATTTCAAGATCTCCCTCCTCATCGGTTCTTCACATTGGGCTTGCCAGCTTTGCCGGCAGACAGGGCTACCCTGCAGGGAGCCATCTAGAAGTTGCTAGAGGCACAGGTAATTGTACCAGTCCCTCCTCAAAGGCAGAACACAGGTTACTATTCAAATCTTTTTGTGGTACCGAAACCGGATGGTTCGGTCAGGCCCATTCTGAACTTAAAATCACTAAACCCCTTTCTGAGGTAGTTCAAGTTCAAAATGGAGTCTCTAAGGAAGTGATATCAGGTCTGGAAGAAGGGGAATTCCTGGTATCCCTGGATATAAAGGATGCGTACCTCCACATTCCGATTTGGCTGCCGCATCAGGCTTATCTCCGATTCGCTCTGTTGGACTGTCATTTTAAGTTCCAGGCCCTACCATTCAGCCTTTCCAAAGCACCAAGGGTTTTTACCAAGGTGATGGCGGAAATGATGGTTCTCCTCCGCAGGCAGGGGGTGAACATAATTCCGTATCTGGACGATTTGCTGATAAAGGCATCGTCCAAGGAGAAGCTTTTTCAGTTAATAGCTCTCAAGACCCTGCTTCACAAGGAAAGGTTTAGATCCTGAATATCCCAAAATCTCATTAAGAACCAACCAGGAGGTTGTCCTTTCTGGGAATGATCCTCGACATGGAGGTGCAGAGGGTGTTTCTTCCAGCGCAAAAAGCGTTGGTGATGGAAACAATGGTCCGGGCTGTCCTGAAGCCAGCCCGGGTGTCGGTTCATCAGTGCATTCGCCTTCTGGAGAAGGTGGTGGTCTCTTACGAGGCTCTGCAGTATAGGAGGTTTCACGCTCGGTCCTTCCAACTGGATCTCCTGAACAATTGGTCGGGATCCCATCTACACATGCACCAGAGAATCCGTCTGTCGCCAAAGGCCAGGATTTCACTCCTCTGGTGGCTGCAATTACCTCTCCTTCTGGAGGGCCGCAGGTTGGGAATTCAGGACTGGATCCTTCTAACCACGGATGCAAATCTCCGGGGCTGGGGCGCAGTCACTCAAGGGGAAACCTTCCAAGGAAGGTGGTCCAGTCTGGAAGCTAGCCTGACGATAAACATTCTGGAACTAAGAGCCGTCTACAACTATCTTCTCCAAGCGGCCCATTGTCTGAGAAATCGGGCCATTCAAGTACAGTCGAACAACGTAACGACAGTGGATTACATAAACCGACAAGGTGGAACGAAGAGCAGAGCTGCAATGTCAGAGGGAACAAGAATCCTCCTCTGGGCAGAAAAACACGCGTTGGCCCTGTCAACAATCTTCATTCCGGGAGTAGTCAACTGGGAAGCAGACTTCCTCAGCAGACACGATCTCCATCCAGGGGAGTGGGGCCTCCATCCGGAGGTGTTCAAGGAGGTGACAGATCTTTGGGGCATACCCCAAATCGATATCATGGCCTCTCGTCTCAACAAGAAGCTTCGGCGGTATTGTTCCAGGTCGAGGGACCCGCAAGCGGTCGCGGTGGACGCCCTAGTGACTACATGGGTGTTCCAGTCGGTGTATGTGTTTCCTCCACTTCCACTCATTCCAAGAGTTCTCAAACTCATAAGGAGAACAGGAGTTCAGGCAATCCTCATTGCTCCGGACTGGCCAAGAAGGGCTTGGTACGCGGATCTTCTGGATCTAGAGGCCTCTTCCTCTTCGGGAGGACTGGCTGCAGCAGGGGCCGTTCATCTATCAAGACTTACCACGGCTACGTTTGATGGCATGGAGGTTGAACGCCAGACACTAGCTCGGAAGGGCATTCCAAACAAGGTTATTCCTACCCTGATACAGGCTAGGAAAGGAGTAATGTCTAAACATTACCATCGTATTTGGAAAATATGTGTCTTGGTGTGAGTCCAAGAAATGTCCTGCGGTGGAGTTTCAACTGGGACGGTTTCTCCTCTTCCTGCAAGCAGGTGTGGATATGGGCCTGAGGTTGGGATCCATAAAGGTCCAGAATTCGGCCCTATCCATTTTCTTCCAGAAACAGTTGGCTGCCCTCCCTGAGGTCCAGCCTTTTTTGAAGGGAGTTCTGCACATCCAACCTCCCTTTGTGCCGCCTACGGCGCCCTGGGATCTTAATGTGGTGTTGCAGTTCCTCCAGTCGGACTGGTTTGAACCTCTACAGGAGTTTGAGGTCAAGTTTCTCACATGGAAGGCTGTCACTTTGTTGGCCTTAGCTTCTGCTAAACGTGTGTCGGGGTTGGGGGCTTTGTCATTTATAAGCCCATACTTGATCTTCCATGAAGATAGAGCTGAGCTTCGGACACGTCAGCAGGTTCTTCCGAAGGTTGGGGCGGCATTTCATATCATCCAACCTATTGTGGTGCCAGATGCGACTGACTCCTCAATTTCATCAAAGTCCTTAGATGTTGTAAGGCTCTCAAAATCTATGTGAGCAGAACTACTCACAGAAAATCAGACTCTCTGTTTGTCCTGTATGATCCCAAGAAAATTGGGTGTTCTGCTTCTAAGCAGACGATCACTCGCTGGATAAGGTTCACTATCCAGCATGCGTATTCTACGGCAAGCTTGCCGTGTCCTACGTCTGTTAAGGCCCTCTCTACTCGTAAAGTGGGTTCTTCCTGGGCGGCTGCCTGGGGTGTCTCGGCATTACAACTCTGCCGAGCAGTTACTTGGTCAGGGTCGAACACGTTTGCAAAGTTCTACGAGTTCGATACTTTGGCCCCTGAGGGCCTTAAGATTGGTCAGTCGGTTCTGCAGGAGCCTCCGCGCTCTCCCTCCCGTTCTGGGAGCTTTGGTACATCCCCATGGTACTAATGTGGACCCCAGCATCATCTAGGACGTAAGAGAAAATAGGATTTTAATTACCTACTGGTAAATCCTTTTCTCGTAGTCCGTAGAGGATGCTGGGCGCCTGCCCAGCGCTTCATTATCCTGCAGTGGTTATTTAGTTCAGTACTGCTTAGTTCTGGGTAAGTACTGTCTTGTTACTTGGTAAGTAATCCTGTTCAGCCGTTGCTGATGTTCCAAGCTAGTTAGCTTGGGTTGCCTTGTGTGTGAGCTGGTGTGAATCTCGCCACTATCTGTGTATAATCCTTCTCTCGAAGATGTCCGTATCCTCGGGCACAGTTTCTAGACTGAGTCTGGTAGGAGGGGCATAGAGGGAGGAGCCAGCTCACACTCTCAAACTCTTAAATTGCCACTGGCTCCTAGAAGACCAGTCTATACCCCATGGTACTAATGTGGACCCCAGCATCCCTGCCAGCATAAAGATCGGTGGCCCCCTATTCCCTGCTAGCATAAAGATCAGTGGCTCCCTATTCCCTGCTAGGATGAAGATCAGTGGCCTCCTATTCCCTGCCAGGAAGAAAATCAGTGGCCCCCTATTCCCTGCCAGCATATCGATCAGTGGCCCCCTATTCCCTGCCAGCATAAAGATCAGTGGCCCCCTATTCCCTGCCAGGATAAAGATCAGTGGCACCTTATTTCCTGCAAGGATGAAGATCAGTGGCCCCCTATTCCCTGCCAGGATAAAGAATAGTGGCACCTTATTTCCTGCAAGGACGAAGATCAGTGGCCCCCTATTTCCTGCAGTTGCCAACTGTATCTTAACAAAACTGTATCCCAAAAATGGAATATATCAAGGTTTTTTTTCATGAGAACTACACAAATCAAAAATAATATTTGTTTCTCTACAAACTAAACTGTGATAGTTATTTACACATTAGGGAGGATGCAAGGTGAGAACTGTATTGGCATGTGAAATTACAACAAGAAACACAAGGTTTCAGTATACATAAATCATTTCCAGGTAGGCTGAGATCTAAAAGCTGTGACTAGGGTGGGAAACAACCAGTAATTGTATCTGAATAAGCATTTTTTTTGTATATTCTCTCAACTTCAGTCTTAAAGGCATGCCAATAGTCCAGGTTTTAAGGATGTACATGCTTGGCCAGTGCCGTAACTAGGTGTGTGCCGATGGTGCCTTGCCCACAGCGCACATGCACTGAAGGCGCACCATCGGCAGCACCCCCCGCCCCGCCCGACCTCACTGGCAGCAGCATTCGCTATAGAGTCCAGCGCCGTCTCTCTGAATGGGTCCCTGAGCGCCTGTCTCCCGTCTGCGCCGCTGCCTCTGCAGGGGACTCAGGAGCGCAGCCGCCAGCTCCCGGGTCTCTCCCTTCAAACTCTGCCCTGGATGCCGGATCGCCACCCCCGCAACTCGGGAGCCTGTCCCGGCTTACTCAGTCTCCCTGTGCCCCGCCAAGCGCTGCGAGGAGCTTTGAGAGGAGGAGAACGCACTCGGGCAGGCTGCAGTTTTCCATCCCCTGACTTGTGAGTAGCAGCACTGTGTATTTAGCCACATATTATGTATATTTTATCACCAATTGTGAAAGGGGACACTGCCGTAATGTGTAATAAGGGGGGCGCTGTCTGCCGTATTGTGTAAAAAGGGGGACGCTGTCTGCCGTAATATGTAAAAAGGGGGACGCTGTCTGCCGTAATGTATAAAAACGGGGACGCTGTCTGCTGTAGTGTGTAAAAAGGGGACGCTGTCTGCCGTAATGTGTAATAAGGGGGACGCTGTCTGCCGTAATGTGTAAAAAGGGGAATCTGTCTGCCGTAATGTTGAATAAGGGGGACGCTGTCTGCCGTAATGTGTAAAAAAGGTGACTCTGTCTGCCATAATGTGTAAAAAGGGGACGCTGTCTGCCGTAATGTGTAATAAGGGGGATGCTGTCTGCCATAATGTGTAAAAAGGGGACGCTGTCTGCCGTAATGTGTAATAAGGGGGATGCTGTCTGCCATAATGTGTAAAAAGGGGACGCTGTCTGCTGTAATGTTGAAAAAGGGGGACGCTGTCTGCCGTAATGTTGAAGAAGGGGGACTCTGCCTGCCGTAATGTGTAAAAAGGGGACGCTGTCTGCCGTAATGTGTAAAAAGGGGACGCTGTCTGCCGTAATGTGTAAAAAGGGGACGCTGTCTGCCGTAATGTGTAATAAGGGGGACGCTGTCTGCCGTAATGTGTAATAAGGGGGACGCTGTCTGCCGTAATGTGTAATAAGGGGGACGCTGTCTGCCGTAATGTGTAAAAAGGGGAATCTGTCTGCCATAATGTTGAAAAAGGGGGACGCTGTCTGCCGTAATGTGTAAAAAAGGGGACTCTGCCGTAATGTGTAAAAAGGGGACGCTGTCTGCCGTAATGTGTAATAAGGGGGACGCTGTCTGCCGTAATGTGTAATAAGGGGGACGCTGTCTGCCGTAATGTGTAAAAAGGGGAATCTGTCTGCCGTAATGTGTAATAAAGGGGACGCTGTCTGCCGTAATGTGTAAAAAGGGGAATCTGTCTGCCGTAATGTTGAAAAAGGGGGACGCTGTCTGCCGTAATGTTGAAAAAGGGGGACGCTGTCTGCCATAATGTGTAAAAAGGGGGACGCTGTCTGCCATAATGTGTAAAAAGGGGGACGCTGTCTGCCGTAATGTGTAAAAAGGGGGACGCTGTCTGCCGTAATGTGTAAAAAGGGGGACGCTGTCTGCTGTAATGTGTAAAAGTGGCTCTACCTGGTGTAGTGGCGCTACTGTGCAGCGTAATTTGAATAATGGAGACTACTGTGCACCGTAGTATGAATTGGTATTATTTTGTGGCCATGCCCCTTCCCCATGAAGCCACGCCCCTATATATTTTTCGCACGCCTGCGGCGCGCAATGCCCCTCTCTTGCATGGGGGGGGGGGGGGCGGGAGGGTGCCAATGCCATTTCTTGCACAAAGTGCTAAAATGCCTAGTTACGGCACTGTGCTTGGCCACAGGTGACTTAATTAGTACCTAAGTCAATTTGATTTAACCATCTGTACTGATGCATGGATATCTTTAAAACCTGTGCTGTTAGGGTGTCTTGAAAACCAAGTTTTGGAAACCCCTCATATACTCATTGCTTGTATAATTATAGGGCAGATTTATTTATATCTGTTTTGAAAAGCATCATTTGTTTTTGCAAAATAGGGTAATACAAATGTATCAACTCAACTAGTGCATGAAGGACAACCCTCACAAAAAGCAATGTTCTTGCATCCACCAGAGAAGCCCTGCATTAGTTAGCATGTCTCACTCACCATGTGCATGTACCAAATTGTTGGCTAAATGAAAAAGCATGGCAACAAATCCCTTCCCCATACTGCAGACAGAGCTGGCAATGAGAGAAGCTCCTGTGCTAAGGTGACTGTGGGGGAGGTCAGTACCTCATACCTCGCAACTTTCCCAATTTTAACAGGACAGTCCTGCTGTTTTTGGCACTGTATGCTGTCCCACGGGTGAATGGGTGGTTGGGGGCATGGTCACTGCTGCTGCATGAAAGCTGCATTGCAAGGAGAGGCTGGGGGCCGCCGAGGAGCTGCCGGAGTGCATGCTTGCCCCCAGTTTGACGAAAAAAGGAGGTGATGTGATCACCCCCCCAAAACATCATATTTCGGGGGGAAGGGGGGGAGAACTATCAGACATGACACCATGTCCCCTTTCACACTCGCACAACTCAGGCACATGAAAGGAGTGCAGGTCTGGGACATAAGAAAGTTGGGAGGTATGGTTAGGTAGTGTGTACAGTGGGGGTCATTCCGAGTTGTTCGCTCGTTATTTTTTTCTCACAATGGAGCGTTTAGTCGCTAATACGCATGCGCAATGTCCGCAGTGCGACTGCGCCAAGTAAATTTGCTATGCAGGTAGGTATTTTACTCACGGCATTACGAGGTTTTTTCTTCGTTCTGGTGATCGTAATGTGATTGACAGGAAGTGGGTGTTTCTGGGCGGAAACTGGCCGTTTTATGGGAGTGTGTGAAAAAACGCTACAGTTTCTGGGAAAAACGCGGGAGTGGCTGGAGAAACGGAGGAGTGTCTGGGCGAACGCTGGGTGTGTTTGTGACGTCAAACCAGGAACGACAAGCACTGAACTGATCGCACTGGCAGAGTAAGTCTCGAGCTACTCAGAAACTGCACAGAGAAGTCTTTTCGCAATATTGCGAATCTTTCGTTCGCAATTTTGATAAGCGAAGATTCACTCCCAGTAGGCGGCGGCTTAGCGTGTGCAAAGCTGCTAAAAGCAGCTTGCGAGCGAACAACTCGGAATGACCCCCAGTGTTTGTGAAAATATGGTGGTAGCAATGAATATGCAGTGAAGGAGGGGTGTTGGTAGGTATGGATTTGATAAAATAAAACTAGATTATAAATATATGTATTAAAGTGTATTTGCATTTACTGTACTTGCCTGGTGTACTTCTGTTGGACAGGTAATCGTATAAGAGCCACGGTGCCTGTAAAATACAGTTATCAGTGACTGTGCTGTATTGGAGGAGGGAGAGCTGCAAAGATCCAGGGTGGCATCAGAAAAGATCACTCTCCACATGTATTACCCATAATTCCACATACATGATTAATGCCGTCAAAACATTTTGTTTAATATAGCAACCAAACTGCTAAATAAAATGGAGCTGAAGACTTCCGGTTCCGGCTCCCATGTGATCGGGTGCCTGGTGTGAGAGCTCCGCTGCTAACCCGGCCAGCACAGCACGCAGCGCCGCGTCAGCGGCTTCAATCCCGGTGGTTCCCACAGCCTCGGTGAGGGGAAGGTCTCCTCCATCTTATGGAGAAGTTTCTCACCTCTCCCATGCCGGCAAAGCAGCAGAGATCCCGCTCTGAGCGGCACCGGGCAGAATCCAATATGTCCGCCGCACCGGACACACTGGAGGGCACACAGCCGCTGGATGACAGATCTAGGCCTGCCTGTCCTGACCCTGCAGCTCCAGTTTCATATGAGGATGTAGTGAAAGCAATCCAGGTAACGATGGGGCCCCTCATAGACGCGCACGCTACTAAGCTGACGCAGGTGGCACAGGACATTAAGTCTCAGATGAAACAGCTGTCCCAGAGAGTATTATCCACTGAGCAAAGATTGGGGAAAGTATTCCAAGATGTGGCAGAATTAAAAACGAATGCTGACACTATGCAGAATTCCTATAACCAAGTTAGGAATAAATTAGACGACCTGGAAAACAGGTCGAGGAGGAATAACCTCAGGATCATGGGCCTAGCAGAATCTCTTAAAGGGCCAGACCTGTACCGTTTTTTACAGGTGTCCCTCCCGGAGTTGTTAGAAATCCAAGACACATGTGCAGACATGGTAGTGGAGAGGGACCACCGTTTAGGACCGCCCAGGACGGGTGTGTGGTGATTTTTCGCTGTTTAAACTTTATTCATAAAGAAGCTATTTGGTCTGCTTAAAGGAGACACAGGGCTCTTTCATGGGATGGTGGGGACATTTGTCTCAGTATTACTCTGCAGAAGTATCCCGAGCTCGCAAGGACTTCTCCCAGATTTGCTCTCGCCTGGTCCAGGAGGGCAGGAAGTTTGCACTGTTGTACCCTGCATGTTTACGGCTCTTTGAGGGGGACTCCTTTCGTGACTTTTCTAATGTAGCTGACGCAGCTGGATATCTGTCTTAAGGAAGGAAATCGGGACATTCGTCTTCTCCTACTTCTCCACGTTCCACATCATAGACCCTGAGCCGGCAGTTGCATGCGTTACTTGATGGATGGCCTGGGGGTTCCGGCCGGGACTGCTCATATGCCTGCTATTTGTATGGTACCTATGAACGGGGAATAACTGCCTAAATGATTCTCATCTAGTTTATAAGTACCAGACACCCTCTTTTCCTTAGCCTCAGTTTAATCTGTTCAGTTGGGCTGGGTGGAAGCTGGGATTCTCACTTATCTCTTTGAATGTCGTTACTGGCTGGGGTGTGCTAGGGGTAAGCACGCCATGTTTGAAGTTAGCCTTACGGGTTTCTATATGGCTGGCAGTTCTTATTTCTTGGACAGTGGAGGCGAGTTGATGCCTCTTGTCCTGTTATGTCTCTTTTTTATGTGTTGCTACCCTCTTTGTGTCTTGTCTTGTCCCCCCTGTATGTTTGCTCAAGTGTCGTGGTGGATGGAGCAGTGGTGGCTGGACCCCTACTTCCTTTATGTACTCGTCATTAGTTCATTGGGTTTGTTTAGATTAGCTGCATGTCGTCTCTAACAATTAGCACATGGAATGTGGGGGGTATTAACTCCCCGCCTAAGAGGAAAAAAATCCTCATGTATCTGAACAGGCTCCGCATGGATATAGCATTCCTGCAGGAAACGCACCTCCTCTCTCTAGAGATAGCCAAACTTAACACACTTCGGTGGTCAGTGTTGGCCTCGGCCCCATACTCCTCTAAGGCACGGAGGGTGGCCATACTGATTAGACAGTCACTATCTCATACTGTTCATTCTTTAAAGGTTGACCCGCAGGGTCGGTATGTTATTGCAGACGTCACAGTAGATTGCACACGCTTATTGCTATGTAACATATATGCTCCGAATAACCGCCCCAAAGCGTTTTTCCTAGATATGCTGAACAAATTGTATGGTCATACAGATTCTAACATTGTGCTAGGGTGGGATTTCAATGTGGTTTCGTCTCATGTTTTAGATAGGAATGTGGCTTCGAGTCGGGGGAATAGCACCCCGAAAGTTGGTGTTCAGTATTTAACACGCCGACTGCGGGTGGTGGATGTGTGGAGGGTGTGCTATCCGCTAGAACGGGATTTTACCTGCTTATCAGCTGCATATGGTACGCTCTCCCGCATTGACTACCTGCTATTGTCAGAACATATGTTCCCTAAGGTCATGGATGCTAGGATCGAAGCTATTAGCATTTCGGATCATGCCCTATGATGGATTAAACGGTCAGTGCACGTAGATAAGGGCCCGGTGAGGCAGTGGCGGCTCCCGGCGCATCTGGCTAATTCACTGAAATTCCGTAACATGTTGGAAGCGGCATGGCTAGATTACAAGAATAATAATGCTAGTTGTGAGTTTGAGAAGCCTCTGACATTCTGGCAGGCATCTAAGCCCGTCATGGGAGGGGTTATTATGTCTTACTGTGCACACAGGGATAGGCAATTAGATGGCTCATACTTGGAAGCCCAGGCTAACTTGACGACTTCCTTTCAAAGGTTTAAGCAATCATCAACCCCAACTAATAGGGCTGATTATAATAATAAAAAGGCAGTTTTTGATAATATTCTGAATCACTTGGAAGCCAAGCATACCTTCTATAGGAATGCCTCCTTTTATAGATATGGTAATAAACTGGGTAAATTAATGTCCTTCTTATTGAAAGGGCGTCACTCCTCTTCGGTAATTAAATCCCTCCGCACTAGTGACGGTACTAGGGTCCGGACTAATGCTAAGATTACTGAGGCGCTGAGTTCTTTTTGTTCCCAATTGTATTCTCAGCCTCCTAGTAATCTGCCCAATAAAGAGGCCTTTTGGGCTAATATGAGTTTACCTCAGATGTCTGACAGCCAGGCCTCTTCCCTTATGGCACCCATCTCGGGGGAGGAGGTGGAGAGGGTGATTAAGGCACTGAAAACTGGAAAGGCTCCGGGACCGGACGGCCTCTCCAATGATTATTACAAAATCCTATTACCCCATATCCGGGACATATTGCAGGTATTTTTTAATGAATTGCTCTCAGGTCAGGCCCTGCCTAGTTTCTTTAACTCAGCGTTCCTTAGGGTGTTGCCGAAGCCGGGTAGGGATCTGGAACTCCCGGAATCTTATAGGCCTATTTCCCTGCTTAATACGGACTATAAGTTGTTTACCAAGATATTAGCTGACAGGATGAAACTTATATTGCCCTCTATTGGTCACCCAGATCAGTCGGGATTCATTTGGGGCCGTCAGGCGGTTGTCAATATCAGAAAAGTTTTAACAGTAATGCAGAGGTTACAGGATTCCTCAGATACGGGCACCAATGTTATCCTATTACTTGATGCCGAAAAGGCATTAGATATGGTGACTTGGGACCACTTATTTGATACCCTACATAGGTTTGGGGCCCCGTCTGCCTTTGTAGATGTGTTGGCCCGCTTATACAAAGACCCTGCCACGCAGGTATTAGGAAATGGCTATATTTCTTCCCCCTTTTACATTCAGAGAGGCACCCGCCAGGGATGCCCCCTATCACCACTGCTGTTCGCTCTGGCCCTGGAGCCACTGGCGATAGCCCTCCGTGACACGTCTTCCTTTAGAGGCATTTTTGTGGGTAGGCTGGAGGTTAAGATAGCACTGTTTGCTGATGATATGTTGCTATTTATCGCTGACCCCAGCAGATCAATAGGACCTATAGTTTCCATCATTGACAGCTTTGGATCCTTTGCAGGTTACAAGGTTAATCTTTCCAAATCGGAACTAATGCCTCTATCGGGAGATGCATCTTCTTTCAATATGCATCCGGTTTTATCCCAGTTCCCTAGGACCCAGAGGGCTCTTAAATATTTGGGGATAATGATTCCCCAGTCACTGGAACTGTTATATGCAGTTAATGTTGCACCGGTCCTGACGGCTGTCCGTGTCCTCCTAAACGGGTGGGTTCATTTGCCTTTGTCCTTGCTGGGTAGGGCCACGGTCCTTAAAAGCATGGTGTTCCCGAAGCTCTCATATATTTTGCAGATGCTGCCATTACGCCTTACAAAAAAAGACTAAGTCTGTAAATTCCATGTTCTCTAAATTTTTATGGGGAGGGAGGAAACCTAGGATTTCTTATGCTAAACTTCAGTTGCCACGGGCGGAGGGGGGGCTGGGGATTCCAGACTTGGAAGTGTTCAGTAGAGCAGTGATGTTCCGTTATGTCACGGACTGGTTATGGCAGCGTTCCTGCTTCACCAATTACACATTGGAGGAGGAACTGTTTGCCCCCTTCTCCCCCAGCGGGATGTGTGTGTCCTTCACACCCCAAAGAACAAACTGCCGCCATTACTTAAGACAAATATTATTCTTTCTGATACTCATGGAGCCTGGCACTATTCCAATTCTAAATTACATAGACACCCAACCTCCTCCCGTTACACAACTTTCTGGGGGAACCCTTGCTTCAGTCCTGGGCTGGAAAATGCTAACTTTAAGCAGTGGCGGGAGCGGGGAATTTCATCTATTAGAGACGTATTTGACCCTGGTGGACGGCATATGCTGTCCTTTGAGAAATTGAAGTCAAGATATGGTATATCGAATTCAAATTTTTATATGTACCTGCAAGCCCGACATTTTGTCACTACTATGGCTGCCCCTATGTCCTCACCAGACATACCGGATCCGATAGCCACTCTCCTCACTCTCACGAATGCCTCTACTTATCGATTATCATACTATTAACATCATTTACGGGTGGTGCAGGCAGAAAAGCTGTGGAACCGTACGGTTTCTAATTATGAGGGGGATATACCGGATTTCCCGGCGCAGTCAATCCTACTGAAATCCTGTCAGTTTACATTTAAATATTTACACTCGGCTCAGCTCCAGGAAGTGTATTTTAAGTTACTACATAGGGCTTATATAGCCCCAGCCCAAAGAGCACATATGATCCCGGATGGGACTAGTGAATGCTTAAAATGTCACGTGTCAAGGGCCTCCTTCTTTCACTGCTTTTGGACATGTAGGAAAATTGCTATGTTTTGGAACAAAGTTAGTGTTCATTAATCAAACTCTCTCATTGGGGGTTGCCAGAGACCCCATAGCCTGTTTATGCAACTGTTTTGAGGGCTGGCCTCTTGGCCCAGATAGGAGGCGAGTCACGGTCATTCTCACGGTGGCTAACAAAGTTATTTTGAATCATTGGACGAAAAAGTCATCTCCCTCTTTAGGGGAATTAAAAAATGTGCTTTTACAGGTTCTCTATTTTGAACGCCAAGCCACCTTGCCAGACATTGAGAGGGGTGTTGCTTGCTTTTATTCGAAATGGGAGCTTTACATTGACAGTCTAGACATTGCTACACAGAGCCATCTTGAAAGGCTCTTTGAAAATACCTCCTGGATTCTTTATAAACGTGTGGATGCTAATTGATATAAGTATACACCTTGCAGTTTTGAGGTTGATGAGTTCATAGATTGTTTGTACTGTATGTAATCCGCGCGACTACGGAGTGAATTGTCTTGTCTCCCCCCTTCCCCTCTCCCTTCTTGTTTTTCCTCATTTTATGAAGTTTATCAGTGGTTGACAATAGTTTACAGTGTATGAGTACAGGATATGCGGAATTAGGTGGCACGAGTTACTGTGATACCCGCAGTTCTTGGATTGCGGGGAATGTATGTATTTCTGTCCTTCCTGTAGTTTTTTCTTTTGACTTACCACTGTAAGAAAATAAGAAAATAAAAAGTTTTACAAAAAAAAAAAATGGAGCTTTGATACATTTAGAAAACATGGACATTAGAAAAAAAAAAATGTGGGGTGCATTGATGCCATAGGTGAGTGGTAGAGCAGCAGTCTTAGCAAACAAAGTGGCTTCACCCAGGTTTGGCATGAGCATTTGTACTAGACAGGGCTGCCCTCTCTCCCCTCTTATTTTTGCTTTGATCCCCTGGCATTGAGTATCTTCTTCAATTTGGACATTTCAGGAGTTGCAGTATACAGAGTTACAGTAAAAGGGGCAAACATATGCACAAGATCTCCATGTATGCAGACTTTTCTTCTTACTCCTGCCCACCACATTTTCAGAAATTGAAACCTGTGACTTACTTTGGGGCTATAAAATCAACACCCAGACGACCTGAGGTTTAAGATTTTCATTTCACTCATAGGGATTGATTCAACTAGAAACGACTTATTCACGGACGTGAATGATTGTGACTAAATGCAGGGCAGGGCTGGTGTAGTGCCCCTTTACTTAATGTCCACAGTAGTTGTGCCACACACAATGCCCACAGTAGTAGTGCTCCTATAGTGGATGAAGGAAACTCATGTTAAGCTTAGCTGGAGTTTTTTTCAGCACATACTTTAAACTGAGAAGCGGAGGACAGTCTAATTAAACAAGATAGGACATACAGTAGGTATGCAACCTATGGTACTGCAGATGCTGTGGAACTACACATCTCAGCATTCCCTGTCAAAGTTATACTGTTAGGACATACTAAAACTGTCACAAAGTGCCTACCCCTGAGGTACAGTAGGAATTCACTGTAGGAAACTCCTGTAGACGTCTGGGCAGGGCCGTAACTTGGGTGGTGACAATGGTGCTCTGCAGAGTACAGATGCTCTATGGATGGAGTCGGCTGCCACCACAATCCATCAAGCACCTGCTGCATTGTATATTACTAATATCATATCTTCCAACATTTGGGGATTCATAAGTGGGCGCACGCCTGAAAAGGGTGTGTGGCCTATATGAAAGGGCGTAGCCTCGCAGCAGTGCCGCGATTGTGAGTCACGCCCTCGTTTGTAATCACTAAAGGGGGCATGACCAGCACTCTGTGAGCTGCTGACATGCATCCCCTCTACCTCTGTCTTCACTGAATAGACGCTGTGCGCATGCACACAACATCTATACACTGCTGCTCTGCTAAGCAGGGCAGCGATGACAGGAGCCTCCCAATTGCCCCTCCCCCCCATCACAGGACACTGTGGCCTGCGGGTAGGACAGCAGGACAGTCACAAAAAAAATGGGACTGTCCCGCGAAAATCGGGACAATTGGCAGGTATGCTAATATGCATCTCAGCGGCAGGCACCCCACTCCTTCTCTGTGTGGGCAGTGTGCAGGACAGAGGCAATCCTGGCTCTGCTGTGTGAGACCTGCCTCCCCCTGGATCCCACAGTCTGAAGGAGAAGATATATTGACATGTTTCCAGACTAGAGTGACAATGACTGCCGCTGGAAAGTGAAAAGTGAAGCCACTCCATGGCCTGTTGCAACAGGAAAGGTAAGCAGCACAGCAGCTTTTGGGGGGAGGGGAGGGGTGAAGGAGGAATGGATGAGGAGGAATGATGATGATTCACAGCAGCTGGTGGGGGGAATTATTAGGAGGAGAAAGGAGGAGGGAGAAATGATAATGATGATGCACAGCATCTCGGAGGGCTGATCAGGAATGAGGAGGAGAAATGCAGAGGAGTAGGAATGAGGAGGAGCTCTACTGAGGCGTAATGTGTATAAGGGGTACTACTGTGTGGCGTAATGTGTATAAGGGGTACTACGGTGTGGCGTAATGTGAATAATCGGCACTACTGTGCGGCGTAATGTGAATAATCGGCACTACTGTGCAGCGTAATGTGAATAATCGGCACTACTGTGCGGCGTAATGTGAATATCAGAAACTACTGTGCAGTGTAATGTGAATAATCGCACTACTGTGTGGCGTAATGTGAATAATCGGCACCACTGTGCAGTGTAATGTGAATAATCGGCACTACTGTGCAGTGTAATGTGAATAATCGGCACTACTGTGCGGCGTAATGTGAATAACAGACACTACTGTGTGCAGTAATGTGAATTGCTACTATCCTGTGGCTATGCCCCTTCCCCACAAAGTCACGCCCCTCTATTTTTTCGCACTATCCGTGTTTTAAATATGGGGTGGGGGTGGGCAGTCCAATTTGCTTTCTGGCACAGGGCACCAAAATGTCTAGTTACGGCACTGTGTGCGGGTCACAAAATAACAGGAGGGTTGGTCAGCAACAGGTCTCAGGAGGAGGAAAGTGAACAACTGCAAGAGTACCTTCAGATAACATTGCATATTTAGGAACTAAGAAAACTGTAGATAGTGAGAGAGGCAGCCAGTACAGGAATGGGCACTTTAGACAACTGGAAAAGTAATTAACTAGGCAATAGCGTGTATTAATGAATATAATATCAACAGACTGTGAAGGACAAAGCGTATTAACAAAGTTACTGTAGTCAATGCAAATGAGTGTGAATGAGCTGAAATCTCAGTAGCATCTTGGGTCAGAGAGGGGGGCTTATTTTAGAGGAATAGCATAATGACAAGATCTGGCCAATGGCTACAGAGCTAAGAGTATAGGGTTAGTTAGTAGATGTAATAACAGTGGTGGAAATTAATTTGCATAAGAAAGTGGATGGACAGACTATTAGATCTGTTTTGGTTATGTTTCCAAGATAGCGGTGCACATCCAAGTTTCAATAGCAGGTAAGAATGTTATGATGTTATGAATGGTGTGATGGTTTAGGACTAATAACAAGCAATGCCTTTACTAGATTAATGAGAAATATTATCAAGTGATTTGGGGGAAAGAAGAAAATGAGTATAATGTAATAGGAATAGGAGTTTGGGGTTAATAAAACCGCTGTGATGAAATCTTGTTTCTTGTGAAGTCAATCATGCCACTAAGGAACAAGTAGTAGGTGGTGGAGGAGGCTGGAGTGTATAGTTGAGTGTAGAGCAGATGTCTGGGGGTTTAGAGCCGAGAGTTAATAAGAGAAGTAAAATAGTTGTGTTCACTTTTGCAGAACGATTATTTTAGTCTGGAGGACTGTCTTCTGGTGGAAAACGTCAGGGGACGATTTAAATCAGTGAAACCCAAAAGAATTACAGTTTTGGAACCTCCATAGGTGCAGTTTGATTTTCAAATCGGTAGTTCCAAGGATCAGGATATGGTTCTGCATCTTATAATATACATTCTAAATATGTAGGTGGAATTGTGTACATAAGGACGCAATGCAGGAACACATTGTTGTTTAGTTCAGAAACAGGCTACTGTAAGTATGGGAATCAAAAAAGAGGTTAAAGGAAGAATCCTGAAAACAACAGAAGGTCTGTTATTTTTATAGTAGTAATGTTAGAATTTAAATGATGACAGAGGCTGGAGAAGAGACATAAGGCAAATAAATCATCAAGGAAATGGTTCCAGCAAGATGACAGCTACATGATACAAAGCACCTTTTGCTCCTTTCTGGAAGCCACATTTTTACCATATTTTATTAATCATAACAATAAAAGATTAAACACCCTCAATTGAAACATCTAATACAGACGGTGCTGAATAACTGAAGGCATAAATTTGTCTAAACCAGGGGTTGCCAGACTTTGGAAACTGAAAAGCTTTTCTGATCTACCTGGATGGTACATAAGTGTGCACCCGAAAAAGGGGGCGTGACCTCGATGCACAGAGTGTAGGGACTGTCTCACCAGAAAGAACACATTGACCCTCACAGTACTACGTACTATTAATGATAAAGCAGCAGATCTCATTACTAAATTGTCAGCAATTGTCTATGAAGTTCTTAAATCAGTATGATCAGAGCACATTGCAGATAGAAAACCATCATCCATACTCTATACTGCATCTTCCAGCTGCATTATGTCACTAGTACATGCCAAAAAGTGACAAAACTATTTTCTGTTTAGTCTTGCACATTTTTCCATGCTGAGCCAGAAGTGAAGGGGATTGGTGTGACAGCTATTTGCACATTTATCAGATGTGTAATACAGGAGTAAAGCAGCAAGAAGAGCAAAGTTGACAGTGGCGTAATGCATTGGACTGCTAGATCCAGTGCGTAGGCGCTCCTCTAAGGGCACGGGGGTAGCTGCAGCCCCCATACTAAATGTATGTAGGAGCCACCAATGCCGAGACCCTGATGTAGTTAATGTTCCCATTAGTTTGTGGTTTAGACATGATCCTTTGTTATCACTTTATGCCAGTAACAAAGGTAATTATGCAGAAAAATAAAATGTACAGCAGTGAAACAGAAGTACTCAATATAAAGTGATTATGTATTTATAAAGCAGTGACCTATTACACAGCACTGTACATTGAATAGAAAGTTGCAGTTTAAGTATAGGAATACTGCAAAGGTTACATAATAATAATAATAATAATAATTATAATAATAATGTCCCTGTTGTATAAATGAGCTTAATCTACAGTTGGAAATAGAAGGGTGTGGTATAGAACACAGGTTCTCAAACTCAGTCCTCAGTACACCAATAGTCAACGTTTTTTGGTAACCCAGCAGGTGCAAGGTGTATTTATTTACTCACTGACACATTTTATAAGGTCCACAGGTGGAGCCGATTATTTCACTTATGATTCTGTGAGGAGACCTGCAGTACATGCACTGTGTGGGGTCCTGAGGACAGAGTTTGAGAAATGGTGTTCTATACCACACCCTTCTATTTCCAACTGTAGATTAAGCTAATTTATACAACAGGGACATTATTATTATTATGTAACCTTTGCAGTATTCCTATACTTAAACTGCAACTTTCTATTCAATGTACAGTGCTAAGTATAGGAATACTGCAAAGGTTACATAATAATAATAATAATAATAATAATAATAATTATTATTATTATGTCCCTGTTGTATAAATGAGCTTAATCTACAGTTGGAAATATAAGGGTGTGGTATAGAACACAGGTTCTCAAACTCGGTCCTCAGGACCCCACACAGTGCATGTACTGCAGGTCTCCTCACAGAATCATAAGTGAAATAATCAGCTCCACCTGTGGACCTTATAAAATGTGTCAGTGAGTAAATAAATACACCTGTGCACCTGCTGGGTTACCAAAAAACGTTGACTATTGGTGTCCTGAGGACAGAGTTTGAGAACCTATGGTATTAAACATCTACATTGACTAGATCAGTGGTTCCCAAACTCGGTCCTCAAGGACCACCAACAGTTCATGTTTTCCAGGTCACCTAGCAGGTGCCAGGTGTAGTCATTACTCACTGACACATTTTAAAAGATCCACAGGGGAGCAAATTCTTTCACTTGTGATTCTGTGAGAAGACCTGGAAAAAGTTTACTGTGTGGGGTCCTTGAGGACTGAGTTTGGGAACCACTGGGCTAGATAGACAATCATTAGGCCGACCCCATATGGTTGACATGTATTAGGTTGACAGGGTCAAAAGATCAACAGGTAAAAATAGGATTTTGGTTACCTACCGGTAAATCCTTTTTTGTAGTCCGTAGAGGATGCTGTGGTCCACATTAGTGCCATGGGGGGTATAGACGGGTCCACAAGGAGCCATTGGCACTTTAAGAGTATGATAGTGTGGGCTGGCTCCTCCCTCTATGCATCTCCTACCAGACTCAGTCTAGAAACAGTGCCCGAGGAGACGGATATCTTTGAGAGAAGGATTTAACACAGATAGTGTCGAGATTCATACCAGCTCACACATACAAGGCACATCAAGCTAACTTAGCTTGAAAACTCAGCAACCGCTGAAACATTACTTACCAAGTAACAATGCAGTACTCAACTAAAACAAAGTTGTACTGAACCAAATAACTATAGCAGGAAAACGAAGTGCTGGGCGGGCGCCCAGCATTCTCTACGGACTACGAGAAAAGGATTTACCGGTAGGTAACCAAAATCCTATTTTCTCTTACGTCCTAGAGAATGCTGGGGTCCACATTAGTACCATGGGGATGTACCAAAGCTCCCAGAACGGGAGGGAGAGCGCGGAGGCTCCTGCAGAACTGATCGACTAAACTTCAGATCATCAGAGGCCAAAGTATCGAACTTGTAGAACTTTGCAAACGTGTTCGACCCAGACCAAGTTGTAGCTTGGCAAAGTTGTAAAGCCGAGACACCCCAGGCAGCCGCCCAGGAAGACCACACCTTACGAGTAGAGTGGGCCTTGACAGACATAGGACACAGCTGGAGTTCAGCTCTATCTTCGTGGAAGATCAAGTATGGGCTTTTACAGGACAAAGCCCCCAACTCCGACACACATCTAGCAGAAGCTAAGGCCAACAACATGAAAGCCTTCCTTGTAAGAAATTTGACCTCAACCTCCTGTAGAGGCTCGAACCAGTCCGATTGGAGGAACTGCAACACCACGTTAAGGTCCCAAGGCGCCGTACGTGGTACAAAGGGAGGTTGGATGTGCAGAACTCCTTTCAAAAAGGTCTGAACCTCAGGGAGGAGAGCCAATTGTTTCTGGAAGAAAATGGATAGGGCTGAAATCTGGACCTACACAGATCCTAACCTCAGGCCCATATCCACACCAGCTTGTAGGAAGAGGAGAAACCGTCCCAGTTGAAAATCCACCGCAGGAAATTTCTTGGACTCACACCAAGATACATATTTTTTCCAAATTCGATGGTAATGTTTAGACGTTACTCCTTTCCTAACCTGTATCAGGGTAGGAATAACCTTGGTCGGAATGCCCTTCCGGGCTAGTATCAGGCGTTCAACCTCCATGCCATCAAACGTAGCCACGGTAAGTCTTGATAGGCGAACGGCCCCTGCTGCAGTCTGTCCTCCCGAAGAGGAAGAGGCCTTGGCTCTTCTTTCAGTAGATCCAGAAGATCTGCATACAGAGTCCTTCTTGGCCAGTCTGGAGCAATGTGGATCGCTTGAACCCTTGTTCTCCTTATGAGCTTTAGAACTCTTGGGATGAGTGGAAGTAGAGGAAACACGTACACCGACTGGAACACCCACGGAGTCACTAGGGCATCCACCGCCACTGCTTGCGGGTCCCTCAACCGGGAACAATACCGGGAACTTCTTGTTGAGACGAGAGGCAATCATGTCGATCTGGGGTACGCCCCAAAGATCTCTTACCTTCTTGAACTCCTCTGGATGGAGACACCGCTCCTCTTGATGGAGATCGTGTCTGCTGAGGAAGTCCGCTTCCCAGTTGTCTACTCCCGGAATGAAGATTGCGGACAACGCCAATGCGCGTTTTTCTGCCCAGAGAGTGATTCTTGTTACCTCTGACATTGCAGCTCTGCTCTTCGTTCCACCCTGTCGGTTTATGTAAGCCACTTTTGTCACATTGTCCGACTGCACTTGAACGGCCCGATTTCTCAGAAGATGGGCCGCTTGAAGAAGACGGTTGTAGACGGCTCTTAGTTCCAGAATGTTTATCGGCAGGCCAGCTTCCAGACTGGATCACCTTCCTTGGAAGGTTTCCCCTTGAGTGACTACGCCACAGCCCGGAGACTTGCATCCGTGGTCAGAAGGATCTAGTCTCGAATCCCGAACCTGCGGCCCTCCATAAGGTGAGGCAGTTGCAGCCACCAGAGGAGTGAAATCCTGGCTTTGGTGACAGACGTATGCTCTGGTGCATGAGTAGATGGGATCCAGACCACTTGTCCAGGAGATCCAGTTGGAAGGACCGAGCGTGAAACCTCCCGTACTGCAGGGCCTCGTAAGAAGCCACCATCTTTCCCAGAAGGCAAATGCACTGATGAACCGACACCCGGGTTGGCTTCAGGACATTGTTTGTATCACCAACGCTTTTTCCTCTGGAAGAAACACCCTCTGCACTTCAGTCATTTCCAGAAAGGACAACCTCCTGGTTGGTTCCAAATGTGATTTTGGAAGATTCAGGATCCAGCCATGTTCCCTGAGAATCTGGGTCATGAGAGCTATGGACCGTAACAGCTTCTCCTTGGACGATGCTTTTATCAGCAGATTATCCAGATATGGAATTATGTTCACCCCCTGTCTGCGGAGGAGACTCATCATTTCCGCCATCACCTTGGTGAATACCCTCGGTACTGTGGAGAGGCCGAATGGTAGGGCCTGGAACTGAAAATGACAGTCCAACAGTGCGAATCGAAGATAAACTTGATGTGGCAGCAAGAGGTTTAGTGATTTTAAGTTCAGAATGGGCCTGACCGAACCATCCGGTTTCGGTACCACAAAAAGGTTCGAATAGTAACCTTTGCTTTGCATATGAAGTGGTACTGGCACAATGACCTGTGCCACCACCAACTTCTAGACAGCTTCTTGCAGGACAGTCCTGTCCACAGCAGAGCTGGCAAGCCTGATTTGAAAAATCGGTGAGGAGGGAGATATTGAAATTCCAGCATGTACCCCTGAGACACACTATCTTGCACCCAGGGGTCCAGGCCGGATGACACCCAGACGTGACTGACATGCCTGAGTCTCGCTCCCACTGGCCCCACCTCCGGTGCGTGCAGTCCACAGTCATGCGGAGTACTTCGGTGTATCTGAAGCAGGTTTCTGTTCCTGGGAACCTGCAGCCGCAGGTTTCTTGGACTTGGGCCGACCTCCCCCCGAAAGAAGGTGTTGGACAGCTTGGCCTTTCTGGTCTTGGTAGAACGAAAGTGCTGTGATGTAGCTGAAGAAAATGGTTTCTTCAGAGCAGGTGTAGCTGAGGGAAGAAAAGGTGACTTACCAGCCGTAGCCGTGGAGATTCACGCATCTAACGCTTCCCCAAGAGAGCCTGACCTGTGTAGGGTAGGGTCTCCACACTTCTCCTGGATTCCGCGTCGGCAGACCACTGGCGCAACCACAGTCCTCAACCAGCTGATACAGACATGGAAGAAATTCCCGCAGCCATGGAACCCAGGTCTTTCATGGATTCTACCAGAAATCCTGCCGAATCCTGAATGTTATGTAAAACAATTCAACATCACATTTCTCCATAGTATCCAAGTCTTCAAGATTCGTGCCTGACCACTTTACAATAGCTTTGGCAATCCAAGCACTGGCAATAGTGGGACGTAGTATTGCCCCAGAAGCCGTGTACATGGATTTGAGCGTATTATCAATTTCACAATCAGCCGGCTCTTTCAAGGCGGTAGATCCTGGAACAGGTAAAACCACCTTTGAGAGTCTGGATACTGATGCGTCAACAATAGGCAGGTTTTCCCATTTTTGCCTAACCTCTACTGGGAAGGGAAACGCTACCAGAACCCTTTTTTTAGGTATCTGGAATTTTTTATCCGGGTTTTCCCAAGCCTTTTCAAAAACAGCATTTAATTCCTTTGACGCAGGGAATGTTAGCGAGGCTTTCTTATTTTCAGTTAAGTAAGCCTCCTCAATCTGCTCGGGTGTTATATCAGCAATATTCAACACATCCCTAATAGCCTCTATCATCAACTGCATCCCTTTTGCAAGAGATGCTGCCCCCTGCAACACGTCCCCGTCACCAGTATCAGAATCGGTATCATCCTGCATGATCTGTGCCAGAGCACGTTTATGTGAATATACAGCGGGGAGCCCTGATGTACCAGAACTGGGCCAGACTGCCATAGAGTTCTGTAAAACCTGAGTTGCAGATTCATTTTGTGCAACCCCATTTGAAATCTGAGAAATCATAGATTTGATAGAGGATAACCACTCCCCTGCTGGAATCTGTGCTAAACCAGTGCAATCCTGATTACATGGAATGGGATCATCCTGAGAGGACATATCATCTGCAGCATATGACACAGAGTCCCTGGACATTGCTTAATGGAGACCACACACACACACACACACACACACACACACACACACACACACACACACACACACACACGGGAGGACAGACAGAGTTTCACCCCCAAGAATGGCAAGAGAGACAGAGATTGGAGCCAACCCACACACAGCACTTTTAATATAAAGGGAGACCCCCTATCAGCGCTGACTGTGCACCTTAATAGGTTACACAGTAATTTTGCAGCCCCCCCCCTTCCCCCCTTCTACAATCCCCTGGTACCGTGAGAGATAGCTGGAGTTGTTTTGGAGGGACTTGCTCTTCCTGAACAGCGCTCTGCAGGCAGGAAAATGGCGCTGAAACGCTGCTGGGTCCGCTCTGAGGAGAAGCTCTGCCCCCAAAATGGCGCTGTCTTCCCACTCTTCCTAGGATTATACTGGCCTGAGGATTTATGCTGGCTGAGATCCCAGGACCCAGACAGGCTGTGTGACCAGTGTAGGGTACAGGCGCTGGCTCAGGGCGGCCCTCACAGCGCTGCACTATGTACCGCTGAGCCTCCGGAGCGCAGTTAATACTGTGCCGCCATCTTCACACCGGCCCCCCGCTTACTAGGGGGGTCGGTGACTTACTAGCCACTGATCTTCTGGCTCTGTAAGGGGGTGGCGGCATGCTGCTGGGGTGAGCGATCCCCTGTGGCGGGGAACAATCTATCCCCTCAGGAGCTCAGTGTCCTGTCAGCGGAGATAGTGGCTCAGACCCCGCAGGGCAGACACTACTGCCCCCCCCCCCCCCCCTTAGTCCCACGAAGCAGGGAGGCTGTTGCCAGCAGCCTTCCTGTAAAATAATAAACTCTAAAATAAACTTTACTAGAGAAACTCTGGAGAGCTCCCCTAGCTGTGACCGGCTCCTCCGGGCACATTTTCTAAACTGAGTCTGGTAGGAGGGTCATAGAGGGAGGAGCCAGCCCACACTCTCAACCTCTTAAAGTGCCAATGGCTCCCGGTGGACCCATCTATACCCCCCATGGTACTAATGTGGACCCCAGCATCCTCTAGGACGTAAGAGAAATGTAGACAGTGGGTAAGGTCGACCGACAGGCACAAAAGGTCAACATGACAGTGGACAACACAAAAAAATATACTTTTTTGTTTTTTTGTGGTCATTTTGTATGTTTTTCATTATATGTTACTACAATTAGTGCAAATGTGTGCGCTCGCCATGCTTAGGGCAAGGTGGCCCGTTGCGCTCACCACAGGTTACTATTCGCAATATTAGTCCACGTGAATAGTAAATCAAGCAGAAGTTGAAAAAGCAAGAAAACCCCCCCAAAAAACGAGATCATGGGACCCGTTCTGCACATGCACAGAATGGGATCGGCATGTGCGCAGTCCCCGAAAATCGTCCCAGTGTGTGGGGTTTTCCCAGCTAGAGTCGCAACCAGCGCCAGGGTATAACAAGCTGGCCTAACACACTATTAAAGAACAGTCTTAATAAGGATGTGAAATATGCATTTTTTGGTGCACTTGCCCAGTATGAAAAATAGGATGTTAGGCTACAAACATAAGTGACTTGCATCAACCTTTATGTGACCCACACAATATTTAAATTCATATGTACTATTAATGATAAAGCAGTAGATCTCATTACTAAATTGTCAGCAATGTTGGGTCTGTGAAGTCATCAAATCAGATAGAAAACCATCATCCATACTCTATACTGCATCTTCCAGCTGCGTTACGTCACTAGTACATGCCAGAAAGTGACAAAACTATTTTCTGTTTAGTCTTGCACATTTTTTCTTGCTGAGCCAGAAGTGAAGGGGATTGGTGTGACAGCTATTTGCACATTTGTCAGATGTGTAATACAGGAGTAAAGCAGCAAGAAGAGCAAAGTTGGCAGTGGCTTATTGCATTGGACTGTTAACTCGTTTCTATCCAGGAGGTGGGAATCATATCAATAATATAAATATATTCATTTCAAAGAAAGGAATCCTGGATATTACAGTGGGCCAGAAGTAAAATGTTTAAACTGCATGTTCTCACGTGGGGCGGGATGTATGAGCCTTAAAAATGTGGTCAAACCTCAGAAAAATGCAGTTTTTAGAGGATTGCCGCATCCTTCAAATGCATAAAAAAAGTGTTCTGCAGCTTTATTTCGGAGATATCAATAGAATGCTATGGGGCTGCAATGTGCCGGTAGGAGAGGAGAGGAGATGGCGGCGCGTTCAGACGCAGCGGCTGTGAGCGGAGAGCAGAGGCACGGAACTGTATGCTACACAAGAATAATGAAAAAAGATAATAAAAAAAGTATGGAACTCCACAGTATTATTACTCTTACCCTGGCTGTGCTAAGCCTGGTCCTGGGGGTCTGGGAGTGGACAGAGCCGTATACACCTGTGGCGAACTGCTGGCATTTCGTGCTGCCTGGTGTGATCAGCCCCGGCGCTGGTGATCCCGCTGGTGGTCCGCGGTCGGCGGGTGGCTGGCCGGGAGTCCTGCTGTTGAGGGGTCCTGACCCCGATGGGATCGGTGCGGGTCCTGTGGCGACCGCCGGTGCAGATGCGGAGGAGAGTCCCAGGTGGCGTGGCCGTGGTGTGGCGGAGGAGTTTTCGTCCCGGCAGAGGAGTCAGCCTCATCACAGTGCGCAATCACTGCGTGACCCGGTGCTGGATGCTACCGCTGGGGCTGCTGGGAGATCCCAGGGTCAGCGTCTCTGTAGAGTGCGACTGCAATCTGACCAGAGGATGAAGGCTGCTGCTGCTGGGGCTGCTGAAGGATCTCGTGGCCTGTGGAAGGGGTGCAGGTCTAGTGCTGCCGGCTCTGCTGCGGCGTCCAGTGGAGGTACGGGCCGGTTAGGGGGGGGTGCATACCTGGAGGAAGACTGTGCCCGAGGAGGATACAGGTGATGAGGACCATGGGCATCAGGGACAGAGAATCTGGAGGCCCGGTTGCTTGATTAGGTCCATGTGGAAACGCAGACCTCGGAGGGAGAGGAAGCAGAAACGTGGGAAAAGAGCTGGCATTAGACTGAGATTGTGTCTATGCCCTTACAGACCTGCTCTTCCCAGTGTGTTTCTTGCAAATGTGAGGTCGCTTCCAAATAAATTAAGTGAGATCCGGGCGACAATAGCTAGCCAGTTTCTTATAAAATCGTGTTCCCTTATGATATTTACGGAGACTTGGCTGAACGATCATATGTTGGACACTGCTGTACAGCTTGCGGACAGAACATTATTTAGATCAGATAGGACTTTGGATTCTGGTAAATCCAAAGGTGGAGGTGTTTGCGTGTATGTGAATGATAATTGGTGTTCTGACGCACTCCTCATTGAAAATTTCTGTTCGCCAAATATATAGTATGCTATTGTTAAATGCCGTCCTTTTTATCTTCCGAGAGAATTTTCAGTGGTGATTGTGGTTGTTGTCTATATTCCCCCAGATACTTATGTGGTATCAGTTTTGGGTTGTCTATATACTGCTATAACTAAATTAGAATCTAAATATGTTGATGGTGTATTCTTAGTTGCGGGTGATTTTAATCAGGCTAGATTGAAGGCTGTTTTGCCTAAATATTATCGGTACATTAATACTCCTACTAGAGGGAAAAACTTACTGGACCATGTGTATTGTAACATCAAGGAAGTTTATTTACCTTTTAGGCATGCTAACATTGGCAATTCGGATCATATCTCTCTGTTTCTGGTGCCCACATACAAACCCCTAGTCCAGCGTTTTAAACCTAAAATTAAATCTATTGTGACATGGCCAAAAGAGGCTATGGTCAAACTCCAAGACATGTTGGAATTTACTGACTGGGATTTGTTTATTGGGGAATCCCGGGAGGGGGAGAATAACAATAATTTGGTTAACGTAGATTATCTTACCTCTATGGTACTAGGTTATATTAATTGTTGTATCGAGAGTGTCAACGGTAGGAGACGTGTGAAAGTCTTCGCAAATAATAAGCCGTGGGTAAATGATACAGTGAGAGCGTTATTAACAGCAAGGGATAGAGCTTTTAAATCTAATGACCAGGTTGCCTTTAGGGTCGCTAGATTAAATTTAAAAAGGGGAATTCGTGATGCAAAGAGAGCGTTCTCGGGTAAACTTGAAACTAAATTTAAAAAACGATAGAGATGCGAGAAGTACAGGTTGAGTATCCCATATCCAAATATTCCGAAATACGGAATATTCCGAAATACGGACTTTTCTGAGTGAGATATTGAAACCTTTGTTTTCTGATGGCTCAATGTACACATACTTTGTTTAATACACAAAGTTATTAAAAATATTGTATTAAATGACCTTCACGCTGTGTGTAAAAGGTGTATATGAACATTAATGAATTGTGTGAATGTAGACACACTTTGTTTAATGCACAAAGTTATAAAAAATATTGGCTAAAATTACCTTCAGGCCGTGTGTATAAGGTGTATATGTAACATAAATGCATTCGGTGCTTATATTTAGTTCCCATCACCATGATATCTCATTATGGTATGCAATTATTCCAAAATACGGAAAAATCCGATATCCAAAATACCTCTGGTCCCAAGCATTTTGGATAAGGGAGACTCAACCTGTATGTGGAAGGGACATCACTGACTGTAAAGCTAATAAGGGTAATTTGGAACAACCCATGGATCCCACGTTTGGTGAAACATTGAATATTTTTTATTCACGTTTCGATAAGGTTGTTGATTTTCCTCGTAGGTGGGGAGTAAATGAGTGTGAGGGTGTGCCATTGGTATTGGACGAATTGTCTGTAAAGAAGTGCTTTGCCACTATTAAATCTAGTAAAGCCCCTGGTCCCGATGGAATTCCAGGGAGTGTAATTAAGAATTGCTCTGAACAGTTAGCGGGAATTTTTACTATAATTTTTAATCTTTCACTTGCCCAATGTGTTGTCCCCAAAAGTTTTAAATCAACAGTAATTGTTCCCATTCCAAAAAATGGAAAAAGTAATACCAGCGAGCCAAATGACTTCAGGCCAATTGCTCTTACTTCACTTATTATGAAGTCATTCGAGAAATAAGTTATGAGACATATAAAGGGTTTTTTACCGGATAGCTTGGATCCCTTTCAATTCGCATATAGAGCAAATAGATCAACCGATGATGCTGCTCTCACTTTACTTCACCACGTGCTCACCCATTTAGAAAATAGGAATTCCTCCGTAAGAATTTTATTTGTAGACTACAGTTCGGCTTTTAACACTGTTATTCCCACTTCTTTAGTTAATAAACTGACTTAGCTAGGTTTGGACAGTTTTGTCTGCAGATGGATTTTTGATTTTCTAACAGACAGGCCGCAGGCAGTCAGGATTAATAATAAAATTACTAGTGAGGTAATGATTAGCACTGGTGTCCCACAGGGATGTGTGTTGAGTCCGTTACTCTGGGGGTAATTCCAAGTTGATCGCAGCAGGAAATTTTTTAGCAGTTGGGCAAAACCATGTGCACTGCAGGGGGGGCAGATATAACATGTGCAGAGAGAGATAGATTTGGGTGTGGTGAGTTCAATCTGCAATCTAAATTGCAGTGTAAAAATAAAGCAGCCAGTATTTACCCTGCACAGAAACAAAATAACCCACCCAAATCTAACTCTCTCTGCAAATGTTATATCTGCCCCCCTGCAGTGCACATGGTTTTGCCCAACTGCTAAAAAATGTCCTGCTGCGATCAACTTGGAATTACCCCCTCTATTCTTTGTTTACCTACGATTGCATCTCAAAGTCAGATTCTGTGCATATAACCAAATTTGCAGACGATATTGCCATCGTGGGTCTCATTGGTGGAAATGATGACTCACAATTTATATCTGAAGTAGGTAGGTTGAAGGAGTGGAGTCAAGAAAATCACTTGATTCTTAATGTCAAAAAGACTAAGGAGATGATTATCGATTTTAGAAATAAAAATAGGTATATTTATGGTCCCTTAGTTTTAGATAAGCAAGAGGTGGAGATTGTAACGTCTTTTAGATTTTTAGGCTTGACTATATCTAATGATTTGTCATGGAACTCTCATGTTAATGCTGCTACAAAGAAAGCTCAACAGCGTTTATATTTTCTTAGGAAGATGCGATCAGCAGGTATAAAAGAGGTAATTTTAATTAACTTTTATTCATTATCGAGAGTGTTCTTACTTACGGTATTTTAGCCTGGTTTGGAAATTGTAGTATTATAGAGCGTAAGTCGTTGGAAAGAATTGTGAAAACTGCTAGCAAGATAATTGGTTTACAATTGCCTAGTATTCAGTCTGTTTATGAGAAGAGGCTCCTTGCGAAGGCTGGGAGTATACTGGGTGATGCGACTCATCCTAATTATGGGATGTTTACTCTGCTTCCTTCAAACTCCCGCTATAGATCGATATTGTGTAAGACCAGCCGGCTATAACAATGCTTAATGGTTCTAAAGGTAGATAGGATTGTTGTATCTGTCTATGGGTTACTATGTCCTTATGGCTCTTTTAAAGGATCTTATGGTATTGTTCTTGTGTTATACATATTTTGTGGTGTTTGTTTTTTTGCTTACATGAAAATTTCATTGATTGTTCATGCATTGAATATTTAATGACAATAAAACCAAATTCCAATTCCAATCAACCTTCGGAAAGCAAAACTTTCTGGAGCTTGAACCTGATGGGCAAAGCCATCTATAGATGGCGCCTGTAGAAGCCTATGGGCTTCTTTATGTGAAGTGTCCCAGAAGAGGGAATCCTCTTCTGCCCCCGCACGCCCACAGCTTACACATGTGCAACAGGGCTCCCGGGTCATAAACCCGAAAGTCTTCACACCGCAAAGGACAGCTCTTATCGGAAGAATGGTCCTTTGCCTAACTCTTCATGCATAAAGCATTAATAAACGCTGCTATGCAATCATTCGGTGGCAGGATACTTCCATGGTACTCACGAAAGCCAGGGCAATTCCACGCATTCACCTAGTTGCCGACACAAAATTTTATGGAAAGAGATCTGTCTCAGTTCTGGCTAAATACGAATAGGACGGACATGCGCATATATGTGTATGCAAATACTCGCCATTTGCATCCGTGTCACAGACATCCGTCCAACACAGAATCAGGCCGTGTGTGAGAGGAATTCAGATGAAGACTAAACAGGACACAAGATGTAAGAAACATGGTAGTGAGCCCCAGAAATGCTGCATGCCTCCCATGTTACGTGAATTGTAGATTAGGACTTTCACAAGCGAATTAAAATGCGCTGTGGTCTCATGGGAAATACCGCCCCGTTTTTTGTCAGACTGGGGGCATGGCAGTACTCCGGAAGCTTCCAAACTGCCCCCTCCAGTGAATAGATGCTGGAATGGTTGGGAGGTATGATGCTGGCATAACTATATTAGGAACAACAGTACCTGGTCACTGAGCAAATCTAGGGTAAAGTTGGCCAGCGCTTAGGTAAATATTACAGTAGTGCCAAATGCACAACATTCACCTATTCGTGGAATATAGCAGCTAATGGAGCTTTACATTAACGTTCCTGAAAAAATACTAAAGGATTGGAGTGAAAATATTGACTTCTGGTTCACACTGTTTCACATTCACATTGCTCTGTCCAGTCAACTTTCACCAATGTGGTGGCAGTGTAATAATGTGGTCATTTTCGTAGCACTCTCAACCGGTATCCGTTCACATAGTCGACCATGTTATGTTCGACAGTCATTAGGTCGACCACTATTGGTCGACATGGACATGGTCGACATGGACACATGGTCGACACGTGAAAATGGTCGACACATGAAAGGTCGACACATGAAAAGGTCGACATGAGTTTTTTTACTTTTTTTTTGTTGCTTTTGGGGAACTTTTCCATACTTTACGATCCACGTGGACTACGATTGGAACGGTAATCTGTGCCGAGTGAAGCGGTAGCGGAGCGAAGGCACCATGCCCGGAAGCATGGCGAGCGAAGCGAGCCATGCGAGGGGACGCGGTGCACTAATTGGCGTTCCCAGTCACTTTACGAAAAAAACGACACCAAAAACAGTTAAAAAACTCATGTCGACCTTTTCATGTGTCGACCATGTGTCCATGTCGACCAATAGTGGTCGACCTAATGACTGTCGACCATAACATGGTCGACCATTCATACCGGAACCCTCTCTACCTTCCTTCAGAATAGCAGCACATATACTACATGATATCCCAATATGGTTACTGATCAGCAGCATCCCTTCATGACGCAATGTACCATCTATGGATTGGGCTTATCTGTATAATAGATAGGAAAGCCTCCACACTCACCGAAACCTAAATGCAGCTGTGTATCTCTATGATGATATGAACCAGCTATTTGGAAAAGTAGGTAATTTGCAACACCTACACTGGAAGTGGACTAGTATGTTATAATAAACACACACATACATTATATATATTTATATATATATATATATATATATATATATATATATTTATTTTAGAGATGAGCGGGTTCGGTTCCTCGAGATCCGAACCCCCCCGAACTTCACCTATTTTACACGGTTCCGAGGCATATAATAAGAATTTACTCACCGGTAATTCTATTTCTCGTAGTCCGTAGTGGATGCTGGGTACTCCGTAAGGACCATGGGGAATAGACGGGCTCCGCAGGAGACTGGGCACTCTTAAAAGAAAGATTAGGTACTATATGTGGTGTGCACTGGCTCCTCCCTTTATGCCCCTCCTCCAGACCTCAGTTAGGGAAACTGTGCCCGGAAGAGCTGACATTACTAGGAAAGGATTTGGAATCCAGGGTAAGACTCATACCAGCCACACCAATCACACCGTACAACTTGTGATAACTATACCCAGTTAACAGTATGAACAACAACTGAGCCTCATTCAACAGATGGCTCATAACAATAACCCTATAGTTAAGCAATAACTATATACATGTATTGCAGAAAGTCCACACTTGGGACGGGCTCCCAGCATCCACTACGGACTACGAGAAATAGAATTACCGGTGAGTAAATTCTTATTTTCTCTGACGTCCTAGTGGATGCTGGGTACTCCGTAAGGACCATGGGGATTATACCAAAGCTCCCAAACGGGCAGGAGAGTGCGGATGACTCTGCAGCACCGAATGAGCAAACTCAAGGTCCTACTCAGCCAGGGTATCAAACTTGTAGAATTTTGCAAAAGTGTTTGATCCCGACCAAGTAGCAGCTCGGCAAAGTTGTAAAGCCGAGACCCCTCGGGCAGCCGCCCAAGAAGAGCCCACCTTCCTCATGGAATGGGCTTTTACTGATTTAGGATGCGGCAGTCCAGCCGCAGAATGTGCAAGTTGAATCGTGCTACAGATCCAGCGAGCAATAGTCTGCTTTGAAGCAGGAGCACCCAGCTTGTTGGGTGCATGCAGGATAAACAGCGAGTCAGTTTTTCTGACTCTAGCCGTCCTGGAAACATAGATTTTCAGGGCCCGGACTACGTCCAGCAACTTGGAATCCTCCAAGTCCCGAGTAGCCGCAGGCACCACAATAGGTTGGTTCAAATGAAACGCTGATACCACCTTTGGGAGAAATTGGGGACGAGTCCTCAATTCTGCCCTGTCCATATGGAAAATCAGATATGGGCATTTACAGGACAAAGCCGCCAATTCTGACACACGCCTAGCTGAGGCCAAGGCCAACAGCATGACTACCTTCCACGTGAGATACTTCAACTCCACGGTCTGAAGTGGCTCAAACCAATGTGATTTTAGGAAATCCAACACAACGTTGAGATCCCAAGGTGCCACTGGAGGCACAAAAGGGGGCTGAATATGCAGCACTCCCTTAACAAACGTCTGAACTTCAGGCAGTGAAGCCAGTTCTTTTTGAAAGAAAATAGACAGGGCCAAAATCTGGACTTTAATGGATCCCAATTTTAGGCCCATAGTCACTCCTGACTGTAGGAAGTGCAGAAATCGACCCAGCTGAAATTCCTCTGTTGGGGCCTTCCTGGCCTCACACCAAGCAACATATTTTCGCCATATGCGGTGATAATGTTTTGCTGTCACAACCTTCCTAGCTTTTATCAGCGTAGGAATGACTTCATCTGGAATGCCCTTTTCCATTAGGATCCGGCGTTCAACCGCCATGCCGTCAAACGCAGCCGCGGTAAGTCTTGGAACAGACAGGGCCCCTGCTGTAGCAGGTCCTGTCGGAGCGGCAGAGGCCAAGGGTCCTCTGAGATCATTTCTTGTAGTTCCAGGTACCAAGTTCTTCTTGGCCAATCCAGAACGATGAGTATAGTTCTTACTCCTCTCTTTCTTATTATCCTCAGTACCTTTGGTATGAGAGGAAGAGGAGGGAACACAAACCGGCTGGTACACCCACGGTGTCACTAGAGCGTCCACAGCTATCGCCTGAGGGACCCTTGACCTGGCGCAATACCTTTTTAGCTTTTTGTTGAGGCGGGACGCCATCATGTCCACCTGTGGCCTTTCCCAATGATTTACAATCAGCTTGAAGACTTCTGGATGAAGTCCCCACTCTCCCGGGTGGAGGTCGTGCCTGCTGAGGAAGTCTGCTTCCCAGTTGTCCACTCCCGGAATGAACACTGCTGACAGTGCTAGCACGTGATTCTCCGCCCATCGAAGAATCCTTGTGGCTTCTGCCATCGCCATCCTGCTTCTTGTGCCGCCCTGTCGGTTCACATGGGCGACCGCCGTGATGTTGTCTGACTGAATCAGCACCGGTTGGTTTTGAAGCAGGGGTTCTGCTTGACTCAGGGCATTGTAAATGGCCCTTAGTTCCAGAATATTTATGTGTAGGGAAGTCTCCTGACTCGACCACTGTCCTTGGAAGTTTTTTCCCTGAGTGACTGCCCCCCAACCTCGGAGGCTTGCATCCGTGGTCACCAGGACCCAGTCCTGAATGCCGAATCTGCGGCCCTCGAGAAGATGAGCACTCTGCAGCCACCACAGCAGAGACACCCTGGCCCTCGGGGACAGGGTGATCAACCGATGCATCTGAAGATGCGATCCGGACCACTTGTCTAACAGATCCCACTAAAAGATCCTTGCATGGAACCTGCCGAAGGGAATTGCTTCGTAAGAAGCTACCATCTTTCCCAGGACTCGCGTGCAGTGATGCACCGACACCTGTTTTGGTTTCAGGAGGTCCCTGACCAGAGATGACAATTCCTGGGCCTTCTCCTCCGGGAGAAACACCTTCTTCTGTTCTGTGTCCAGAATCATGCCCAAGAACAGCAGACGCGTCGTAGGAATCAGCTGCGACTTTGGGATATTCAGAATCCAGCCGTGCTGTTTAGGCACTTCCCGAGATAACAACTGCTCCTTGGACCTTGCCTTTATAAGGAGATCGTCCAAGTACGGGATAATTATAACTCCCTTCTTTCGAAGGAGTATCATCATTTCGGCCATTACCTTGGTAAATACCCTCGGTGCCGTGGACAGACCAAACGGCAACGTCTGGAATTGGTAATGACAGTCCTGTACCACAAACCTGAGGTACTCCTGGTGAGGTGGGTAAATGGGGACATGTAGTTAAGCATCCTTGATGTCCAGTGACACCATAAAATCCCCCTCTTCCAGGCTTGCAACAACCGCCCTGAGCGATTCCATTCTGAACTTGAACTTCCTTATATAAGTGTTCAAGGATTTCAAATTTAGAATGGGTCTCACCGAACCGTCTGGTTTCGGTACCACAAACATTGTGGAATAGTAGCCCCGTCCCTGTTGAAGGAGGGGAACTTTGATTATCACCTGCTGAAGGTACAGCTTGTGAATTGCCGCCAGTACTACCTCCCTTTCCTTGGGAGCAGCTGGCAAGGCTGATTTGAGGTAACGGCGAGGGGGAGACGCCTCGAACTCCAGCTTGTATCCCTGAGATACCACTTGTAGAACCCAGAGATCCACCTGTGAGCGAACCCACTGCTCGCTGAAGTTCCGGAGACGCGCCCCCACCGCACCTGGCTCCACCTGTGGAGCCCCAGCGTCATGCGGTGGACTTAGTGGAAGCAGGGGAGGATTTTTGTTCCTGGGAACTGGCTGTCTGGTGCAGCTTTTTCCCTCTACCCCTGCCTCTGGGCAGAAAGGAAGCGCCTCTGACCCGCTTGCCTTTCTGAGGCCGAAAGGACTGTACTTGATAATACGGTGCTTTCTTAGGCTGTGAGGGAACCTGAGGTAAAAAAAAGTCGACTTCCCAGCTGTTGCTATGGATACGAGGTCCGAGAGACCGTCCACAAACAATTCCTCACCCTTATAAGGCAAAACCTCCATGTGCCTTTTAGAATCAGCATCACCTGTCCATTGCCGAGTCCATAATACTCTCCTGGCAGAAATGGACATTGCATTAATTCTAGATGCCAGCCGGCAAATGTCCCTCTGTGCATCCCTCATATATAAGACGACGTCTTTAATATGCTCTATGGTTAGCAAAATAGTATCCCTGTCAAGGGAATCAATGTTATCTGACAGGGTATCAGACCAAGCAGCTGCAGCACTACACATCCATGCTGAAGCAATTGCAGGTCTCAGTATAGTACCTGAGTGTGAATACACAGACTTCAGGATAGCCTCCTGCTTTCTATCTGCAGGCTCCTTTAAGGCGGCCGTATCCTGAGACGGCAGTGCCACCTTTTTTGATAAGCGTGTGAGCGCCTTGTCCACCCTAGGGGATGTTTCCCAACGTAACCTGTCCGTTGGCGGGAAAGGGTACGCCATTAGTAACCTCTTAGAAATCACTAATTTCTTATCTGGGGAACACCACACTTCTTCACACAATTCATTTAACGCATCAGATGGGGGAAAAGTCACTGGCTGCTTTTTCTCCCCAAACATAATACCCTTTTTAGTGGTAACCAGGTTAATGTCAGAAATGTGCAACACATTTTTCATTGCCGTAATCATGCATCGGATGGCCCTTGTGGACTGTACATTTGTCTCATCCTCGTCTACACTGGAGTCAGACTCCGTGTCGACATCTGTGTCTGCCATCTGAGGTAGCGGGCGTTTTTGAGCCCCTGATGGCCTCTGAGATGCCTGGGCAGGCGCGGGCTGAGATGCCGGCTGTCCCAAAGCTGTTACGTCATCGAACCTTTTATGCAAGGAGTTGACACTGTCGGTTAATACCTTCCACATATTCATCCACTCTGGTGTCGGCCCCGCAGGGGGCGACATCACACTTATCAGCTCCTGCTCCGCCTCCACGTAAGCGTCCTCATCAAACATGTTGACACAGCCGTACCGACACACCACACACACACAGGGAATGCTCTGAGGACAGGACCCCACAAAGTCCTTTGGGGAGACAGAGAGAGAGTATGCCAGCACACACCAGAGCGCTTTATAACAGAGGGATTTACACTAACACAAAGTGAATTTTCCCCCAATAGCTGCTTATATCACCTTTTGCGCCTAAATTTATGTGCCCCCTCTCTCTTTTTTACCCTTCTTGTAGTGTATACTGCAGGGGAGAGCCTGGGGAGCGTCCTTCCAGCGGAGCTGTGAAGAGAAAATGGCGCCGGTGTGCTGAGGGAGATAGCCCCGCCCCCTCCGCGGCGGGCTTCTCCCGCTTTTTTAATAATGTTAATGGCGGGGGATTAGGCACATATACAGTTTATAACTGTATTATGTGCACATTTGCCGATTTTCTCCTGGTTCTTCAGTCTTCTGGCTCTGCAAGGGGGACAGCGGCGCGGCTCCGGGAACGGATGATCGAGGTCGGGCCCTGTGTTCGATCCCTCTGGAGCTAATGGTGTCCAGTAGCCTTAGAAGCACAAGCTAGCTGCAAGCAGGTAGGTTTGCTTCTCTCCCCTCAGTCCCTCGTAGCAGTGAGTCTGTTGCCAGCAGATCTCACTGAAAATAAAAAACCTAACAAATACTTTCTTTTCTAGTAAGCTCAGGAGAGCCCACTAGGTGCATCCAGCTCTGGCCGGGCACAGATTCTAACTGAGGTCTGGAGGAGGGGCATAGAGGGAGGAGCCAGTGCACACCAGATATAGCACCTAATCTTTCTTTTAAGAGTGCCCAGTCTCCTGCGGAGCCCGTCTATTCCCCATGGTCCTTACGGAGTACCCAGCATCCACTAGGACGTCAGAGAAATATATATATATATATATATATATATATATATATAGCAGTATGGTACAGTAGTCCATTGCTCTACCTCTGTGTCGTCAAGTATACTATCCATATCTGTGCTGCATTGTAGTTGTGCGCAGTATATAGTAGGAGGACAGTGCAGAATTTTGCTGACCACCAGTATATATATAAATATATATATATATATATACTGCCGCGGACGCATGCGCAGAAGAAACTGGATGTGGGGCGGAAGTGACGTTCCGCGTCTGCCGCAACCGGAAGTGTGGTGGAAATGCCGCAATTTATGACATTTAAGACTTATTTCTACACATTGGGTCCTAAAAACACTCGTTTTGCACTGTAACTATTGTATATAACTCCCCACTTAGCTGTAATCCACTGCCAGGTGTCTTGATGTATATGTATAAAAATAATTGTTAACAAATTATGTCACATGGTTCCTAATGATGTCACTACCCTCCCACTGAGGGCTAGGGCTATAAATAGTTGCCAAGGTTCATTTTGTCCCTACCCTGTGAAGAAGTCTCATCAGACGAAACGCGTTGGGTGACCTGTACCTACCTCTCTCTAAGACGAGGATCTTTTATACTCTTTCACATGGTGCTTTTAGTTCAGTTGTGTTTTAAATTGTCCCATTTTTTATGTATCTCTTTTATGTTTGAATTTTTATGTGAATAAATAGTTTTTAACTTTTTAAACTTACTGCTAGTTATTACCTTACTGACACCAAGGTCGCTACAAACCCTCATCCCCTCCTATTCCTACATTGTCTTTAGGGGTTTACCACCCCTATAAATTGAGGGTAATAGCAGACGCCCCGCCAATAGCATAGGGGAGTGTCATAGCAACTAGCTCTCCAAACAACATATCTGTATATCATACATGTGGCGCAATTTTATTCTTTACGTATATATAATAAGATTTTACTCACCGGTAAATCTATTTCTCGTAGTCCGTAGTGGATGCTGGGAACTCCGAAAGGACCATAGGGAATAGCGGCTCCGCAGGAGACTGGGCACAACTAAAGAAAGCTTTTAGGTCACCTGGTGTGCACTGGCTCCTCCCACTATGACCCTCCTCCAAGCCTCAGTTAGGACACTGTGCCCAGACGAGCTGACATAATAAGGAAGGATTTTGAATCCCGGGTAAGACTCTTACCAGCCACACCAATCACACTGTATAACTCGTGATACAATACCCAGTTAACAGTATGAAAAACAACTGAGCCTCTCAACAGATGGCTCAACAATAACCCTTTAGTTAACAGTAACTATGTACAAGTATTGCAGACAATCCGCACTTGGGACGGGCGCCCAGCATCCACTACGGACTACGAGAAATAGATTTACCGGTGAGTAAAATCTTATTTTCTATGACGTCCTAGTGGATGCTGGGAACTCCGAAAGGACCATGGGGATTATACCAAAGCTCCCAAACGGGCGGGAGAGTGCGGATGACTCTGCAGCACCGTATGAGAGAACTCAAGGTCCTCCTCAGCCAGGGTATCAAATCTGTAGAATTTTGCAAACGTGTTTGCCCCTGACCAAGTAGCAGCTCGGCAAAGTTGTAAAGCCGAGACCCCTCGGGCAGCCGCCCAAGATGAGCCCACCTTCCTTGTGGAATGGGCTTTTACTGATTTAGGATGCGGCAGTCCAGCCGCAGAATGCGCCTGCTGAATTGTGCTACAAATCCAGCGAGCAATAGTCTGCTTAGAAGCAGGCGCACCCAGCTTGTTGGGTGCATACAGGATAAATAGCGAGTCAGTTTTCCTGACTCCAGCCGTCCTGGAAACATAAATTTTCAAGGCCCTGACTACGTCCAGCAACTTGGAATCCTCCAAGTCCCTAGTAGCCGCAGGCACCACAATAGGTTGGTTCAAGTGAAAAGCTGATACCACCTTAGGGAGAAACTGAGGACGAGTCCTCAATTCTGCCCTATCCATATGGAAAATCGGATAAGGGCTTTTACATGACAAAGCCGCCAATTCTGACACACGCCTGGCCGAAGCCAAGGCCAATAACATGACCACTTTCCACGTGAGATATTTTAGATCCACGGTTTTAAGTGGCTCAAACCAATGTGATTTTAAGAAACTCAACACCACGTTGAGATCCCAAGGTGCCACTGGAGGCACAAACGGGGGCTGAATATGCAGCACTCCCTTCACAAACGTCTGAACTTCAGGCAATGAAGCCAGTTCTTTCTGGAAGAAAATCGACAGAGCCGAGATCTGTACCTTAATGGAGCCTAATTTCAGGCCCATAGTCACTCCTGCTTGTAGGAAATGCAGAAATCGACCTAGTTGAAATTCCTCTGTTGGGGCCTTTTCGGCCTCACACCAAGCAACATATTTCCGCCATATGCGGTGATAATGCTTTGCAGTTACATCTTTCCTGGCTTTAATCAGCGTAGGAATGACTTCCTCCGGAATGCCCTTTTCCTTCAGGATCCGGCGTTCAACCGCCATGCCGTCAAACGCAGCCGCGGTAAGTCTTGGAACAGACAGGGCCCCTGCTGCAGCAGGTCCTGTCTGAGCGGCAGAGGCCATGGGTCCTCTGAGATCATCTCTTGAAGTTCCGGGTACCACGCTCGTCTTGGCCAATCCGGAACCACGAGTATTGTTCTTACTCCTCGTTTTCTTATTATTCTCAGTACCCTTGGTATGAGAGGCAGAGGAGGGAACACAAACTGACTGGTACACCCACGGTGTCACCAGAGCGTCCACAGCTATCGCCTGAGGGTCCCTTGACCTGGCGCAATATCTCTCTAGTTTTTTGTTTAGGCGGGACGCCATCATGTCCACTTGTGGACGTTCCCATCGATTTACAATCAGCGTGAAGACTTCTGGATGAAGTCCCCACTCTCCCGGGTGGAGGTCGTGCCTGCTGAGAAAGTCTGCTTTCCAGTTGTCCACTCCCGGAATGAACACTGCTGACAGTGCTAGTACGTGATTTTCCGCCCATCGGAGAATCCTTGTGGCTTCTGCCATTGCCATCCTGCTTCTTGTGCCGCCCTGTCGATTTACATGGGCGACTGCCGTGATGTTGTCTGACTGGATCAGTACCGGCTGGTTTTGAAGCAGAGGCCTTGCCTGACTAAGGGCGTTGTAAATGGCCCTTAGTTCCAGAATATTTATGTGTAGGGAAGTCTCCTGACTCGACCATAGTCCTTGGAAGTTTCTTCCCTGTGTGACTGCCCCCCAGCCCCGAAGGCTGGCATCCGTGGTCACCAGGACCCAGTCCTGTATGCCGAATCTGCGGCCCTCTAGAAGATGGGCACTCTGCAGCCACCACAGCAGAGACACCCTGGTTCTTGGAGACAGGGTTATCAGGCGATGCATCTGAAGATGCGATCCGGACCACTGGTCCAACAGGTCCCACTGAAAGATTCTGGCATGGAACCTGCCGAAAGGAATTGCTTCGTAAGAAGCCACCATCTTTCCCAGGACCCGCGTGCAGTGATGCACCGATACCTGTTTCGGTTTCAGGAGGTCTCTGACTAGAGATTACAGCTCCTTGGCTTTCTCCTCCGGGAGAAACACTTTTTTCTGGACTGTGTCCAGGATCATACCCAGGAACAGTAGACGTGTCGTCGGAACCAGCTGTGATTTTGGAATATTCAGAATCCAACCGTGCTGGTGTAGCACCTCCTGAGATAGGGCTACTCCCACCAACAACTGCTCCTTGGACCTCGCCTTTATTAGGAGATCGTCCAAGTACGGGATAATTAAAACTCCCTTTCTTCGAAGGAGTATCATCATTTCCGCCATTACTTTGGTAAACACCCTCGGTGCCGTGGAGAGTCCAAACGGCAGCGTCTGGAATTGGTAATGGCAATCCTGTACCACAAATCTGAGGTACTCCTGGTGAGGATAGTAAATGGGGACATGCAGGTAAGCATCCTTGATGTCCAGGGATACCATGTAATCCCCCTCGTCCAGGCTTGCAATAACCGCCCTGAGCGATTCCATCTTGAACTTGGAATTTTTTTATGTATGTGTTCAAGGATTTCAAATTTAAAATGGGTCTCACCGAACCGTCCGGTTTCGGTACCACAAACAGTGTGGAATAGTAACCCCGTCCTTGTTGAAGTAGGGGCACCTTGACTATCACCTGCTGGGAATAAAGCTTGTGAATTGCCTCTAGCACAGCCTCCCTGCCTGCGGGAGTTGTCGGCAAGGCAGATTTTAGGAACCGGTGGGGTGGAGACGCCTCGAATTCTAGTTTGTACCCTTGAGATACTATTTGCAGGATCCAGGGATCCACCTGTGAGCGAGCCCACTGAACGCTGAAATTTTTGAGGCGGCCCCCCCACCGTACCTGGCTCCGCCTGTGGAGCCCCACCGTCATGCGGCGGACTTGGAAGAAGCGGGGGAGGACTTTTGCTCCTGGGAACCTACTGTTTGTTGCAGCCTTTTTCCCCTACCTCTGCCTCTGGACAGAAAGGACCCGCCTTTTCCACGCCTGTTTTTCTGAGTCCGAAAGGACTGTACCTGATAAAACGGCGCCTTTTTAGGCTGTGAGGGAACATGGGGTAAAAATGCTGACTTCCCAGCAGTTGCTGTGGAAACTAGGTCCGAGAGACCATCCCCGAATAACTCCTCACCCTTATAAGGCAAAACTTCCATGTGTCTTTTTGAATCTGCATCCCCTGTCCACTGGCGAGTCCATAAGCCTCTCCTAGCAGAAATGGACAGTGCACTTATTTTAGATGCCAGCCGGCAGATCTCCCTCTGTGCATCTCTCATGTATAAGACTGAGTCTTTTATATGCTCTATGGTTAGCAGAATAGTGTCCCTGTCTAGGGTGTCAATATTTTCTGACAGGGAATCTGACCACGCAGCGGCAGCACTGCACATCCATGCTGACGCAATAGCAGGTCTAAGTATAATGCCTGAGTGTGTATATACAGACTTCAGGATCGCCTCCTGCTTTCTATAAGCAGGTTCCTTGAGGGCGGCCGTATCCGGAGACGGTAGTGCCACCTTTTTAGACAAACGTGTGAGCGTTTTATCCACCCTAGGTGGTGTCTCCCAACGTGACCTATCCTCTGGCGGGAAAGGGAACGCCATTAGTAACTTCTTAGAGATTACCAATCTTTTATCAGGGAAAGCCCACGCTTCTTCACACACTTCATTTAATTCTTCTGATGGGGGAACGACTACGGGTAGTTTTTTCTCCCCAAACATAATACCCTTTTTAGTGGTACCTGGGTTTATATCAGAAATTTTTAACACCTCTTTCATTGCTTCAATCATGCAACGAATGGCCTTAGTGGACATTAGACTAGACTCATCGTCGTCGACACTGGTGTCAGTATCCGTGTCGACATCCGCGTCTGCCATCTGAGGTAGCGGGCGTTTTAGAGCCCCCGAAGGCCTTTGAGAAACCTGGACAGGCACGAGCTGAGAAGCCGGCTGTCCCGCATTTGGCATGTCGGCAAATTTTTTGTGTAAGGAGTCGACGCGTGCACGCAATTCCTTCCATAAGTCCATCCACTCAGGTGTCTGCCCCGCAGGGGGTGACATCCCTTCTATATGCAACTGCTCCGCCTCCACATCATTATCCTCATCAAACATGTCGACACAGCCGTACCGACACACCGCACACACACAGGGAATGCTCTAACAGAGGACAGGACCCACAAAAGCCCTTTGGGGAGACAGAGTGAGAGTATGCCAGCACACACCAGAGCGCTATATAATGCAGGGACTAACTGAATTATGTCCCCTATAGCTGCTGTTATATATACTGCGCCTAAATTTAGTGCCCCCCCTCTCTTTTTTACCCTTTTCTGTAGTGTAGACTGCAGGGGAGAGCCAGGGAGCTTCCGTCCAGCGGAGCTGTGAGGGAGAAATGGCGCCAGTGTGCTGAAGGAGATAGCTCCGCCCCTTTTTCGCGGACTATTCTCCCGCTTTTTTCTGGATTCTGGCAGGGGTAATTATCACATATATAGCCTCTGGGGCTATATATTGTGGTATTTTTGCCAGCCAAGGTCTTTTTATTGCTGCTCAGGGCGCCCCCCCCTAGCGCCCTGCACCCTCAGTGACCGGAGTGTGAAGTGTGTATGAGGAGCAATGGCGCACAGCTGCAGTGCTGTGCGCTACCTTGGTGAAGACAGATGTCTTCTGCCGCCGATTTTCCGGACCTCTTCTTACTTCTGGCTCTGTAAGGGGGACGGCGGCGCGGCTCCGGGACCGAACACCAAGGCCAGTTCCATGCGGTCGGTCCCTCTGGAGCTAATGGTGTCCAGTAGCCTAAGAAGCCCAAGCTAGCTGCAAGCAGGTAGGTTCGCTTCTTCTCCCCTTAGTCCCTCGCTGCAGTGAGCCTGTTGCCAGCAGGTCTCACTGTAAAATAAAAAACCTAAATATACTCTCTTTCTAGAAGCTCAGGAGAGCCCCTAGTGTGCATCCAACCTCGGCCGGGCACAAAATCTAACTGAGGCTTGGAGGAGGGTCATAGTGGGAGGAGCCAGTGCACACCAGGTGACCTAAAAGCTTTCTTTAGTTGTGCCCAGTCTCCTGCGGAGCCGCTATTCCCCACGGTCCTTTCGGAGTTCCCAGCATCCACTAGGACGTCAGAGAAATATATATATATATATATATATATATATATATATATATATATAGCAGTACGGTACAGTAGGCCATTGCTCTACCTCTGTGTCGTCAAGTATACTATCCATATCTGTGCTGCATTGGAGTGTAGTATGGTATGCCGGCGGTCGGGCTCCCGGCGACCAGCATGCCAGCGCCATACTGTGCGCCGGGATCCTGACAGCCGGCATACTGAAGACCACCTCTGCATTGTAGTTGTGCGCAGTATATAGTAGGAGGACAGTGCAGAATTTTGCTGACCACCAGTGTGTATGTGTGTGTGTATATATATATATAAATATATATATATATATATTTATTTATTTTTTTAAAGTGCCATCCTGTCTGACACTGCAGTGCCACTGCTAGATGGGGCAGGTGTTTGTGCCGGCCACTTGGGTCGCTTAACTTAGTCATCCAGCGACCTCGGTGCAAATTTTAGGACTAAAAATAATATTGTGAAGTGTGAGGTGTTCAGAATAGACTGGAAATGAGTGGAAATTATGGTTATTGAGGTTAATAATACTATGGGATCAAAATGACCCCCAAATTCTATGATTTAAGCTGTTTTTGAAAAAAAACACCCGAATCCAAAACACACCCGAATCAGACAAAAAAATTTCAGGGAGGTTTTGCCAAAACGTGTCCGAATCCAAAACCCGGCCGCGGAACCGAATCCAAAACCCGAAAAATTTCCGGTGCACATCTCTTATATATATATATATATATATATATATATATGTGTGTATATATATATATATATATATATATATATATATATATGTATACATATATATATATGTAGACATACAACTCAGCCGGCACTCAGATCCACAAAGCAACGCGCCCCGGTGCCATAATCCTGGAAGAATACACCGCTACAATGGTGGACAATAAGGCACTCCAGAGGCTTAGTATAAGCAATAAGAATGTATTGACAAAAGCAACGTTTCGGAGCAGAGCTCCTTCCTCAAGGCATACCAATACAAAAGTGAATTACAAACACTTACCCACTAAAATACCCCACCGGGCCCGATGCGCCGTCCTCCACGTCTCCCGCCGCATCTCCGTCTCTGTTCGCCGCCGCATACTACTTCCGGGTCCCAGCCTGACCTGGTTACCATAGCAACCGCGGCTGTGTGCGTTCCACCATGAAGGAAGCGTGCGGTTCACAGCACGTAGCACCGGCCAGGGGGGCGGAGGAGTCGTGCGCCTCTAGATGGCCCTGCAACAAGACACACATATCTCTATGAAAAATACACATAAATAAAGTTAAAAACATAGCGACCAGGTCAAAGAGCATGTAGAGAGCATACTAAACATCACAACTGATTACACAGCATCACATAGATCAATTTACATTAATAGAAATAATGATAACAAAAATAAACCTTTAGATGCAGATGTACCAAAAGCTATATTAAATTACATAATACTATTCCAGTTGATCTTATCGTTCAAGCCCAAAGAAGACATAGTATTAAGGCGGAAGATCCACCGGGATTCAGCCAAAAGAAGTGCTTTATGGCGATCACCACCCCTTAAAGATATTGGGATGTGGTCAATCATAAAGTACCTAAGCATAGATAAAGTGTGACCCTTTTCTCTGAAATGACGGGCCACCGGTTGTTCTAAATTCCTGCCCGATAGATGGATGGCCGACCGGTGGAGGGCCATCCGATCCCTAAAAGGTCTAGAGGTTTGGCCTACGTAGTACAACCCGCAAGGACAGCATATGATATATACCACGAAATCTGACCTACATGTTAAAATATGTCTGATCTCGTACATTTTATCGGAATGTGGGTGTTTAAATTTACGGCAAGGTTGCATATATTTGCACGTAGTGCAATTGTGACAGCTATAGCACCCCGGAGGTTTATAGTACACATTTGGAATCACACCTTTCCCCATGCCAGAGATATCCGTTCTCACCAGCCTATCGCGAAGATTGCGGCCTCGCTTAAAGGCTGCTAAAGGTCTAGTATCTTTAAACGCTGGCAATTCACTATCTGATTTAATAATTGGCCACAAAGCTAATGATGCTTGATGGATAATTGGGCTAGCTGTCGTGAACTGACTGACCCACGGAATACACTTATCCTGGGTTCTGGCTATAGGTTTTAAGAGGCAGGATCGTGAAGTTTGTAGTACTTGCTCTTTCTGTAAGTATAAATTCTTAGGGTCATAACCCCGGGCTATAAACTTCAAGATCAATTCATCCAGCCTATCAGGTAGTATAGTGGGATCACTCACTATCCTAGCGATTCTCATCATTTGGGATAGCGGTAATCCTTTCTTAAGAGCTAAAGGGTGATGGCTCTCTGCTCGGAGAAAAGTGTTGCGGTCAACATCCTTATGATAAATATCAGTACTAATGGTACCATCCCTGATCATGACTTTCACATCCAGAAAGTGCATCATCGTGGCACTACAAGAATAAGTATATTTGATTGAAGAGTCAAATTGATTAGCTTTTATCATCAATGCATCCAAACTATCCTGACCCCCGGTCCATAGGATAAAAATATCGTCTATGTACCGGGAGTAGAGTAGAAGATGCTGACTCACTTCTGGACAATTAAGGAACAAAAGTTCTTCCTGCGCAAACATAAACACATTTGCATATGAGGGGGCCACAGCCGACCCCATGGCACATCCCCTCAATTGCAAAAAGAACTGACTGTCATGCAGAAAATAATTGCTGCGGAGAGTCAGCTCCAAAAGACAAATAAATCATGATCAAATATATCGGGATCTAGATGGTCACGTAGGAACCTACGCATAGCCGCCACACCATCCACATGTTTAATGGAGGTGTATAGGCTACACACATCCAAGCAACACATAATAGTGCCCTCCGGTACCACCTGTAAATCAAGTAAAAGGTTAATAAAACTAGTGGTATCCTTCAAAAAAGATTTTTTTAGTGGAAGTAAAGGCTGCAAAAGAAAATCAAGCATTTGAGCTATAGGTTGTAATTGTTATGCACACCAGTGCCTGCAGGAATGTACTGGTGTTTGAACTGTTATACACACCAGTGCCTGCAGGAATGTACTGGTGTCTGAACAGAGAGGGATGCAAAACAAATGAACTCACAGACAGACTGGGAAATATGACATAACGTACACAGAAGGTGATAGGGTAACAAAACCAACACAGAGTGAACAGAGAAGCCCAGAGGCTAAGAAACTGGGTGTCTCCCTAGTATTAGAAATGCTCAGATGGAAAAAGCAAGATGTTGTGTTTTAATACGTAGAGAACCCGAAATGCTGTTGCTAAGGGCAACAGCAAAACCCTAAAGGGTTACCAACGGGTGTGGCAGTAAACTCCTTGGTCAGAGATGGAATAATAGACACAAGGAGAGTCTCCACAATCCTAATTCTCACTTGCAGGGCCCAGGTTCAGCTTACTGCCACTAAACTGACACATGGACGCCCTGCACAGTGAGAGAGGATTATGCAGGCAGGTCTGAAAGTACAGCCGCAAACCTGCTGGGTTCACAGAATAGCAAAAGAACCTCAGCAGGCTAAATGACTGACTCCAGTCTTACTGCTAGGTCTGGATTGGCAGAGTGTAGTACCAAATGCCCAGGCCTATTTGCAGTAAGCAATAACAAAATACAAAGCTACACAGTACTGGCTAACTTTCAGGAACTGACTAACCAACAAAGATTCAGCAGCATCTGCTTAATCTGAGAAGAGGCCTTATAAAGCAGGTGCTGTCCACGCCCCCCTCAGACCTCACAGACTGTGAACACAAAAACCAGCACCGGATCCCATGCCTGTAACCACTGCACAGCAAAAGACCCGAACCGGAGTATCAGCTGCGCTCAGGTTACTCCGCTAGCACTTGTCTCCCGGTTGCCATGACGACGTGGCAGCACAGGGCAGGAGACCCTAACAGTACCCCCCCTCTGACGAGGGGTCAAAGAACCCCTACCACCGGGTTTATCGGGGAACTGCGAGAAGAAAGAGCGTATCAGTCTGGGGGCATGAAGATCACAACTGCGCACCCACGACCGCTCCTCCGGGCCATACCCCTTCCAGTGCACCAAAAATGACAGCCGACCCCGAACCATCTTGGAGTCAAGAATCCTTTCAACAACAAACTCCCTCTGGCCACGTATCAGAAGAGGGGAAGGTCTTCCTCTGGAAGAAGGATTACTAATCGCCCGTTTTAAAAGGGAACAATGAAATGTTTTATTGATACCCAAAGAACGGGGCAGATCTAACTGAAATGCCACCGGATTGATAACCCTGGTGATCTTATAAGGGCCGATGAACCGGGGGCCTAACATATGAGATGGCTGTTTCAACTTCAAATTCTTGGTAGACAACCAGACGAAGTCTCCTAATTTGAAGCTGCAGGGTCTTTTCCGCTTATCAAAAACCCTTTTGGTCACTAATGACACAGACACAAGGGCTTTCTTCACTTTCATCCAAATACCTCTAAGGACCGAAACGACAGAGGAACCACCAGGCGTGGAGTCCAGGGGGTCAAAAGAATTGGCCTTAGGATGATGCCCATACACACAAAGGAAGGGAGAGATCCCTGTAGCAGAGTGAGCCGCGTTGTTATAGGCAAACTCCGCCATTGACAGATGAGCAACCCAGTCAGTCTGACACTTGGAGACATAACACCTGAGGAACTGCTCCAAGGTCTGGTTCACCCTTTCAGTCTGCCCATTAGACTGCGGATGGTAGCCTGACGACAAGCTGACAGAAATCTGGAGATCGGAACAAAATGCCCTCCAGAATTTGGCCACAAACTGGGATCCGCGGTCAGAGACCACATCAAGTGGCAACCCGTGGAGGCGCACAACATGCAGCATAAATAATTCAGACAGGCGTCTGGCCGATGGCAGCCCAACCAGTGGAACGAAGTGCGCCATCTTCGAAAACCTGTCAACGACAACCCAGATGGCTGTCATCCCAGAAGATTTGGGCAAGTCCACCACAAAATCCATTGAAATGTGGGTCCATGGCTTAGATGGAATAGAGAGTGGATGTAATGGGCCAACAGGAACCCCTCTAGGAGTCTTATTTCGGGCACAGATGTCACATGCCCGAACCCACTGATCCACATCCTTAGCCACCGAGGGCCACCACACCGCCCTAGATAGCAACTCCCGAGTTCTGGCAATACCCGGGTGACCTGCCGACTTCTTGGCATGGAATTCCAGGAACACTCGCTGTCTTAACCTAGGAGGCACAAACAAAAGACCTACCGGAAGGTCTGGAGGAGCCTGCTCCTGTGCTCTAAGGACTAATGACAAAAGGTCCTGGGTAATGCCCACTTTAATACATGATGGGGACACAATGGGCAACGGCTCCTCGGTGGTCTCCTGGATTGGAGCAAAACTCCGCGAGAGCGCATCAGCCTTGATGTTTTTTGACCCAGGGCGATATGTTATCAAAAAATTAAAGCGAGCAAAAAACAAAGCCCATCGTGCCTGCCTGGCATTGAGACGCTTCGCTGACTCTAAATATGCCAAATTCTTATGGTCGGTGAGAATTGAGACCACAAACTTAGCCCCCTCAAGCCAGTGTCTCCACTCCTTGAGTGCATCCTTAATAGCCAACAATTCCCGGTTACCCACGTCATAATTCATCTCGGCAGGCGAAAATTTACGGGAAAAGTAAGCACAGGGATGAAGGCGATTATCAGACACTCCCATCTGAGAGAGCACTGCCCCAATACCCATCTCAGAGGCATCCACCTCCACCACAAAAGGACGCTCTGGATCTGGGTGTCGCAGCACCTTGGCCGAGACAAATGCCCTTTTGAGACGGGCAAAAGCCGCTTTGGCCTCACGAGACCAGTGAGCAACATCCGCCCCTTTCTTAGTGAGTGCCACCAAGGGCGCCACTATAGACGAAAATCCAGCGATAAATCGTCTATAAAAATTTGCAAAGCCCAGGAAACGCTGAAGCGCCTTCAAACTAGTGGGCTGCACCCAATCCAGGACTGCCTGTACCTTGGAACCCTCCATTTGGAAACCGTCTGGGGAGATAATATATCCTAGAAATGCGATTTGCTGAACTTCAAATTCGCACTTCTCCAGCTTCGCCCCAAGCCGGTGGTCTCTGAGTTTCTGGAGGACTAAGCGTACATGCATCCGATGTTCCTCCAGGGAATGGGAGAAGATTAGGATGTCATCTAAGTATACAACTAAGAATCTATCCAAATATTCCCTGAGCACATCGTTCATGAAATCCTGGAAGACTGCCGGGGCATTACAGAGCCCAAAAGGCATCACCAAATATTCATAATGCCCTGAGTGGGTATTAAAGGCAGTCTTTCATTCATCCCCCTCTCTTATTCGGATTAGATTGTACGCACCGCGTAGGTCAATCTTAGAAAAAATGGTGGCAGTACGAAGCTGGTCAAACAAGACCGAAATGAGAGGCAGTGGGTATGAGTTTTTAATCGTGATACGGTTCAATTCCCTGAAGTCGATGCAGGGTCGCAATGAACCGTCCTTTTTACCCACGAAGAAGAACCCCGACCCAACTGGAGACTGTGAAGGTCTGATAAATCCTTTAGCCAAGTTCTCCTGAATGTACTCTGCCATAGCCTGAGTCTCAGGACGTGACAGGGAGTACAACCTGCTCTTGGGAAGCTTAGCATTCGGCAACAAATCAATGGCACAGTCATAGGGGCGATGGGGAGGTAGTACCTCTGCAACTTTTTTGGAGAACACGTCCGCAAAATCTGCATAACACCCTGGCAATCCTGGCAAACTTAGCTGCGAGAGCCTGACTGGAAGGCTCAAGCAACTCCTGAAACAATCAGTACCCCAACTAAGAATCTCCCCAGAGACCCAGTCAAATTGAGGATTGTGGGCCCTTAACCAGGGTAACCCCAACACCAATGGGGCAAAAGTACAGACAGTCACATAAAAGGACAATTTTTCAGAGTGTGTGGCTCCAATAAACAAAGAAATCTGGCTAGTGCAAGAGGTAATTTTACCTTGGGATAATGGTTCCCCGTTTAACCCACAAATCTCAATTTCCGACGCCAAGGGTACTAAGGAAACAGAGTGTTTCAGGGCGAATTGGCGGTCCATAAAAACCCCGTCGGCCCCACTGTCCACAAAGGCCTCAGTCTTGACAGTTTGACCGAGGATCTTCAAGGTCACCGGAATGATAAAAGTCTTCTTGGGAAATTCTGACTTCTGGCCTGACAGGATATTTCCCATCACCCTCAGGCCCTGAAGTTTTCCGGCTTTTCTGGGCATGATACTACCACATGACCCTTATTCCCACAGTACAAACACAACCCCTGCTGTCTCCTCCGCGTCTTCTCACGCAATGAGAGGCGGGTAGCCCCAATCTGCATAGGCTCCTCGGAAAATTCCTCAGAGTCTGAGGTTCCCTTGGGAAAGAAGGAAACCTCGGTCTCCCTTTCAAGCCTACGCTCTCTCAGCCATCTATCCACCCGGATGGATAACTGCATGAGCTGATCCAAGCTATCAGGCAAGGGATATTGTACCAGTTGGTCTTTTATCTGGTTAGGAAGACCTCTTCGGTACTGGTGTCTCAGGGCTGGGTCATTCCACTGGGTATCATGGGCCAACCTCCGAAACTCCGTACAGTAAACCTCAACTGGCCTTCGCCCTTGCTTAAGGATCGAAATCTGAGCCTCGGCTGAGGCCGTCTTGTCAGGGTCATCATACAACATGCCCAGTGCCGTAAAAAAAGCATCAACACTTTTAAGCGACGGACAGTCAGGCTGCAACCCATATGCCCAGACCTGTGGGTCTCCTTGTAGCAAGGAAATCACTATGCCCACCCGCTGAATCTCTGACCCAGAAGACTGAGGCCTAAGCTGGAAATATAACTTGCAGCTCTCCTTGAAACAAAAGAACTGCGAGCGATCTCCAGAAAAACGATCCGGAAGATTTACTTTCGGCTCCTTAACCCCTGAAGGTGCTGCTGCTGCGGGAGCTCCGCCAGCGGCCTGGGAGGTGTGCATTTTAATGGACAAATCATTAAATTGACGAGTCAGGACCTGCACCTGATCGATCACCTGTTGCAACGTATTTTGAGGGGTATGCTCCATATTCCCACAAAATTTCAACAGGAGTATTGGGCTGCTGAATATGTTATGCACACCAGTGCCTGCAGGAATGTACTGGTGTTTGAACTGTTATACACACCAGTGCCTGCAGGAATGTACTGGTGTCTGAACAGAGAGGGATGCAAAACAAATGAACTCACAGATAGACTGGGAAATATGACATAACGTACACAGAAGGTGATAGGGTAACAAACAGAGTGAACAGAGAAGCCCAGAGGCTAAGAAACTGGGTGTCTCCCTAGTATTAGAAATGCTCAGATGGAAAAAGCAAGATGTTGTGTTTTAATACGTAGAGAACCCGAAATGCTGTTGCTAAGGGCAACAGCAAAACCCTAAAGGGTTACCAACGGGTGTGGCAGTAAACTCCTTGGTCAGAGATGGAATAATAGACACAAGGAGAGTCTCCACAATCCTAATTCTCACTTGCAGGGCCCAGGTTCAGCTTACTGCCACTAAACTGACACATGGACGCCCTGCACAGTGAGAGAGGATTATGCAGGCAGGTCTCAAAGTACAGCCACAAACCTGCTGGGTTCACAGAATAGCAAAAGAACCTCAGCAGGCTAAACGACTGACTCCAGTCTTACTGCTAGGTCTGGATTGGCAGAGTGTAGTACCAAATGCCCAGGCCTATTTGCAGTAAGCAATAACAAAATACAAAGCTACACAGTACTGGCTAACTTTCAGGAACTGACTAACCAACAAAGATTCAGCAGCATCTGCTTAATCTGAGAAGAGGCCTTATAAAGCAGGTGCTGTCCACGCCCCCCTCAGACCTCACAGACTGTGAGCACAAAAACCAGCACCGGATCCCATGCCTGTAACCACTGCACAGCAAAAGACCCGAACCGGAGTATCAGCTGCGCTCAGGTTACTCCGCTAGCACTTGTCTCCCGGTTGCCATGACGACGTGGCAGCACAGGGCAGGAGACCCTAACAGTAATAACGAGTTCCGGGCGGATATAATATGCCGGCCTGGCGGTTTGACACTGTCCTTGTGAAGTTTCGGTAGTGTATATAATACCGGAGTTACCGGATGCTCATTAATGAGAATCTTTTGTAAGGCAGGAGTTAGCAAGCCATCCTGTACAGCTGTATCCAGTATGGCACGGACCTCACACGGATACTCTTTGGTAGGATCACACTGTAACTTTTCGTAGACACCAGGTTCCTGGAGTTGTCGTTCAATCTCACTTCTGTAGTCGGTGATATTCTGTACCACAATGGCCCCGCCCTTGTCGGCCGGCCTGATGATAAGATCATTGTAACCTGCTAGATCCTTTAATGCGATGGTCTCGGTATGTGATAGATTTTTACGTATACGACCTGGTGCTGCGACAAATCTGGAGACGGAGTCATTGAGCAATCTGTTAAAGGTTTTTAATGACGAATTCGTTGATGTCGGGTCAAAGCTGGATTTAGAATGGGTTCGCAGAAAGCCATCAAGTTGAGATTGTCCAACCTGGGTGGGACGTGTATGGAAGAATTCTTTAAGACGTAATTTACGTGCTTGCTTATGGCGGTCTCGTTGCCACTCAAAGCCATCATACATATTGGTGGGTACAAATGATAGCCCTTCCTGTAGAACCCTTAATTCAGCATCCGATAGACTTCTGTTCGATAAGTTGAATACCAACGTATCTTCTTTTTGTCTGCACTTTTGACGCCTCTGGTTTTGGCCCCCCCGGCGGGTGGAAGATCGCTTGTACGTTGGGGGCCCGTCCCTAAAGGGGCGCTCGTGCTGGGAACACAGTCATCGGAGTCCGAAATCAAAAAGTGACTATCACTTTGGCTATTGGTAGTAACTTGTTTAGATTGTTTCTTTTGCCAAGGTCTCCTTGTTTGAAAACGAGGTTTCCTCCGGGACTCATTGTCATTGCCTGACAGCCACCGGTAGACCTTATTCTCCTCGTACTCGTTATCCACCGTGGAACGCTTGTTTCTTTTAAACTTTAGGAGATCCCTCCTATATTGGTCACAGTTCTGCTCCAGCTTGCCCACCCAGCTGTTGTTCACGGGATCACTCAATAATTTCTTAGATTCTTTTTCCAGTATTTTGATTTTACTTCTGGTATTATCCAGCTCCTGACGTGACTCTTCGATCACCAGGACCATAAGGTCCAGGGCACATCGATTGAGTATGCCCACCCATTTTCTGATAAATTCAGGGTTATTTCTCCCTATGGTGGGGGAGTTTCTACATCGAAAACCCCTGGGAATCTTCCTATCTTTATAATACTCTGTAAGCGAGGAGGCATGCAGCAGAAAGTCAATTTCCCTGCGCTTCAGTTTGAAAAGCTGAAAATAAACATCCTCCATGGTATGCTTTGTATCATGGCCAGGTACTTTCTCTTTCAGTAAAATCCCTTCAATTTGTTCAGGCGTAAAGGAGAAAGTTTCACCAGGGGGTGTAATGAAATTGTGACATCCTGTGGCATCCTGCGATGCTGATGCACTTGATGCTCCTTCCATGGTCACTGGTTAAACATATACACCTCTCCCAGTGTTTTAAAAACAATGGCAAGCACTGCCATTATTATCCAGGGTATGAATAATGGTAGTCCCAATGATATATAATGAAAAAATCAATTAGGTGCCATGCTACATGGAATCCATCAAGATGAGATTCCCATACGTAGACATACAACTCAGCCGGCACTCAGATCCACAAAGCAACGCGCCCCGGTGCCATAATCCTGGAAGAATACACCGCTACAATGGTGGACAATAAGGCACTCCAGAGGCTTAGTATAAGCAATAAGAATGTATTGACAAAAGCGACGTTTCGGAGCAGAGCTCCTTCCTCAAGGCATACCAATACAAAAGTGAATTACAAACACTTACCCACTAAAATACCCCACCGGGCCCGATGCGCCGTCCTCCACGTCTCCCGCCGCGTCTCCGTCTCTGTTCGCCGCCGCATACTACTTCCGGGTCCCAGCCTGACCTGGTTACCATAGCAACCGCGGCTGTGTGCGTTCCACCATGAAGGAAGCGTGCGGTTCACAGCACGTAGCACCGGCCAGGGGGGCGGAGGAGTCGTGCGCCTCTAGATGGCCCTGCAACAAGACACACATATCTCTATGAAAAATACACATAAATAAAGTTAAAAACATAGCGACCAGGTCAAAGAGCATGTAGAGAGCATACTGAACATCACAATTGATTACACAGCATCACATAGATCAATTTACATTAATAGAAATAATGATAACAAAAATAAACCTTTAGATGCAGATGTACCAAAAGCTATATTAAATTACATAATACTATTCCAGCTGATCTCATCGTTCAGGCCCAAAGGAGACATAGTATTAAGGCGGAAGATCCACCGGGATTCAGCCAAAAGAAGTGCTTTATGGCGATCACCACCCCTTAAAGATATTGGGATGTGGTCAATCATAAAGTACCTAAGCATAGATAAAGTGTGACCCTTTTCTCTGAAATGACGGGCCACCGGTTGTTCTAAATTCCTGCCCGATAGATGGATGGCCTACCGGTGGAGGGCCATCCGATCCCTAAAAGGTCTAGAGGTTTGGCCTACGTAGTACAACCCGCAAGGACAGCATATGATATATACCACGAAATCTGACCTACATGTTAAAATATGTCCGTTTATAGCCCGGGGTTATGACACTAAGAATTTATACTTACAGAAAGAGCAAGTACTACAAACTTCACGATCCTGCCTCTTAAAACCTAAAGCCAGAACCCAGGATAAGTGTATTCCGTGGGTCAGTCAGTTCACGACAGCTAGCCCAATTATCCATCAAGCATCATTAGCTTTGTGGCCAATTATTAAATCAGATAGTGAATTGCCAGCGTTTAAAGATACTAGACCTTTAGCAGCCTTTAAGCGAGGCCGCAATCTTCGCGATAGGCTGGTGAGAACGGATATCTCTGGCATGGGGAAAGGTGTGATTCCAAATGTGTACTATAAACCTCCGGGGTGCTATAGCTGTCACAATTGCACTACGTGCAAATATATGCAACCTTGCCGTAAATTTAAACACCCACATTCCGATAAAATGTACGAGATCAGACATATTTTAAGGGGTGGTGATCGCCATAAAGCACTTCTTTTGGCTGAATCCTGGTGGATCTTCCGCCTTAATACTATGTCTCCTTTGGGCTTGAACGATAAGATCAACTGGAATAGTATTATGTAATTTAATATAGCTTTTGGTACATCTGCATCTAAAGGTTTATTTTTGTTATCATTATTTCTATTAATGTAAATTGATCTATGTGATGCTGTGTAATCAATTGTGATGTTCAGTATGCTCTCTACATGCTCTTTGACCTGGTCGCTATGTTTTTAACTTTATTTATGTGTATTTTTCATAGAGATGTGTGTCTTGTTGCAGGGCCATCTAGAGGCGCACGACTCCTCCGCCCCCCTGGCCGGCGCTACGTGCTGTGAACCGCACGCTTCCTTCATGGTGGAACGCACACAGCCGCGGTTGCTATGGTAACCAGGTCAGGCTGGGACCCGGAAGTAGTATGCGGCGGCGAACAGAGACGGAGACGCGGCGGGAGACGTGGAGGACGGCGCATCGGGCCCGGTGGGGTATTTTAGTGGGTAAGTGTTTGTAATTCACTTTTGTATTGGTATGCCTTGAGGAAGGAGCTCTGCTCCGAAACGTCGCTTTTGTCAATACATTCTTATTGCTTATACTAAGCCTCTGGAGTGCCTTATTGTCCACCATTGTAGCGGTATATATATATATTTATGTATATATATATATATATATATATATATATATATACACACACACATGTACATATACACACACACACATATATATACATACATATACACACACACATACATACCAGTTCCATCGAAGGAGGGGCACTCTCCAAGCAACAATTTTCCACGAGTGGTTCAACAATTTTTATTGGTAACAATGGTGGCTTTACAGATGTCAATGTTTCGATTCACATATAGAATCTTTTTCAAGACCAGCCAGCCTACTTCCATCAACGATGCCGGTAGTCTTCCGCTCCTTGATTTTCTACATTGGTATGTGAGCACTTCTGATGAGCGGCGCTGTGGATCTCTAGCTTGAATACATTTTATTGTCTTCATTGATAGAAGTAGGCTGGTCTTGAAAAAGATTCTATATGTGAATCGAAACGTTGACATCTGTAAAGCCACCATTATCACCAATAAATATTGTTGAACCACTCGTGGAAAGTTGTTGCTTGGAGAGTGCCCCTCCGGTGGAACTGGTCTAGATATTTGTGGATCCACTTCTCTAGTGGGTATTCACTGGGAGCACTCCCCCAATGGACTTTATTTGATGAGAGTGCAGGTCATACGTGGATATATATATATATATATTTTATTTAATTGTTTACACCATTCCTCCATACATTACATAACAGCTTCAACTCTGTTATGTTGGTGGGTTTCCTTCCATGAACTGCTCGCTTCAGGTCCTTTCACAACATTTCGACTGGATTAAGGTCAAGACTTTGACTTGGCCAATCCAAAACTTTACATTTATTCTTATTTAACCATTCTTTGGTAGTATTACTTGTGTGCTTTGGGTCATTGTCTTACTGCATGCCCCACATTCTCTAGAGATGCAGCTCATGGACAGATGTCCTGACATTTTTCTTTAGAATATTCTAGTATAACTCAGAATTCATTGACCCATCAATGATGGCAAGTCATCCTGGGCCAGATGCAGCAATACAGGCCCAAACCATGCATGATACCACCACCATTGTGTTTCACAGATGGTATGAGGGTTGTATGCTGGAATGCAGTGTTCTCCTTTCTTCAAATAGAATGCTTCTCATTTAAACCAAAAAAACTCTATTTTGGAATGATCGATCCACTAAACATTGTTCCAGTAGCCTTCTGGATTGTCCAAGTAATCTTTAGCAAACTGCAGACTGGCAGCAATGTTCTTTTTGGAGAGCAGTGACTTTCTCCTTGCAATCCTGCCATGCACATCATTGTTGTTCAGTTTCCTCCTGATGGTGGACTCATGAACATTAACATTAGCTAATGTGAGAAAGGCCTTCAGTTGCTTAGAGGGTTGGGTTCCTTTGTGACCTTGCAAACTATTAGATGCCTTGCACTTGGCGTGATCTTTGTTGGTCGACCACACCTGGGGAGGGTAATGATAGTCTGAAATTTCCTCCATTTGTACACAATCTGTCTGTTGATTGGTGGAGTCCAAACTATTTTGAGATGGCTTTGTAACCTTTTACAGCCTGATGAGCATCAACAACTCTTCCTGGTTGCTTCCTGACAGCAGGGAATGCGAGCCATTCGAGTTTGGAGCAGCAGGGACACAGACACACAGTCACAGTGCAGCCTGTGTGGCCATGCGCTGTTTCACTAATGTTAGATTTCCTCACATGGGATACAATTAAATTACAGAAACATGTTTACGCAGAGGGACCAAAAGAAATGCAGCGCCGGCCTTGACCACCCTCCCCAACCCCTCGGAGAACCCACTGACCACAGCGCACCCTTTCCCTCTGTCATCACCCCCTCCCCTCAGCTGTGCCCCTGGACCGACGACCAGGCAGTAAGCAGAGAGAGAAAACTCTATGCTCTAAACACAATCAGTGAGACCGGGTGCACTCTTGCTTACAGCCCAGCCGTTAGGTGTGTGTGCACAATACACATTGGTGACCCTAATTGCAGAAAGATGCAACATCCAGGGAGGGCAGGTGGCACCCTGCCCCTCACCCAGCCTGCCACTGACGCATCCCAAGGTTGGCACAGGCAGGAGTCTTGGCTGATCCCAATGATTAATAATCCTGGTAAATTTACTAGCATTACTAATTACTTTACATTTTAACATGACAATTAATGTGAACAATGTATAAAAATTAACAAATCTGGCTTAGATTATTTTAAATTCAATTTAAAATATCTGCCAATTCAGTTTACAATTTAACATGAATACCATGGGTTAAAAATAATAGGATATTACCTTTGAAAAGTCAGTGTTACATCACAAATATGCAAGCGTGTATCATTTGTTTAAGAAGAATCAAACACTGACTCAATCTTACTGCTATTTGACTATGACCTCTAAACCATGCACAGATGTTTTGAGGAGGGGCTGTGACTAACGGCAGTAATGAAAATGGCCTGATTATTGTATGTCCTCACACTGGCACAGAAAGAAGATTTCCTCAGATGGGATACAATTCAATTACAAAAAAATGTTTACGCAGAGGGACCAAAAGAAATGCAATAGAAAACAACGTTTTATAAAGGATTCGTTTTATTGCAAAGTTTACAAAAACTGAAACCAGTAACTCAAGAGGAAAAAAAAACATATCCAGAACAAAATTGCACAAATCTCCACAATAGTTCAGTAACATACCCTTTTTATTATTCCCTTCATTTGTAATTTAAAACAAGAAAAATATATATCAGTCTGTAAAAGGACCGCTAGCTAAGAGCACATTTAGATATTGCATACTTTTATGTGGATTGTTAAAAAGATTCTTCTTTGCATCTTCAAACGGCGTCTACTTTATATAAATAAGCTTACTGCTGGACACGGGTCTAAATTTTGCTCCTCCAGACAGAAAGCAGAACTTCAATTAACCAGTAAATGTAATAAGGCCAGTTATGTAAAGTAAAGGAGTTTTCAGTATAAAAATGCTGTACTAATGAAGGAGTCCTATATACAGGTTAAAATGAGTTGTGATTTATCACATCAAGGTTATGTACACGTGTGGACATCCCTTGTAGATGGCCTCCATGCTTATGTTGCATAAAGATAGGGATGGACCCGCTCCTTGGAACTGCAGGAATCAGCAGCATAGTGCAGCTCCCGGGTACACCGGTTTGGAGAGGCATACTCCTTAATATTCTGTAGAATTTCTTTATGTGCTTTAGGACATTACTCCAGTGGGTATGGCAGTGAATCCCATGAACAGTACTGCAGTGAGAATGCGGTCCAATCCTTCCAGCCTTTCTTGCAGACATAAGTGAAGTAACATGACCCTGAACTGTAAGCTTATTTATAGGAAATATATTTATTTTTTAAACAAAGAAAATCAATGCAATCTATAATGCAGCATGTTTAAGTGAGTTTAAAACCCTATTCCTTTTCAGAGGTCCTTGGTCCTATGAATGATGTACACTTGAGGATTACACTAGCAGTAAAAGAAAACCAGAATCCTGGGACTCTATGGTTAAGAATAGGTAAGGTTTAGAATTTAGCAGAGGTAGGTAAAAAAAAACCCCCAAAAGACCTCACACCTCCTAGATCTGTATTTAGCCTATCATTAAATCCAGATATTACAAACTCCAAGCACTCCTTCATTATACCTAGAGCAGAAATACAATATCACCCAAAACTAGCAAGGTAAAGCATATGGTAATTTTTCCATCATAATTACCATTCCAGCATAAAATCATCTCTCTTTCAACAGTAAACCTCCATACACCTATGTCAAGAGGAATAATGGGAAAAGCAGAGGGACATTAAATTAAGCACAAAAGGGGAAATTCAATTGCCTATGGTAATTTACCACGGGCTAATTGATCCCCCGGGGCTATCCAACTCACCACAAAGTCAGCCTGATGCCAGCAATTTATCTGTGATTTTTTATTTTTTTCAAAACCCGTTGAGGTTCTGGAAAAAAATATCCCCAATAGTTACCCTGTTTTCGCACCATATAGGTCTCTGAACATATAGGTCTGTGAACTTATCACAGAATCTATGCGGGAAATTCAATTGTTTATCGCACCACCTGCTCAAGCAATCTCCCATCTAAAGTGACGGGTTACTGTGTGGTGCAATTCAATTGTTTTTTTCATGCTTGTCACACCCAAACAAATCGGGTTTACCTGCATAAAGCGGCTAAACCCGATCAAAGTGCTGGGTGCAACATTTTATAGTGCAGTTTGAGAGCCTAAACAGGCACTTTTCATCTCGCCAACTCCAGGGGCCACAAGCTGAAATACCGGAACCGGCAGCTGTTAGCGCCTTAATGGAGCAACAAATAAATTACTCCGTCGGACTCCATCTAGTGGTTGCCGGAGCAATAAACAATTGATTTCATCCCTATGTGTTTTTGAGTTAAAAAAGGGGGCTCTAATTGGATTGCACAGAAATAGAAAAAAAAAAAGATTGCGGTAAAAAAACAAAAACCTCACAGTAAAGTCCCATTTTTAGTGCCACCAAAATTTTGGAAGCTAATTGAGTTCTCCCCTTAGTGTGAACCATTGTAACATGGACTTGTAGTGTGTGTAACAGAGTAATCATGTAACAGCAAACACAGATCTCATAAAGACGTCTGTTCTTCTGTATGTAACAATTTCATTATCAAGTAGCCGATAACCTACTGATCTCCAGTTTGCTGTTATACGTCATTGATAACAGAATGAAAATGTATCACAAAATAACACAACATTATATAAAAATGCCCTAATAATATTTTTGTACCGCTTATTCATTCATTTTTACTTGCACTAATAAACACAAATCATTTTGCCCTAACTAATGAAGGTAAAGGTGTCTTAGTGTGTCTTAATGATACATTTTAGGATTTTGCCTGGTTAAGTTGACCATCCAGATGTATAGCACATAACAAGAGAAAAAAAAACATTTGCGCAAAGAACACAGACCTCATCATCCTGCTGTAAGCAGGTATTGATAATACATGTAATAAAATATGAATATTGGAAAATAAACTATTAAGGATTTAAAGCATAGTTATAAGACGCTGACAATTTTCTAAAAAGTCTTTGTAATCTCCTTCTAGCAACAATGTTTTTTAAACAGAAATAAAGCTGTAAATTATTTTATTAAAGGGCTCCCAGCACATGCTGATGTTTGATGGGCTGCAGTGTGGTCATGAAGGAGCTTAAAGTACTATTTTGTCTGTATTTTCTCAGGGTATATGACCACACCTCCTGTGATTAGGCCACACCCCCTGAAAAGTACCTGGGCCCAGCCAGGCTCTCTACTGCCCTGGCAGGTGGTCATTATCCAGCTGGGCTACTAATGGTGCCATGGTCAGTACAAGAGGTTTTTTTTATTTTTTTATTTGCTGAATTTAGACTATAAAAGTGGTTATTTTTAAACGCTGACGTAATTATTGATGCGAATATGTCTGCTTCCAAATGACTGACTATAATTAAAAAACTTAAAATCATGATGCATACATAATGTAGTTCACTGATATTATCTAGCAATATACGGTTTTAATAATGTGAGCAAACTGCGTCATATTACAAGGCATTTGGCATCTTGTTTTATGCATAGTGCTTTTACTGGGTGTCATGATGCAGTTGTTGACTTGCAGGCTACTATGTTTGCTCTTGATAAGTTCTACTTGGTTTCCAGTGTGGAATGTAACATGACAAACCAGGGTCAATCATCCGGAGCTGCTGGCAGGTGTCTGCACCATGGCTCTGTTTAGTAAATATGAACCTTGGTGTCGTCTGCCTCTTTTAGATATGTAATTAAATACTAAGAGCTATAGATGGAACATCGGGCTTGCAGCAAGTTGGCCCCTAATATAGGATATAGCTACTATGAAAATGATCCTGCTCTAATCCTCATATCGGTTACCAATAGGATGCACTTGGGATGCCTTCTATGAACAGCCCAGAATAAATATCCAGACATATTTATGGAGGACAACCCTTGTTACTGTGAGCAGACTGTACCATCACTGATTACCCACTAATATCCTAAAACACACAGCAAACAGGGGGCCAGTGACCAAAGTTGTACAGACAAATTTGCCCTTAACCCATAGGATATTTTCTGTTTTTACTAGAGACAGAAAAGGGGGATGCACTTTAGTGTCTAAAATATTTGGTCCCAACTGTACAATGTAAGAAAAAAAAAAAAAGCAACACACACAGACTGTACTGCCCTGCCAATGTATAGAAATATATTTAGCTTGGCAACTGTAAAATCAATAAAATATAACTTGCTATGTGGGCAAATTAGATATTACTCAAACCACGCCTCATATTGGCACTTATTGATCCCTAATTTATGTGGAAAAACAAAAAAGCAACATGTAATCTGTTAATGCCATACTAACTGCCCCACCAGTAAAACTAAGTTACTCTGACTCCACTTACAACTGACAGAAAAAGTTCATGTACAAGAAAATATAAAAATAAATCAACTAAACAAACAAAAAACAAGACCGACTTAATTATAAACATGCTCCCTGCAAATAATTGCCCATGGAATTGTGGACAAGTAAAGCATAAAACACAACAGGGGTAATGTACTAAGCATTGATAAAAGTGGAGAAGTGAGCCAGTGGAGCAGTTGCCCATGGCAACCAATCAGCACTGATGTAACATTTATAATTTGAATACTATCAAAGTATACAGAGCAGCTGATTGGTTGCCATGGGCAACTTCTCCACTGGCTCACTTCTCCGATTTTATCACTGCTTAGTACATGTCCCCCATTATCTGGATAAACAGCTTTTAAAAGCCAGAGGTCATTGTTTCACTTTCTATACTACAGTCCTCTTTACACCACATCAATGTGAAAAGCACAAGCACCACAATTTGTACAGAACTGAACACTTCATGAATATTCTTTCCTAGATAACATAATGGAGATGCATATCTGCATGTGGGTTTTCAAATATACATTTACAGGTGCTTGTGACTGAACACAATATTTTAGGTCAAGAGCTATATTAACAACTGCAGGGAGTTTGGTTAAGTGTATCTTATTTTACGTATATATGTATGGTGTGTGAAGTAGGATATAATGACTTTACATCATAATGCCCCTGTCACTGCAGTGCAGTGCGATGATGCAAATCGCATTATCACTTTACATCCCGCACACCTGTTCTTTGTCTGGCTCAGCTTTAGGGAGATGGGCAGACTCTCTTGGTAGTGTCATAGATCAACCACTGTTCTGGAAGTCATGTAGACATTACGGTAGCGACAGCAAGTACCCAGTTACAGTTATAAAGTGCTTTGGGGTCCAGACTACAAAGCAGCATACAAAATATAACCTGGAAAACTGCACCATATGATATGAAGCCAAACTGTCATACACGTTTAAAGTGTGCTGTCATCTACACACAGTGGGGGCAGCCATATTGTCAGCTGAGCCATTATTCATGAGAGGCCTGATATCTCAGTCATGTGACTAGTTCCTAGCAATTTGATAGCCTGAATATTGATTCATCCTACACAATGGCTGCTTTCATTGTGTATATTTCCAGGTTAAAATAAACGCTTCAAATAGAAAAGCCTCCAGGAGTTGTATTATGTGCAAAAATACCCCCACCCCAAAAAAAACAACCCCAAAACAAATCTGTAGAAATTGTAGTGAACTCTCCATACTATTGCTAGTGATCTGTTTAAATGGCCCTGTGTGAACACTTGCCCCAACTGGACTACTGTACGCCCATGTCTATTCTTTCACCCAACAATAAAAATTTCCCAATTAATCCATGCTCCTTCAAAGTCTTCCACATGCTAAGGGTGATTCCATGAAACACAAAATGCTATTGCATTTTTCCCAGTTGGATCTTCTTCCAAGCTTCGGAGGCAGTAAAAATGAAAGAGTCCAGAATCCCAGCTACAGTGAAGGTTCCCCCAATAATGGCGCATACCTGTATGGGAAGAAGAGTAAAGAAACCTTTGATTTAAAATGACATATAGGATGAGCACACAAATTAATTCCACAAATAAATTAGATCATTACACAAAATATCACTATGATAAAAAAAAAAATCATAATAATCCCAAAAGAGATGAATGGAAAGATGTATGAGGGGTGATACATAATTCCCACAACCTTTCTTATGGTAATAACAGACACATGAAAATTATTCCACAAACTTCATGTATGACCAGGTATTGGCATGGATGCAATTCTGTTACACTGTAGTAGAATCTTTTCATAGGGCTGGATTACGGGCCACATAGGCTTGGGGCTAAAAATGTTCAAGGGTCTATACTGAGAAGGTGAGGAGCGTTGACCAGTGCTGTGTGGGTGTGACCAGAGTCACGTATTGGTATATACCCCCTAAACTTTAATTCCCAATGTCTCCCTAAGTACATAAAAAAGAAAAAAAGTTCTTCACTGTGTTAGAAGACTACAAAAACTATTTTAATACTTATGATTTATGGCCGACTGTATGGGCAGCTGGTCATCATCATGCTGCCATGATTCTGCACCTATATTTATGTGGAGGCCTGGGACTGTAGCTCCATCCACTCCTGCCTTTTCTAGTATCGTCATGTGATGCAGCCATTTTGTGGGCTAACCAAAACTAAATTAAGAACTAGTAACATTACTGAGGCATGAGATGCAAAGTGGTTTATCGCAGAGTGTGTAGCCACCGGCTAGCTAGCTGAAGTCATACTGACTGTGAATTTCTAGTATTAGGTGTCCATGCGCCTTCATCTGCGGCAGTAAATGACTGTCTGCAATCTCTTTACAGTACGTATTGGCGTGACATTCTCCTACAATTAGCAATCCAATGTGTCATTTTTTTCTCTATTGACTTTTCACAAGTAAAGCATTGAAGTGTAAAATTGAAGAACAATTACTCTCTATTACTAAGTAATTATGTTTTAATTTAGCGCATTTTAGATGTGAGAACACACTTTTAATAGTGCAGGCAGAACCAAACAAAGCATATATTGCTTCCAAAATAACACTAAAATGCCTCTTTAACACGATAAGAGGTGCTTAAGGCTACGTCACTCAGTGATACAAAGCTGAAGTGCCATTTCTAAGATCTGGTACTAGATGGAAGCTTATTCACTGAGATATACAGTATACTTAATGACTAAATAGCAAATTTGCAAAGAGGACTGTGTATATACAGTATACAGTATACCAGGGACGTGCGGTGAGCTAAATGGCTCAGGAGGCACTGGCTTGCACCAGAGACAGATTTAAACGCAATATGAGCCAAAGGGTACATCTCGGCATTATACACAGGTGCAAACCCCTGAAAATTTAGTGAGTTTTGAGCTGAGAGGTGCGGAAAAGATTGCGAGGTGAGGCACTGCCTCACCTGCCATAGACTTTTTACTGCAGAGTTTTGGCTATAAAATTAGAAAAATACAAAAAAGATATTTCAAACATATTCTTTGTATTTTACATATACTTTATGCAGTAAAAACTATGGTGCAAACGTTAGTATGACAGGAAAGGCTCTGCCTCACCTGCCTCACCCCACCGCACGTCACTGGTATATACATAGGCTTACCATACAAACCAGGACACTTATGAATTACAAACACACACACATACATACATACATACATACATACCAGGGACATGCAGTGAAATCAATGGCTCAGGAGGCACTGGCTAGTACCAGAGTCAGATTTACACACAATATATGAGCCCAAGGGTTCTTGTGGGCATTATACATAGGTGGTGCAGCAGTATATACTGCTGGAAATTTGGTGAGCTTTGATGAGAGATGTGCGGAAAAGATAGGCAGTGCCTCACCTGCCATGGACTTTTTATGCCAGAGTTCGGACTATAAAAAATAGGATTTTAATACCTACCGGTAAATCCTTTTTTCCTAGTCCGTAGAGGATGCTGGGGACTCCAAAAGGACCATGGGGTATAGACGGGATCCGCAGGAGACATGGGCACACTAAAAAGACTTTTACTGGGTGTGAACTGGCTCCTCCTCTATGCCCCTCCCCCAGACCTCAGTTATAGGAACTGTGCCCAGGAGAGACGGACATTTCGAGGAAAGGATTTTTGTTAAACTAAGGACGAGAGACATACCAGCTCACACCACAAACACACCGTACAACTGGATCAGCAGGAAACCAGATAACAGTATGAATTAACAGCAGCAACCAGCTGAATAAAACTGATACAAAAACCTTGTGTAACCGAAAATAACCAGTATCAATACAATTGCAAGGAACAGTCCGCACTGGGATGGGCGCCCAGCATCCTCTACGGACTAGGAGAAAAGGATTTACCGGTAGGTATTAAAATCCTATTTTCTCTTACATCCTAGAGGATGCTGGGGACTCCAAAAGGACCATGGGGTCTATACCAAAGCTCCAGACCGGGCGGGAGAGTGCGGACGACTCTGCAGCACCGATTGAGCAAACATGAGGTCCTCCTCAGCTAGGGTATCAAACTTATAGAACTTAGCAAAAGTGTTTGAACCCGACCACGTAGCTGCTCGGCAAAGTTGAAGTGCCGAGACCCCTCGGGCAGCCGACCAAGAAGAGCCCACCTTCCTGGTAGAATGGGCCTTTACTGACTTCGGCAACGGTAGCCCAGCCGAAGAATGAGTGTGCTGAATCGTATTACAAATCCAGCGTGCAATAGTCTGCTTGAAAGCAGGATTTCCAATCTTGTTGGAAGCATACAGGACAAACCGAGCCTCTGTTATCCTAGTAAGAGCCGTCCTGGCGACACACATTTTCAAAGCTCTTACGACATCCAGAGATTTTGGGACTGCAACAGCATCCGTAGCCACAGGTACCACAATAGGTTGATTTATGTGAAACGAAGAAACCACCTTCGGCAGAAATTGTTGAGTCATCAATTCCGCTCTATCCACATGAAAAATCAAATATGGGCTCTTGTGAGACAAAGCCGCCAATTCAGACACTCGTCTGGCAGACGCCAAAGCCAAAAGCATGACCACCTTCCAAGTGAGAAACTTTAACTCAACCTAACGCAAAGGTTCAAACCAGTGAGACATAAGAAACAGAACACCACTTCAAGATCCTACGGTGCCACGTGTGGCACAAATGGAGGATGGATATGCAGCACTCCCTTTACGAAAGTCTGAAACTCAGGAAGGATGGCCAATTCTTTTCGAAAGAAAATAGATAAACCCGAAATCTGCACTTTGATGGAACCCAGTTTCAGGCCTGCATCCACGCCTGCCTGCAAAAAGTGGAGGAAACGACCCAAGTGAAACTCCTCCGCAGGAGCTGCTTTGGTTTCACACCACGACACATACTTTCTCCAAATACGGTGATAATGTTTTGCCGTGACCTCCTTCCTAGCCTAAAGGAGAGTGGGGATGACTTCCCTGGGAATCCCTTTCCGAGCTAGGATTTGGTGTTCAACTTCCACGCCGTCAAACGCAGCCGCGGTAAGTCCGGCAACACGGAGGGCCCCTGCAGTAACAGGTCCTCTCTTAGAGGAAGCGGCCAAGAATCTTCTACTAGTAATTCCTGAAGATCCGGATACCAGGCCCTCCGTGGTCAATCTGGAACAACGAGTATTGCCTGAACCCTTGTTCGTCTTATGATCCTCAACACCTTTGGAATGAGAGGAAGTGGAGGGAACACATACACCGACTGAAACACCCACAGAGTTACCAGGGCGTCCACTGCACTGGCTTGGGGTCCCTCGACCTGGAACAATACTTCGGAAGCTTCTTGTTGAGGCGAGACGCCATCATGTCTATCTGAGGAATTCCCCAACGCCTTGTCACTTCTGCAAATACCTCTTGATGAAAAGCCCACTCTCCTGGATGGAGATCGTGTCTGCTGAGGAAGTCTGCTTCCCAGTTGTCCACGCCCGGGAGGAAGACTGCTGACAGAGCGCGCACGTGCTGTTCCGCTGAGCGGAGAATTCTTGCGGCCTCCGCCATCGCCGCCCTGCTCCTTGTTCCGCCTTGGCGGCTTACGTACGCCACCGCTGTTATGTTGTCCGACTGGATCAGAACAGGGAGACCATGAAGATTGTTCTTCGCTTGCAGGAGGGCGTTGTAAATGGCTCTTAACTCGAGAACATTTATGTGGAGACAAGATTCCTGGCTTGACCATTTTCCCTGAAAACTTCTTTCTTGCGTGACTGCGCCCCAGCCTCAGAGACTTGCATCTGTGGTCAGCAGGACCCAGTCCTGGATTCCGAATCGGCGTCCCTCTAGAAGGTGAGAACCTTGCAGCCACCACAGGAGAGAAATCCTGGCCCTGGAAGATAGACTTATTTTCCGGTGCATGTGCAGGTGAGACCCGGACCATTTGTTCAGCAGATCCCACTGAAACATCCGGGCATGAAACCTGCCAAACAGAATGGCTTCGTAAGCCGCCACCATCTTCCCTAGCACTCGAGTGCATTGATGAATAGACACTCTCTTGTCGGCCTCAGAAGCTCCTTGACCATGGTCTGTATTTCCAGAGCTTTATCCTCCGGAAAAAACAGTCTCTGAAGCTCCGTGTCTAGGATCATGCCCAGGAAGGGTAGCCGAGTTGTCGGGATCAACTGAGACCTTGGCAAATTTAGAATCCAACAGTGATGTTGCAGAACCGACAGGGAGAGTTCCACATTTCTTAACAATTTTTCCTTTGATCTAACCTTTATCAGGAGATCGTCCAAGTACGGAATAATTGTGACCCCTTGCTTGCGAAGGAGTACCATCATTTCCGCCATTACCTTGGTGAAGACCCTCGGGGCCGTGGAAAGCCCAAACGGCAACGTCTGAAATTGGTAATGACAATCCTGCACCGCAAATCTCAGGAAGGCCTGATGAGGAGGATATATCGAGACGTGTAAGTAGGCATCCTTTATGTCGACTGACGCCATAAAATCCCCCCCTTCTAGGCTGGCAATCACAGCTCGAAGAGATTCCATCTTGAACTTGAAAGTTTTCAAGTATGGATTGAGAGATTTTAGGTTCAGAATCGGTCTGACCGAGCAGTCCGGCTTCGGCACGACAAAGAGGCTCGAATAGAACCCTTCCCCCCGTTGGGACGGAGGAACCGGCACAATGACCCTCTGTTGACACAGCTTTTGTATCGCAGCATTTACTACTACTCTTTCTGGAAGAGAAACTGGTAGTGCCGACTTGAAAAAGCGGCATGGGGGTAACTCCTGAAACTCCAGTTTGTACCCTCGGGACACTATGTCTAAGACCCAAAGATCCAGGGCCGATTGAAACCAAACCTGACTGAAGAATTGGAGACGGCCCCCCACCGGCACGGACTCCCGCAGGGGAGCCCCAGCGTCATGCGGTGGACTTGGTAGAGGCGGGGGAGGACTTTTGGTCCTGGGTGCCTGACACGGCAGGCGACCTCTTTCCCCTTCCTCTACCCTTTGAAGCGAGGAAGGACGAACCCCTTCCTCTTTTGTATTTATTAGGCCGAAAGGACTGCATCTGATGATGGGGCGCCTTTTTCTGTTGTGTGGGAACATAAGGAAGAAAAGATGACTTACCCGCAGTAGCGGTAGACACTAGGTCAGCAAGGCCGTCACCAAACAAGACACTACCTTTAAAAGGGAGAGCTTCCATATTTTTCTTGGAGTCGGCATCAGCATTCCATTGATGAATTTACAGCGCCCTCCTGGCCGAGACCGCCTTGGCATTGGCTCTCGATCCTAAGAGGCCAACATCCCTCGCCGCATCCTTTAGGTCATCTGCAGCGTCCTTGATATAACCAAGAGTCAAAAGAATGTTATCCTTATCAAGGGTATCCATATCAGAAGCCAAATTATCAGCCCACTTAGCAATAGCACTACTCACCCATACCGACGCCACAGCAGGTCTGAGCAATGCACCAGTATTAACGAAAATGGCCTGCAATGTCGTCTCCTGCTTGCGATCCGCCGGATCCTTGAGAGCAGCCGTGTCAGAAGACGGAAACGCCACCTTCTTGGACAATCGGTATAGAGCCTTGTCCACATTGGGAGACGACTCCCATTTCTCCCTGTCATCAGAAGGGGAAAGGATATGCCATAAAAATTCTCTTGGGAATCTGCCACCTTTTGTCAGGTGACTCCCAAGCCTTTTCACAAAGAGCGTTCAGTTCATGAGATGGGGGAAACTTCACCTCAGGCTTTTACCTTTAAATAAGCAAACCCTTGTGTCTGGAACAGCAGGTTCCTCAGAGATATGTAAAACATCTTTAATAGCCACAATCATGTACTGAATACTCCTAACTACCCTTGGATGTAAAGTAGCCTAATTGAAATCGACATCAGACTCAGAGTCTGTGTCGGTATCTGTATCTGCCTTCTGGGTAAATTAACGTTTTTGTGACCCTGAGGGGGTCTGTACCTGAGACAAAGCGTCCTCCATGGATTTCCTCCATGTTTGTGTCTGAGAATCAGATTTATCCAGCCTCTTAGACAATAAAGCCACATTTGCATTCAGTGAACTCAACATATTCACCCAATCAGCAGTCGGCTGTGCTGACAGTCATTCCCAAATCCTTTTCTGCGCCCCCAGTAACTTCCTCCGGGGAGGAACACTCAGCCTCAGACATGTTTACACAAAGTACCGACACACCCGCACTCACACCGGCCAAATCACGGGGACAGACCCACAGGGAAGCCTGTAGAGAGAAACACAGAGGGAGTATGCCAGCTCACACACCAGCGCCCATATACTACAAATAAATAATATAATATATGTGGTCTGCGCAGTAATATAAATATAAAAAGCACCAAATTGCATGTGCTTCTCCCCCCCCCCCCCCCCCTCCCCCCGTTTTGCTCCCTTGTTACTTGTAAGGAGCTTGGAGGTCCGGGTCAGCGTCTCTGCAGCGGCTGTGGAGAGAAAAAATTGCGCTGGGGAGCTGTGCGGCTAAGCCCCGCCCCTTCCCGGCGCGCTGTAGTCCCGCTCAAATTTGAATTTATTATACTGGCGGGGGTATTGTATACGGTGCCCGGGCACCGAATATGCCTTCTGACAGTTAAATTGACCCTCAGTAACTGCTGCCCAGGGCGCTCCCCCCCAGCGCCCTGCGAGTGCCGTTGGTGATGTGTGTGGGCGCATGGAGCGCAGCACTACCGCTGCGCTGTACCGTTACTGAAGTCTTCTGCCGTCTGTCTTCTGTTCTTCTAATACTCACCCGGCTTCTTTCTTCTGGCTTCTGTGAGGGGGGTGACGGCGCGGCTCCGGGAACAAGCAGCTAGGCGCACCAAGTGATCGAACCCTCTGGAGCTAATGGTGTCCAGTAGCCTAATAAGCAGAGCCCTTAACTAAGAAGAAGTAGGTATGACTTCTCTCCCCTCAGTCCCACGATGCAGGGAGCCTGTAGCCAGCAGGTGTCCCTGAAAATAAAAAAGCCTAACATAAGTCTTTTCCAGAGAAACTCAGTAGAGCTCCCCTAGTGTGTGTCCAGTCACTCCTGGGCACAGAATCTAACTGAGGACTGGAGGAGGGGCATAGAGGGAGGAGCCAGTTCACACCCAGTAAAAGTCTTTTTAGTGTGCCCATGTCTCCTGCGGATCCCGTCTATACCCCATGGTCCTTTTGGAGTCCCCAGCATCCTCTAGGACGTAAGAGGAATTATTAGAATAATACAAAGAAGATATTTATAATATATTCTTTGTATTTTTCATATACGTTATATGGTCAAAACTCTGGTATATACGTTAGTATGCCGGGAAAGGCCCTGCCTCAACTCACTGCAATTCACCGATACATACATACATACATACACATAAACACCAGTATGTGATAAAGGAACTGTACAAGTAATTGATGGGAGGCACATACTTCCCTGGTATTTATCTATTGTGTGGCTGATAAAAGGCGTGTCTGTTTCTCTGGTCAGTCACTTATTACCTCGGGAGCAGACCTTTCGGGAGACTACTGTCTGTACTGTGCAAATACTACTGTTTTGTGAGAGGGACTTTAGGTCCTTCCACTCTGGGAGAGGGATTACTTTTGGTTTTGTGTAGTTCAAGCTGGACTGGGTAGCTTTTTCTTTTAGATTTTATTTATCATTGTGCTGCAAATAAAACTACTGTGGCTACTTGCACCAAGGCCCTGGACTTGACAAACACAATAGAACACTGAAAAAGGGAATGTTAAGACTCTAGAATATATTATTTTCTCTGGGAATAATGCGGAAGTATTGGAAAATGTGGTCAAATGAATTAAGTAGCAATATCATTTTACTGCAACCACAATGACCCATGGTCTAGGTGACCAAACAAATACTGTATTTGTATCACTTTATGGGGCTCACACCAGGCCAATCACTGTAGTATCTATCCAAATACAGCATTTCAAATATTTGCATTTAATTATCTTATAATTTAAACCTAAAAAGTTATTTCTGATTGAGCATTTTACCAGAAGACTGTTCTAGAATGTAAAATCAGAGATGTTCTAAAACAAGACGTAAAATAATAACTCCCAGCATGTCTTTCTATCCCTCCTGCTGTACCCGTCACCATACAGTATATATTTGGTCTGTTTATTAAAACATTTCTGTTCCCTGGGGCAACAGTTGTTTTAAAACCCATGTTCTGACATGCAAAATATGTGGCCAGATTAATTTTGGTCCCAGTATTCTAATTTGGTGGCTGGAGTGATCCTTTCTTTCACACAGATGCATGTGAAGGACAGCAGCCATAAATAGTTGCAGCTTCTGAAAGGAAACCAATAGCCTTTCTTAATGCATCTCAGTAAATTCACAGGGCCTTGGTCATCTGTTTTGTTGGTAATGAGAAAGGATTAATACAATCTATAGTTAGATCAATTCCAAACAGGTACTGTGTCCAGATTTTCATTATTGGCCTATGCTATGGTTTATTTTGCACAAACATTATTTAAATCAATCCCTGTTCCACTCCTCTGAATAAGCACAGTGGTTAGTATTGCTGCCTCACAGTGCTGAAATGATGGATTCGATACCACCAAAGGCACTATCTGTGTGGCATTTACATACGTTTCCAGTGTTTGCGTGGCTTTCCTCCTCATGCATTCTGGTAGGTTAACTGGCTTCTGACCAAACAGACCCTAGTATGTGTGTGTGCGCGTTTCCATGTGATCCATAATTTATACTATATGCTTCAAAGGAACAGAGGCTGATGCAAATGAATATATATTCTCTGCAATTGCTGCATAATAAACACAGGCTCTATATAAATAAGTTATAATACAATAATAATAGTAGATATCTATTTAATATTGATAGAGCGATGCCAAGGCAATATACACAGCCACACTGGCAAGGCTAACATACAGAGGACAGGTGTAAGAAGAGAAAAGAGAAACTTATTGATTATCTGAAGTCTCTCCTCCATTCACAGGTGAGAAATAGCGTGTGCGTCTCAGATAATGGAAAATAAATTGACAGAAGTGTTTTTCATAATTAGTGGTTATGACGTTCAAGCTATGTCCATCCCAGGTAGCAAAAAGGAACTTGCACGTAATTAATGCAGTGAACAATCAGGAACTGAATACACAGAAGGTCCCTTGTGCCAAGGCTGTGACTCAAAGCATACAAGATACTCCAAACTAAATTAACATACAACTTTCTTGTCCCAGGGAGAACAATCTCTCTGTCCTAACAAGCTGCCATAATGCCATACAATGATAATCCCAACATCAACTGCCCTAATTCAACAGCTGTAGAGGTGTATACAGTGTACAGAGCAAAAGTGCTATACACAGGTATCACCAGCACATGTAGCGCCAGCTGTTTGTGGTCTTGGGTAATAAATATGAAAGTGCCTATTGCCGACTAAAACCCCACATGCTGCTGGAGATGTATCAAACCTTGGAGATAAAGTGGTGTGAGAAAGTTTCAACTAATCAGTTGCTGTCATTTTACAGGTTGTGTTTGAAAAATTACAGAAGTTGATTGGTTGGTACTTTATCTCTCTCCGAGGTTTGATACATCTTCTCCTAAATCAGGCTGAGAACGATATTTAAATTAATTGTTCATGAGTTAATTAGAACAATACTATTGGAAACTATGTGACAAATTCATATTATACACACACACACACACACACACACACACACACATATAGAGAGAGACAGTGCATAATTTTATCAGCGGTTTCTGTTTATTTTCTTTTGGAATAAAATAAGTGATTTCAGAGTAACGGTGCTGCTTTTATACAGTATGACTGTGGCCTTATGGGAATGGCATCGTATAAATTATACACTGGCCACTATTTACAACCACAAAAATAATACACTTTATATACCAATATATCAAGTATCAATACTTGCATTAAAAACAAAACACTGGGCAGTACACTTGAAACAGGGACATTTACATGCACTGTGCGGCTTTATGGCGTTTTCAATGGTAGAGTTATGATAAAGATGTTGTTAAGAAACTGGAAACCAACCCTTGGCTGTGGGTAGAGCGAGTCCTGAATGAGAAAGGTAAATAAAGCAGATTACTGTGGTAAAGTCAGTGCTGGCCATGTGAGGTGTTAATCATTAGTATGTGCCCAAGTGACACACAGGTTCCCATGCACAGAATGACTATTAGCAGTGACGTGGGAGCTGAGCTGCCAGCACAGACTTAGGGAAAGACTGACCGAGTTTTAGAGAAACAGAACAGTGACTCACTATTGAAAATAACGATTTGTAGGGGTTTAAAAAAAATAAATACAAAGTACTAATTCTTAATCTGGTCTGACAGAAGGGAAAGAAGCAACAATCTTGTATAAAACTCATATCTGTTTTTTTAACTCAATAAATCAGTCACTATAATGAAATTTCTGCATGTTTTGTAGGGACAGTAGTGCTCCTCCTCCACACAGAATAATGGTTTTGTTGTACGTTCTCTTCCACAAAAGCGTATACAATTCACCTGTACTCAATACAGATTATTGGGGCAGATTTTTCAAAAGGTCTCTGATCATGACTACAGGTTTAATTGTTTTTTTCCACATGAATATCGGCACACTGTAATTAAACCAATTTATTCTGACTTCCGGTTCCGGCATGGCGGAGTAAGCAGCAACTCCTGTGTGCTCCTCCGTTGCCATCAGCCTTCACCGCTCACAAACAGATCATTCACACTCTCAGCTCCGGTCCTCGGCGCTAGTCACCTCCCGCTGCAGGCTCTCCCCCGCCCGGCACATTACCCGCTCACGCTGTGTGCGCTCGCACGGCGTGCTGAGGATCGGGCCTGCTCGGCGGCTGGCAGCGGCGCTCCGGTGGCTGTGATTATTACACAGAGAGCACATGTACATGCTCCCCGCAAGGTGCTAGTGCACCTAAATATTATAAAGGACATACCTTTTCCAGGGCTCCCTCTCCTCCTGTCACACAGTCGCTAACGACGGAGGCGACGGGAAGGATCCATTACTGTGCCTGAAAGGGATCCTATGTTACAGGACTAGCTACCATCGGCCGACCTATTATTTTCTACGACCCGTGCGCACCATGGAGAAGTTCCTGGGCCCACCAGCTACTCCCAAGATTCTTCCCCCAGCACTACCTCCTAGGCAGGATAAACGGAGGGCAGACCAGACCCCCCCCGTCCAGTACGGGTTCTAGCCCAGTGAAACCTGCAGCGAAAAAAGCGATCAAAGACACCTCTGATGCCTCCCAAAAACAGGTACACGATAATGTTTCACCTCCAGGTACCCCCCTAACTTATAAAGACATGGTAACTGCTATCCAGGATACGATGGCACCTCTGCTGCAGAAAGCAGTTGGGGACATTACTTTACAACTGCAACAACTTTCAAGCAGAGTTTCTAACACAGAGATTAGTTTAGGGGTCACCATAGATGAGGTTGAAAACCTAAAATCCTCTGTGGGGCGTCTGGAAAAGGACAATAAACATCTCCTTGATAAGATGGACAATATTGAAAACCGCACGCGCAGGTGCAATCTACGAGTAATTGGTCTGCCCGAATCTTTTAAAAGGTCCCAGTCTGGAGCAATTTGTCAGGAATACCTTACCTAAAATGCTTAACGTTGAAGACGAGTGTGCTGACATGGTGATTGAACGTGTGCACAGAATGGGAGACCAGTCACGCACAGGAGCCAATAGACCACGTGTGGTCATTTTTAAAACCTTGAACTTTCTTCATAAAGACGCTATATGGAAGGCCTCTCGTAAAGTAGATCTCCGATGGGAGGGCGTCCCTATACGGATCTTTCAAGACTACTCTGCTGAACTTTCTCGCCTTCGCAAAGCTTTCAATCCTGTTTGTGCCTTTCTGGTCAAAAACAAACGAAAATTCGCTATGTTATACCCAGCTCGACTCAGAATTTTCCAGGGATCCTCCTTCACGGACTTTACGAATCCTGGTGATGCTGAAGCATATCTCAAAGAAGAAGCTGATTCGCTGGCGCAGGATATTACAGATGATCCACCTGGGTGACGCTTTCTTAGTTTTTTAGCATCCCATTTCAGGTTTCAGGCATGCTAACTAAAAATGTTGATTATAACGCTGGTGTGCAGCTTAAGCGATACACACAGCTGTGCCGTAATATATATGGTTTGGTGATCGTTTGGTGAGCTTGACAAAATATTTTATTAATGTTATTGTTTCTATAGTTGCTGGTGGCACTCGGAGAAGCCCCCGCCGCCCTTTTTGATTCTCTGTGGTTGTAACCGTCTTCTGTTACAGTTTCACCCGAGGTCGGTTATTACCAGCTCTAATACTTTTGTAATGTTCTCTTCATTACTTGTGTTTTTGCTGTCTAACTTTCTTTTTTCCATAATCTCTAAGTTTGTCGCCCCTGTCATTGTCTTCTTTCCTCATGTGTTTCCCCCTCCCACCCGTCTCCCTCCAACTCCTATAGAGATGAGATATGATGTTATAATTTATACTTGCCAGACGTCATGTTCTACGTTTTTGAAATATGGCTACGATTAAGATATGTACACTTAATGTAGGAGGCATAAATACACCTGCTAAAAGGAGAAAGATTTTATCTTATCTGAACAAAAATCATATTGACATTGCATGCTTACAAGAGACGCACCTGGTTCTAAAGGAAACTAAAAAATTACAGATGTTGAATTGGTCCTTGTTAGGCGCAGCATCCCTTAACTCAAAATCTTGTGGCGTAGCAATTTTAGCGAGACGCTCCCTTCCAATTGAGGTACTGTCGATGGAGGCTGATCCAGAGGGCAGATATGTGCTTGTGCAATGTAAATTGGGCAATACTCGTTATCACATATGTTCCGTTTATGCTCCTAACATCTATAAAAAAAACTTTTTTACAACACTCATGGCCAAACTCCACTCCTGTGACCTCTCTTCCCTGGTATTATGTGGTGATTTAAATTTAGTCTCCTCCCTGTATCTTGATAAATCCCATTCTACAAGTCGATCCCGACCTCTTCCTAAATTAGGTGTGCCGTGGCTAGCCAAGAGACTAAATCTGGTAGATGTCTGGCGAGCTCTAAACCCCACAGAAAAAGAGTTTACATGCCTTTCAATGGTGCATAATTCTTGGTCACGTATAGATTATGTCTTGGTTGCTTCCCTACTATTCCCTAATATTCGCCAGGCTACCATCGAGCCGATTTCCATCTCGGATCATGGATTGGTCTGGGTTGAGTTGGCTTATACAGTGGAAAAATCTTCCCCTCCTTTGTGGAAATTCCCTTCGCATTTAGCGAAATCTGACAAATTTAAAAGTAAATGCGAAGACGTCTGGGAGAATTTTCGACTGGATAACTCAATACATGAAATAGAGAATCCTTCTCTTTTCTGGCAAACCGCCAAAACAGTTTTAAGAGGCGAAGTGATCTCTTACTACTCACATCTTAAGAGATCGCTTAACCAAACGTACCTGGAAGCCCAAAGCAACCTATCATCGGCGTATCAGTTTTTCAAAACAAAACCCTCTCTGGAAACCAGAACAGCTTATATTTTAGCTAAAACTACCTTTAATGACATCTTACATTTAGCGGGGGAAAAGTATCAGTTTAATGTCAGTTACAAATTTCACCGCTTTGGAAATAAAGCAGGTAAACTCCTCACCTCACTATTGCAGGGATCCAGGAAGCCAATGATGGTCCATCCCTTACAAAATCCGGATAGCTCCCGTACCTCCTCTAATGCCCAGATTGCAGCCATTATGCGCGAATATTACGTATCCTTATACTCCTCTCCTGACCAGGGAGATGCACTTACCCCACATGATAAGTACCCCCCCCATTTCTGGGATAACCTCCCATTACCCCAGGTACCAGAGACAATGATTCCCGCCCTAACTTCTCCTATTACTCTTTCCGAAATCCTAACGGCTATAAAAAGGCTTAAACCTTGCAAAGCCCCAGGCCCAGATGGCTACACAAACGAATTCTATAAATTTATGTCCCATAAGATTGGTCCTCTCTTGCAGGCGGTTTTTAACAAAATCTTGACCGAGGGGATTCTTCCTGATAGGTTCACTGACGCAGTGATCAAGGTGTTACCCAAAGCTGGCAGAGACCTCTCCTTACCGGGCTCCTATAGGCCTATTTCATTATTAAATGTGGATTTTAAAATTTTTACATCTATGCTCACGCAGAGACTAAAGCCAGTCATGCCTATACTTATCCACAAAGACCAAACAGGTTTTATAAATGGTCGACACTCGGTAGTGAATCTTAGGAGGGTCCTCTCGGTCATCCAACATGCATATTCTTCTATTACTTCCCCCCCGGCGCTTATCTTATCGATAGACGCAGAAAAGGCCTTCGACCTTTTATTATGGCCCTACCTCTTCCAAATATTACACAGATTTGGCTTCCCTGATTCCTTCATTTCTGTTATCCGTACATTATATTCTACACCATCCTCCTCCATTTCCTGCAACGGTCTTCTTTCAGCTGCCTTTGTTTTACAAAGGGGGACGAGACAAGGCTGTCCACTTTCCCCACTCCTTTTTGATCTATCAATCGAGCCTCTTGCTATAGCTGTCCGCAATTCCCCACACATACATGGTATCACCATTGGAACGCAAGTCTTGAAAATAGCACTATTTGCGGATGACACACTTCTGTTTTTATCAAATCCAGAACAATCACTTCCGTCCCTATTACAATTGATTCACTCCTTTGGAAAATTGGCAGGTTACAGAATTAACGTTAATAAATCGGAACTTCTGCTCCTAGGCAATTTAACACCTTCCATATTGTCCCATCCTGACATCCCATCCTTTAAAGTAACCCTTTCCCATTTCAAATATTTAGGTATTAACATTTGCTCCGATCTCCTTAATCTTTATAAAATTAACTACTCTCCTCTTATAGAGAACCTGGCCCTCAAGATGGATACCTGGATGGATTTACCATTATCTCTCCTAGGGAGGTTAGAAGTGATAAAATGTATTATTTTCCCCAAATTATTTTATTTAATGCAAATGCTTCCTATTTCATTGACACGTAAAGATATCCTCAGACTTGAAGCACTTTTTTCTAAGTTTCTTTGGCGAGGCAAAAGACCACGCATAGCCAGACAGAAACTAAAATCCCCTAAGACAAACGGCGGCTTTGCTGCTCCTGACATTCAAGCATATTCCTTAGCTGTCCAGTTCCGCTATATTGTTGACTGGCTCCATGCAACATCCCACTATGTTGATTACGACCTTGACTTAGCAATATTCTCTCCATACGCCCCTAGTGCACTAATACTTTCACATCACTCCCAGATACCTCCCCAATTAAAGAACCATATACTATTTAAAGACACTTCCCATGCCTGGTTAACCATCAACAAAAAATGTCACCGAGATCCTTATTTCTCTAAATTTATCCCGTTGTGGGGTAACCCAGCTTTTCCGCCCTCGCTGCACAATGCTACGTCCTCCCTCTGGAAGGAGAAAGGTCTTGATTCCTTTCACAAGGTGTTTGACCCAGGAGGAGCCCTGTTCTCCTTCTCTGCTCTATGCCAGAAATTTGATTTATCTCCTCGCCACTTGTATATGTATTTCCAGGTGCGTCACTTTGTACTCTCTTATGATGTCTTGACTCAGGCAAAATCTTCCTCTAAGGTCTACCCCGCATCTCAAGAGATTGATGCCCTTCTGCATTCCTCCCAGATACGACCATTTAAGATAAAATATCTCTATGCCATTTTGATATCCTGCCTACCCACTGCGCAATGGGATAATTTACTGCTAAAATGGAAAGACGACATCCCTGCTTTAGTCACCATTTCTGATATCACACAACCCTGTGAAAAATCTGAAATTTTTGTCATCAGCTTACTTCCAAGAAGTCCACCTGCGATTTTTGCACAGGGCATACATTTCACCCGCACAACGATCTCATATGTTAACCGCCGAATCCGGTGACTGCCTTAAATGTGGGAAAGCCTCTGCTTCTTTTATACATTGCGTGTGGGAATGCAGAAAAATCAGAAAATTCTGGTGTAAACTTTTTAGCTATATTAATAGTCTATTCTTATTAAACATTGCACCAGATCAGCTAGCCTGTCTCACATTAAACTTTACAAACTGGCAGATCACTGCTGGACATATCCCTCTCCTCAGCGTGATCCTCACACTTGGAAAAAAATGCATACTGATTACATGGGTTAAACGTTCCGCTCCTTCCCTTGCGGAAGTCAAGCAAAAGCTTTTGCAATTACTGTTTTTTGATAGAAAAACGGTTTTAACTTCTCCATTCTTTACTACGCGAAAGTTTTGTCGCAAATGGAGCCCATTCATAGAATCGCTGCCCGCACCTACCAAACAACATATCTTGGAAACCTTGAACTGCTCTATGTTAACTTATGAATCATTTGTAAGTGCTTGAGTATATTATTTTAACTGGTTAACGTTGCATTACAAATATCATAATAACTCTGTTTTTCCCTGGCACTAGTATAATGTGATAAGAAGTGTTATGGGCGGGCCCTAACACTTACCCTCAGCCGGTCTTATCTCCCCCTCCTCCCATCTCTGTTACCCTTCTGTGTTTCCCCCCCCCCGCATATATATTACATGTATAATACATTGTATTCCCATGTTGTATGTATATTTCCTCTTGCATTTTGCGTATTTGCATGTATATGTTTGAAAACTCTTCAATAAACATATTTAAAAAAAAACAAAAAAAAACCAATTTATTCTGCTAAAAGCATTCAGCTGTCTGGTGATACTTACCCACAGTGTCGGACTGGGGCATGAAGGGCCCACCGGGGGGATGCTGTTGTAGGGGCGCATACTTAAGGGTGTGGCCAGGCTCCACTGGGGCGTGGCCAGCCACCACAGAGTACATGTTCTGTTCCCCTTGGTAAAAATATAATAAACCATATTCTTGTGAAGTATAATGTAACATATGGATAATGCATAATTCAAGTGCACTAGGATAGAGTCTGGAACCTAATCCCTAGAGGAGGAGGAGGGCCCAGAGGCGGTGGGGCCCACCGGTGGTTTCCCCAGTTCCCCTGTGGGCCAGTCAGACCCTGCTTACCCAGACAGGTAAGAGCTAACTCTGTGGCATGGATGAGCTAATACACCTACCCTCAATATACCCAGTGGCCCTGAAAATAAGAATTTACTTACCGATAATTCTATTTCTCGTAGTCCGTAGTGGATGCTGGGAACTCCGTAAGGACCATGGGGAATAGCGGCTCCGCAGGAGACAGGGCACATCTAAAGAAAGCTTTAGGATCACCTGGTGTGCACTGGCTCCTCCCCCTATGACCCTCCTCCAAGCCTCAGTTAGGATACTGTGCCCGGACGAGCGTACACAATAAGGAAGGATTTTGAATCCCGGGTAAGACTCATACCAGCCACACCAATCACACTGTACAACTTGTGATCTGAACCCAGTTAACAGCATGATAATAGAGAAGCCTCTATAAAAGATGGCTCACTACAACAATAACCCGAATTTTTTGGTAACAATAATTATGTACCAGTATTGCAGACAATCCGCACTTGGGATGGGCGCCCAGCATCCACTACGGACTACGAGAAATAGAATTATCGGTAAGTAAATTCTTATTTTCTCTGACGTCCTAGTGGATGCTGGGAACTCCGTAAGGACCATGGGGATTATACCAAAGCTCCCAAACGGGCGGGAGAGTGCGGATGACTCTGCAGCACCGAATGAGAGAACTCCAGGTCCTCCTCAGCCAGGGTATCAAATTTGTAGAATTTTACAAACGTATTTGCTCCTGACCAAGTAACTGCTCGGCAAAGTTGTAAAGCCGAGACCCCTCGGGCAGCTGCCCAAGATGAGCCCACCTTCCTTGTGGAGTGGGCATTTTAAGATTTTTGGCTGTGGCAGGCCTGCCACAGAATGTGCAAGCTGAATTGTACTACAAATCCAACGAGCAATCGTCTGCTTAGAAGCAGGAGCACCCAGTTTGTTGGGTGCATACAGGATAAACAGCGAGTCAGATTTTCTGACTCCAGCCGTCCTGGAAACATATATTTACAGGGCCCTGACCACGTCAAGCAACTTGGAATCCTCCAAGTCCTTAGTAACCGCAGGTACCACAATAGGTTGCTTCATGTGAAATGCAGAAACCACCTTAGGTAGAAATTGAGGACAAGTCCTCAATTCTGCCCTGTCAGAATGAAATATTAAATAAGGGCTTTTATATGATAAAGCCGCCAATTCTGACACACGCCTGGCTGAAGCCAGGGCTAACAGCATCGTCACCTTCCATGTGAGATATTTTAAGTCCACAGTGGTGAGTGGTTCAAACCAATGTGACTTTAGGAAACTCAACACAACATTGAGATCCCAAGGTGCCACTGAAGGCACAAAAGGAGGCTGTATATGCAGTACCCCTTTTACAAATGTCTGAACTTCAGGCACTGAAGCCAGTTCCTTTTGGAAGAAAATCGACAGGGCCGAAAATTGAACCTTAATGGACCCTAATTTTAGGCCCATAGACAGTCCTGTTTGCAGGAAATGGAGGAAACGACCCAGTTGAAATTCCTCTGTAGGGGCCTTCTTGGCCTCCCACCACGCAACATATTTTCGCCAAATGCGGTGATAATGTTTTGCGGTTACGTCCTTCCTGGCCTTGACCAGGGTAGGGATGACTTCATCTGGAATGCCTTTTTCCTTCAGGATCCGGCGTTCAACCACCAAGCCGTCAAACGCAGCCGCGGTAAGTCTTGGAACAAACAAGGCCCCTGCTGGAGCAGGTCCTTTCTTAGAGGTAGAGGCCACGGTTCGTCCGTGAGCATCTCTTGAAGTTCCGGATACCAAGTTCTTCTTGGCCAATCCGGAGCCACGAGTATCGTTCTTACTCCCCTTTGCCGTATAATTCTCAGTACTTTTGGTATGAGAGGCAGAGGAGGGAACACATACACTGACTGGAACACCCACGGTGTTACCAGAGCGTCCACAGCTATTGCCTGAGGGTCTATTGACCTGGCGCAATACCTGTCCAGTTTTTTGTTGAGGCGGGACGCCATCATATCCACCTTTGGTTTTTCCCAACGGTTCACAATCATGTGGAAGACTTCTGGATGAAGTCCCCACTCTCCCGGGTGTAGATCGTGTCTGCTGAGGAAGTCTGCTTCCCAGTTGTCCACTCCCGGAATGAACACTGCTGACTGTTAGGCGCCGGGGTCCGCTCGTCGGTGCGGCCCGGCGCCTAGCAACCAGGGACGCCGTGCGCGTTCAGCCGCCGGCTCCCTGGCAACGCTAGACGCCGGGCGCACAGAGCCGCTCTGACCTTAGCAACAGGGACGCCACGTTCAGCCGCGTTCCCCGTTGCTGGGTCTGTCCTAAATTACCTGATTATGTGCTGGCCGTGCAGCATGCAAGCTGCACGGCATTTCCATTGATTACCCTGTCTGGATCTTGATTGGAGGGTTCCTGAATAAAGGCACCCTCAGGACTTCTTACAGACGCCGGTGATAGCTTCCTGTTTGCCTGTGTCTGCTACAGAGAGTTTCCAGTCCTGCTCAATCCGGTTGTTCCTGTCCTCAGAGATCCTGTACTCGGAAGTTTGCCATCTATTCCTGGAGTCTGACCGAGCACCTTTAACATCCTGTGGTGTTCGTGAGTCGCGGCTCAGCCGTGTGTTGCGGCTTGTCCGCTTACTGTTTATTATTTAGTTAATTTGTGTTCTGGAGCTTTTGCGGAGGATTCCGCTCCCACAGATCCACTCTGGTATCCAGCGGTGCTGGATAGGAGTAACGGATCAGTGGTACTTTGGTTGTCCTTTTCCCTGGCGGCTAGTCCGCACATACCTTTGGTTAAAGTTAGTTAGCTTGTAACCCCTGGCCTGGTTGCTTAGTCAGAGGGCCCCTTGTTATCACCCTGTCTCGGATTTCCCTTTGTCTCCCATTAAGACCTGCGGGGGCATCGGGGTTGGGCAGACATAATCCGCCCTTCGAACGCGGCTGCCATGGGCTCAAGCAACCATAGTCTCGCAAGGGATTTCTGATAACACGGGCGAGACAACGGAGTTAGGGCGCCAGGGGTTACTAGGCTCTCCTGCTCCCACAACCAGCATATCTTCCCAGTACTCAGACCTCTGCCATAAGATCTCTTCTGGTCTGGAGTACGGGAATCATAACATTATCACCGGCCAGACAAAAGAAAAAATTTAAATTAACAGGAGTTAATTTTTTCACTTATTCAGTTGGGAGATTTTGTCGGCCTCATGAATCCCGCCGGTATTGGGCCAAATCCTGGCCAGCTTCTAGTTAGTCAGATTCAAGAACTTACTCAGATGGTTCAGGATCTGTCCCTCCGGGTGAGGTCACAGGAAGATCTGTTACGGACTTCCCCGAGGGTCATCCCTGAACCAAAAATGCATCTGCCTGACCGTTTTTCTGGGGATAGAAAACAGTTTTTTAATTTTAAAGAGTCTTGTAAACTTTATTTTCGTTTAAGACCAGTCTCCTCAGGTACGGAGGCTCAGCGGGTTGGAATTATTATTTCTCTGCTTCAGGGGGATCCTCAGACCTGGGCTTTTGGTTTAAAGACAGACGATCCGGCCTTATCGTCTGTAGACGCCTTTTTAAAATCTTTAGGGCTATTGTATGACGACCCTGATAGAGAGGCGTCCGCTGAGAGTCAGTTGCGTGCTCTTAGACAGGGTAGGAATCCCGCAGAGAATTATAGTACGGAGTTTCGCCGTTGGTCGAACGACTGTGGATGGAATGACCCAGCCCTGCGCAGTCAGTTTCGCCTCGGCTTATCTGAATCTATAAAAGACAGTCTCCTTCAGTATCCCGCTCCTGAGACTCTCGATAAACTCATGGAGCTCTCTATTAAGATAGATCGTCGGCTCAGAGAGCGGAGGGCTGAAAAAGGGGCATCTGTCGGGTCTTCTCCTTGTGTGCTTTCCATTCCTGTAGACATGGAGGAGCCTATGCAGATAGGGCTCTCCAAATTGTCTCCTGAAGAAAGAACCAGGAGGCAAAATTCTGGTCTTTGTTTATACTGTGGAGGTAAGGGACATTTTGCCCGTAGTTGTCCGAACAAATCGGGAAACTTCCTGACCAAGTGAGTTGTGAGGGGGTTCACTTTGGTCTGCAGCTCATCTCCTCAAATAATTCACTGTTAGTTCCTGCTAAAGTTTCCTTTGGCAGCCTCTGTTCCTCGGTCTCTGCTTTTGTGGACAGTGGAGCTGCAGGGAACTTTATGGATTTAACATGGGCCAAGGCCTTAGGTATTCCTCAGTTAACCTTGGGTAGGTGTGTCACCATGCATGGTTTAGATGGGAGTCCCTTGTCCAATGGGGTTATTTCTCTAGGTACACCTCCTGTTTTACTCTCGGTGGGTGCCCTGCATTCTGAAAAGATTGAGTTTTTCCTTACTCATTGTCCAGCAGTTCCTGTGGTTCTGGGTCACCCTTGGCTGGCCTTTCATAATCCCATCATTGATTGGCAGTCGGGGGAGATCTTACAATGGGGTACCATCTGTAGTAAAGAATGTATTACGCTTCCTATCCGAGTAGCTGCCGCCGTTCCTGCACCCATTCCTGAGGAATATCAGGATTTTGTCGACGTGTTTTCCAAGGGCAATGCGGATATTCTGCCTCCCCATAGGCCTTACGATTGTGCCATTGAGCTAATTCCTGGTGCCACGTTGCCTAAAGGAAGGTTATATGCATTGTCTGGTCCTGAAACTGTGGCCATGAATGAGTATGTGAAAGAAAGCCTTGGGAAAGGTTTTATCAGGCCATCTAAATCCCCATTAAGTGCAGGTTTCTTCTTCGTAGAGAAGAAGGATGGTTCACTCAGACCCTGCATTGACTTTAGAGCTTTGAATAAAATCTCAGTAAAGAATACTTACCCTCTGCCGCTGATCTCTGTCCTCTTTGATCAGCTACGTTCGGCTGTGATTTTTTCCAAAATTGACCTTAGAGGAGCATATAACCTCATCAGAATCAAGTCAGGGGATGAGTGGAAAACGGCATTCAGTACTCAATCAGGCCACTATGAGTATCTGGTTATGCCATTCGGCCTGTCAAACGCTCCGGCAGTTTTCCAGGATCTCATTAATGATGTGCTCCGTGAATTTCTTGGAAGATTCGTTGTAGTCTACTTAGACGATATTTTGATATATTCTGACTCTGAAGAACAACATGTTACCCAGGTGCGTCAGGTGCTAAAGAAATTACGTGAAAATCACCTATATGCCAAACTGGAGAAGTGTGAATTTCATGTCACGGAGGTATCCTTTTTAGGGTACATTATTTCCCCTCGGGGATTCCGTATGGAACCGAAGAAGCTCCAAGCCATCCTTAGTTGGGCGCAACCCACCAATTTAAAAGCAATTCAGCGCTTTTTAGGGTTTGCAAACTACTATAGAAGATTTATTCACTCTTTCTCTGACCTAGTTGCTCCCATTGTGGCACTTACTAAGAAGGGAGCAGATCCTACCAATTGGTCATGTGAAGCGGAGTTATCTTTTCAGGCCTTGAAACAAGCCTTTGTCTCAGCCCCTGTCCTTAGACATCCCAACCCAGAATTGCCTTTCATTGTTGAGGTTGATGCCTCGGAGGTTGGAGTAGGGGCTATCCTTTCTCAGAAGGATCCAGATTCCCTTGAATTACATCCTTGTGCCTTTATGTCCAGGAAATTCTCATCTGCAGAATCCAACTACGATGTTGGTAACCGGGAATTGCTGGCTATTAAATGGGCTTTCGAGGAGTGGAGGCATTGGCTTGAAGGAGCGACCCATACCATTTCAGTTTTGACTGATCACAAAAATCTTCAATACATTGAATCTGCCAAACGACTGAATGCCCGGCAGGCTCGTTGGGCTTTATTTTTTACTCGTTTCAAATTCATTATCACCTTCAGGCCAGGTTCCAAGAATACTAAGGCAGATGCCCTGTCACGCAGTTTTCTTCCAGTTCAAGACAACAGTCCTGTTACTCCCATACTTCCGTCTTCAGTCATTCGGGCAGGCCTCACACAGGATGTATTTACCCAGTTAAAGCTGCTTCAACATCAAGCTCCTGGAAATACTCCTGCTGGTCGTCTTTTTGTCCCTGAGTTTTTGAGAGCTACTGTTTTGGCGGAGTTTCATGATAGCAAGGTTGCCGGGCATCCGGGAATCGCTAAGACTTTGGAATTAGTCTCCCGCTCAGTATGGTGGCCTGGTCTTTCCAAAGACATTAAAGAGTTTGTTTTTTCTTGTCAGGTCTGTGCACAGCATAAAGTTCCCCGTTCTTTGCCTATAGGTCAACTTATGCCCTTGAATGTTCCCCTTAGGCCATGGTCGCATATCTCCATGGATTTTGTGGTGGACCTCCCTCTGTCAGTCGGATGCCGAGTCATATGGGTGGTAGTGGACCGTTTTAGCAAAATGGCCCATTTCATTGCTCTTCCCCGATTGCCATCTGCCCAGGGATTGGCAGTCTTGTTCCTCCGCCATGTTTTCAGACTCCATGGCTTACCCACTGATATTGTCTCTGACAGGGGTCCACAATTCATTGCACAATTTTGGAAGTCCTTTTGTGCTTCGTTGAAGATGAAATTATCATTAACCTCCGGCTATCATCCCCAATCCAATGGACAGACTGAGCGAGTTAACCAATCTCTTAAACAATATTTGCGTTTGTACTCGGCCAAACTCCAAAATGACTGGTCTGAGTTTCTTCCATTGGCGGAGTTTGCTTATAATAATGCCTGTCATTCCTCCACCAATGTGTCTCCATTTTTTGCAGTTTTTGGTTTTCACCCCAGAGCTAATTCATTTTTTCAACATTCCTCTGTCTCCTCTCTGGCCCTGACCTCTCATCTTAAACTTATTTGGAAAAAAGTGCACCTGGCTCTCAGAAAAGCAGCATTCCGGGAAAAAAGATTTTCTGACAGACTCCGGCGGCCGTGCACTTTTAAAGTAGGAGACAGGGTGTGGTTGTCGACTCGCAACATTAAACTCCGACAAACCTCAGCCAGATTGGGTCCTAGATTTATTGGACCATTTCTCATTATCAAAAAAGTCAATCCAGTTGCTTTCCGGTTACGCTTACCAAAAACTTTACGGATCGGAAATACCTTCCATTGCTCATTGCTTAAACCTTATGTTTCGTCCAGTAGATTTCCTCGTAGAATATCTCAGGGGAGATCTCCAGTAAATGTACAGGGTCAGCAGGAGTTCTTGGTGGAGAAGGTTCTCGATTCCAAGTTGTCGCGGGGTCGGCTTTATTTTTTGGTACATTGGAGAGGTTATGGGCCAGAGGAAAGGTCTTGGGTCCTGGATGAGGACCTTCATGCCCCAAGGCTCAAAAGGGCATTTTTTCGAGAATTTCCTCAGAAACCTGGCTTTAGGGGTTCCTTGACCCCTCCTCAAGGGGGGGGTACTGTTAGGCGCCGGGGTCCGCTCGTCGGTGCGGCCCGGCGCCTAGCAACCAGGGACGCCGTGCGCGTTCAGCCGCCGGCTCCCTGGCAACGCTAGACGCCGGGCGCACAGAGCCGCTCTGACCTTAACAACAGGGACGCCACGTTCAGCCGCGTTCCCCGTTGCTGGGTCTGTCCTAAATTACCTGATTATGTGCTGGCCGTGCAGCATGCAAGCTGCACGGCATTTCCATTGATTACCCTGTCTGGATCTTGATTGGAGGGTTCCTGAATAAAGGCACCCTCAGGACTTCTTACAGACGCCGGTGATAGCTTCCTGTTTGCCTGTGTCTGCTACAGAGAGTTTCCAGTCCTGCTCAATCCGGTTGTTCCTGTCCTCAGAGATCCTGTACTCGGAAGTTTGCCATCTATTCCTGGAGTCTGACCGAGCACCTTTAACATCCTGTGGTGTTCGTGAGTCGCGGCTCAGCCGTGTGTTGCGGCTTGTCCGCTTACTGTTTATTATTTAGTTAATTTGTGTTCTGGAGCTTTTGCGGAGGATTCCGCTCCCACAGATCCACTCTGGTATCCAGCGGTGCTGGATAGGAGTAACGGATCAGTGGTACTTTGGTTGTCCTTTTCCCTGGCGGCTAGTCCGCACATACCTTTGGTTAAAGTTAGTTAGCTTGTAACCCCTGGCCTGGTTGCTTAGTCAGAGGTTGCTTAACCCCTTGTTATCACACTGTCTCGGATTTCCCTTTGTCTCCCATTAAGACCTGCGGGGGCATCGGGGTTGGGCAGACATAATCCGCCCTTCGAACGCGGCTGCCATGGGCTCAAGCAACCATAGTCTCGCAAGGGATTTCTGATAACACGGGCGAGACAACGGAGTTAGGGCGCCAGGGGTTACTAGGCTCTCCTGCTCCCACAACCAGCATATCTTCCCAGTACTCAGACCTCTGCCATAAGATCTCTTCTGGTCTGGAGTACGGGAATCATAACACTGACGGTGCTATCACATGATCTTCCGCCCAGCGAAGAATCCTTGCAGCTTCTGCCATTGCCCCCCTGCTTCCCGTGCCGCCCTGTCTGTTTACGTGGGCGACTGACGTGATGTTGTCCGATTGGATCAATACCGCCTGACCCTGAAGCAGGGGTTTCGCTTGACTTAGGGCATTGTAAATGGCCCTTAGTTCCAGAATGTTTATATGAAGAGATGTCTCCAGGCTTGACCATAAGCCCTGGAAATTCCTTCCCTGTGTGACTGCTCCCCAGCCTCGCAGGCTGGCATCCGTGGCCACCAGGACCCAGTCCCGAATGCCGAATCTGCGGCCCTCTAGAAGATGAGCACTCTGCAACCACCACAGGAGGGATACCCTTGTCCCCGGTGACAGGGTTATCCGCTGAAGCATCTGAAGATGCGACCCGGACCATTTGTCCAGTAGGTTCCACTGGAAAGTCTTGCGTGGAATCTGCCGAATGGGATTGCTTCGTAGGAAGCCACCATTTTTACCCAGAACCCTTGTGCATTGATGCACTGAGACTTGGTTCGGTTTTAGGAGGTTCCTGACTAGCTCGGATAACTCCCTGGCTTTCTCCTCCGGGAGAAACACCTTCTTTCTGGACTGTGTCCAGGATCATCCCTAGGAACAGAAGACAAGTCGTCGGAACCAGCTGCGATTTTGGAATATTGAGAATCCAATCGTGCTGCCGCAACACTACCTGAGATAGTGCTACACCGACTTCCAAGTGTTCCCTGGATCTTACCCTTATCAGGGAATCGTCCAAGTAAGGGATAACTAAAATTTCCTTCCTTCGAAGGGATATCATTTCGGCCATTACCTTGGTAAAGACCCGGGGTGCCGTGGACCATCCCTACGGCAGCGTCCGAACGGATAGTGACAGTTCTGTACCATAACCTGAAATACCCTTGGTGAGAAGGGTAAATTTTGACATGAAGGTAAGCATCCTTGATGTCCCGAGACATCATGTAGTCCCCTTCTTCCAGGTTTGCAATCACTGCTCTGAGTGACTCAATTTTGAATTTGAACCTCTGTATGCAAGTGTTCAAAGATTTTAGATTTTAGATTTTAAAATCGGTCTCACCGAGCCGTCTGGCTTCGGTACCACAATAGTGTGGAATAATACCCCGTTCCCTGTTGCAGGAGGGGTATCTTGATTATCACCTGCTGGGAATACAGCTTGTGAATGGTTTCCAAAACTGCCTCCCTGTCAGCGGGAGACGTCGGTAAAACAGACCTTTGGAAACGGCGAGGGGGATACGTCTCGAATTCCAATTTGTACCCCTGAAATATTACCTGAAGGATCCAGGGGTCTACTTGCGAGTGAGCCCACTGCGCACTGAAATTCATTGAGAACGGGACCCCACCGTGCCTGAACTTGTAAAGCCCTAGCGTCATACTGAGGGCTTGGCAGAGGCGGAAAAGAGTTTCTGTTCCTTGGAACTGGCTGATCTCTGCAGCCATTTTCCTCTCCCTCTGTCACGAGCAGAAAAGAGGAACCCTTTTGTCCGCTTGCCAACCAGGACTGCGCCTGATAATACGGCGTCTTATTTTGAGAGGCGACCTGGGGTACATCCCCTTTTTTGTTAAGGCAATACTTCCAAATGCCGTTTGGAATCCGCATCACCTGACCACTTTACTGGTATAATTGGACAACGCACTTATACTTGATGCCAGTCGGCAAATATTCCGCTGTGCATCATGCATATATAGAAATGCATCTTTTAATTGCTCTATAGGCAATAATATACTGTCCTTATCTAGGATATCAAATTTCCAGTCAGGGAATCCGACCACGCCAACCCAGCACTGCACATCCAGGCTGAGGCGATTGCTGGTCGCAGTATAACACCAGTATGTGTGTAAATACATTTTAGGATACCCTCCTGCTTTCTATCAGCAGGATCCCTAAGGGCGGCCATCTCCAGAGAGGGTAGAGCCCTTGTTCTTACAAGCGTGTGAGCGCCTTATCCCCCCTAGGGGGTGTTTCCCAACGCACCCTAACCTCTGGCGGGAAAAGGTATACTGCCAATAACTTTTTAGAAATTATCAATTGTTATCGGGGGGAAACCCACGCATCATCACACACCTCATTTTATTTCTCAGATTCAGGAAAACTACAGAAAGTTTTTCCTCACCAAACATAATACCCCTTTTTTTGGTGGTATTTATATTATCAGAAGAGTGTAAACTTTTTCCATTGCCTCAATCATGCAATGTGTGGCCCTATTGGAAATCACGGTTGTCTCTTCACCGTCGACACAGGAGTCAGTATCCGTGTCGGCGTCTGTATCTGAGGTAACGGGCGCTTTAGAGCCCCTGTATGAGACGTCTGGACATGCACAAGCTGAGTAGCCGGCTGTCTCATGTCAACCACTGTCTTTTATACAAAGCTGACACTGTCACGCAATTTCAACAGTACATCCACTCAGGTGTCGACCCCCCAGGGGGTGACAACACTATTACAGACACTCTACTCCGTCTCCTCATCATTATTCTCCTCATACATGTCGACACAAACGTACCGACACACAGCACACACACAGGGAATGCTCTGATAGAGGACAGGACCCCACTAGCCCTTTGGGGAGACAGAGGGAGAGTTTGCCAGCACACACCAGAGCGCTATATATATATACAGGGATAACCTTATATAAGTGTTTTTCCCTTTATAGCTGCTGTATTGTTTATACTGCGCCTAATTTGTGCCCCCCTCTCTTTTTTAACCCCTTTCTGTAGTGTAGTGACTGCAGGGGAGAGCCAGGGAGCTTCCCTCCAACTGAGCTGTGAGGGAAAATGGCGCCAGTGTGCTGAGGAGATAGGCTCCGCCCCTTTCTCGGCGTCCTTATCATCCGTTTTCTTGTATGTTTTGGCAGGGGTTAAATGCATCCATATAGCCCAGGAGTTATATGTGATGCATTTATTTTAGCCATAAAAGGTTTTCTATCGATTTATTGCGTCTCAGGGCGCTGCCCCCCCAGCGCCCTGCACCCTCAGTGACCGGAGTGTGAAGTGTGCTAAGAGCAATGGCGCACAGCTGCGGTGCTGTGCGCCTACCTTTATCTGAAGACAGTAAAGTCTTCTGCCGCCGATTTTTCCGGACCTCTTCGCTCTTCTGGCTCTGTAAGGGGGCCGGCGGCGCGGCTCCGGTGACCCATCCAGGCTGAACCTGTGATCGTCCCTCTGGAGCTAATGTCCAGTAGCCTAAGAAGCCCAATCCACTCTGCACGCAGGTGAGTTCGCTTCTTCTCCCCTTAGTCCCTCGATGCAGTGAGCCTGTTGCCAGCAGGTCTCACTGAAAATAATAAACCTAAACTAAAACTTTCACAAAGAGCTCAGGAGAGCCCGTAGTGTGCACCCTTCTCGTCGGGCACAGAAAATCTAACTGAGGCTTGGAGGAGGGTCATAGGGGGAGGAGCCAGTGCACACCAGGTGATCCTAAAGCTTTCTTTAGATGTGCCCCGTCTCCTGCGGAGCCGCTATTCCCCATGGTCCTTACGGAGTTCCCAGCATCCACTAGGACGTCAGAGAAAGGGGGGTAGGGGGTGGTGCTAATACCCAAGCCTTTTGGAGGGGCCCAGCAGGGTCCCAGGTCTGTGCTCTCCCCTTCTTACCTGTCAGGCTGTGGCACTGGGGCCTCTCTTCCAAGCCCAGCACACGCTGATGTGTACTGGGCTGCGGTGGGTCCAGGGAAGCAACTGCAGTGATCGTGACCCCTCCTGAACCAATCCCTGGCTGAGCGAAGCATGGAGCATAAACAATACTTTTGGGGATGTGGGCACACCTCTGTGATTAGGTCACGCCCCCTACATTACCGGGGCCCAGGCAGGCTCCCTACAGCCCTGAATACGCCATGCAGTGTGAGTGAGTCGCTAGGTTCCGTGTGCCTCTGCTAGCATTTTATCTTCAATGTGATGCAACTAGGATGCACCAGGAGACTGTGCTGATTGTGTGCGACTGAGTCTGTATACAAAGCACAATGGAACTTGGCTGCTGCTGCCTTGTAGCACCTCGTATTCAATTCAATCTCAGTGCCACACAGATATACAAGTGTCGCTTATTAAATGAATCAGCACAGTCTTCTGGGGCTTACAAGGCGTATAGCATTGTGACTAAGATGCATTTTCAAGCAAAAAAGACACCCGTGCTAGCAGTGTCGCATGGGACCTGGTGCGCTGAGACAGGCTGTTTGTCACAACTGCAGCAATAGTGTATGACGACACATCTGTAGCGATATTTTGATATTAGATATGTAGGGTGATGTGGTCATTTTAGAATTCTTGAAAAATGAATACATGGCCCTCTGTAAAACTTTGTAGGGCAGCAAGTTTATCCTAAAGGGCCCTACACACTAATAGATTTTATAAAACGATATGAACGTTCTCGTTCATTAATGAACGAAAACGCGTTCATATCATTTAGTGTGTAGGAACCAACGATGAGTGATGTGCGGCCCCGCGCTCATTCATCATTGGTGCCCAGTCGCTTATGCATGCAGGCCAATATGGACGAAATTGTCCATATTAGCATGCACTGCTATAGAGCCGGGTGACGGGCGGGGGGGGGGAGTGAAGAAACTTCACTCCCCCATCACTGCCCCCCCCCCCTGCCGCCGGGTCGCCCATCGCGTATCGGCGGTCGGGCAGCTCGGTGGCGGGTCGTCGAGTCTGTAGGGCCCATAAGTAAGTCTCAGTTCACAAACTGAGCATAAAAATGGCAAAACCACTGCTGTTCGGAAAAACAGCACATTGATAAATGTCCCCCTGGGAAAGATAAGCGACTGTGGGAATTTTAGCCATAAAACTTAAGGGGCAAAGTGAAAGTTCCAGTGATTATAACAATAATACTGAAAAATCATTTTTATTAAATATACTTTTATAACACACAAAAAATTGTCCCATAGCAGGATGCGGGTACAACTTTATTCCGTCAGTCCATATAGTCACATAATTACACCATTCAACCCTTCATTATTTGTATTTATATTGTCAATGGATCCAGAGACCAATCCAAATTATAGCAAAGACACATTTGACTCAAAGTTCACCTACAGCCCATTCAGACCAGAGAACGATAACAGTTTCCATAAAAATGGTTCAACCTGCATACAAGAACTATGACTAGAAAACAATTTAATAAAATATGACATTGATGTCACCATTCAGTTGCTAAAAACAAGTATATTAATAACTTAAACAAGTGGTGGAACAGACATGCCTTATAGAATACACTACTAACGGGCTGAGCCTACATTCCAAGAAACAAGCTACTAAGTAGAACTCCACCCTCGGCAATGTTTCGTCCAAGGATGATGCTCCAAACCACACTATTGGAATCACTTAAATTTAGAAGCAAACAGCTGCCAATGAAATCTACCAGCCCACACAAAATACCAGAGGCGCCCCAAATTGCCAACACGTCATGAGTTTGGAATACAGTTACAGCATTTCGCATTATCCTTAAATCAAATATTACACCAAAATGGTAGAATCTTCACAGTTGACCTTTCAGCAGTGCAAGGAAACGGGGTTGTATCATTTTTGTTTTAAATTACTGTTTTTACAGCTATAAGTTTTGAAATTAAGATCTTAAAATAGTGACCTAAACTTTATAGTACATATAAATGATTTAATACTGATTTAATTAGAGCCACTGTTAAATATTCGTATCACAAAGATAATTTTAAGATTTGCTCCAATGGTGGTCTCTATTTTTGCGCATGTCGACCATTGATCCTGTGAACATTGTTAGGGTCATACAAACATATTACAGAATTTAATTTGCTCTCAATATATGCAGCACAGAACTAAAACAAAACACTCAGCACACTTATTTTAATGAAATGCAGGGGGATTCTGAGCACCATCTCTTAGCACCAAGATATGTTATTTTACTCCTTACAGGCGGAAGAGCCCAAAGCCATCTGGTGTCTGTTCAATATTTGTGGAAGTTTGAGGAAAGTACAGAGAATATAACAGTCATTCACATCAGTCCCTGCCCCAGTGGAGCTTTTACTAGGTTTATTTTATTTTTTTGGTTGCTTCAGAAAACAACCTACCAGTATGTTTTTGTACCGTGAGAGGAAACCAGAGCACCAGGAGGGAATGGGTGGTATTCAGTATACCGGTTGTTGGGATCCCGGCCCGCAGTATACCGGCGCTGGAATCCTGATAACCGACACCTTTACTCCCTCTTGGGGGTCCCCAACCCCCCTGGAGGGAGAAAAGATAGCGTGGCGCGCTCACCCCACTGTCAGCAAGCCGGCGGGCGGGATCCCGGCGCCGGTATGCTGGCCGCCGGCAACTCATGCTGTACCCGGAGGGAACAACCACAACACACATATTATATATATATATACATACATACACACACACACACACACACACACACACACACACAGAATATCCTGCACTCTCATCAGCTCATAGAGATAAATAGGCGGGTGCTCCCAATGACCTTGTCAGGTCACAAATATACCGCATCTACCACCCGTGTGGTGGGTGCACTCTCGCAGAAATCAATCACTTTGAAGATCTTGATGTGTCAATCAGTTTATTCAGGTTAATCAGGTTCAATAACGTTGCCTTTAAGATTCGACGTTTATATGGAAACAAGGATAAAGATATGGAACACAGGACTACTATAAAAGAAAATTGGAAAGCTTATTAAAACAGTTTTAATAAGCTTTCCAATTTTCTTTTATAGTAGTCCTGTGTTCCAGGAGCTATCATTTGACTCATTGTGTCTAATATTGACCCAGGTAAATTTGTGAAGTTTACTCTAGAGTGAGGTGCTATGCTTGTCCTGTGGGAGTAGATTTGGAGTATGCTGATCTTTATCCTTGTTTCCATATAGAGTATGATTCTATTAATTAATTAACTTGATGTCTCTATTTTCTGCTATAAGGGCCTGGGAGGCACTGGTGGTGTGGGTATGATCTGATACCTTTAGTCTGATTTTATACATATTGTATTTATCTTTTTGATCATGTAGATGCTCTGAATTGCCAGTCTTGATAAAGGTCCTATAATAGGACCGAAACGTCGAATGTTAAAGGCAACGTTATTGAACCTGATTAACCTGAATAAACTGATTGACACATCAAGATCTTCAAAGTGATTGATTTCTGCGAGAGTGCACCCACCACACGGGTGGTAGATGTGAGATATATATATATATATATATATATATGAACCAGGCTGCACTCCACAGCTTTTTGTGTAGAAATCCAATTTTAGAAATTAAGTCATATATACAAGCATGATGCAAAACCCGACACCTCACATGCGTTTTTTTTCACGGTGGAAGTGCTCTCAAAACAGGGAGCACTTGCACCTTGCAAAAAATAAAAAATAAAATGCTCGTGAGGGGTTGAAACGCTGGTTTTTGCATCATGCTTGTATGTATGATTTCATTTATAAAATTGGATTTCTACACAAAAAGCTGTTGAGTGCCGCCTGCTTGGTTCCTTACATAGGGGAAGACACGCCAGTCTGTCTCAGGGAACCTAAACTTCCATTATATATACACACACATATATACATAAACATATACATTATTACACTGAATGTGTAATGGGTGGGACATGGGTACTACACAGTCTTTACATTGTTTAAAGTGTTCCAGACTGAATCAGTTGCTTACAGATCTTATATTTGCATGAGAATAGAAAACGGGGGCAGGGCTGTATTATTATGCTGCATCAGCAGCATCACTAGGGTTGTTGAGACCCTGTGTGCCACATAAACCCCGTATGTGCACCAAAGAGACCAACAGACTTTATCTGACAGCCTGACACCCAGCAGATGTTGTGCCCATACACTGAGATACCTCATGGTGCATGGCCACACAATATCTGGCTTGCTCTCCTGTAAAGGAAAAGGGGAAATGTCGGGAGGCCGGCCGCGGCAGAGCAAGCAGCCAGATTAGACTTGACCGATGATTAGATTAGCCAGACATACTGGAAAATTTCGCAGACCAATCAGATTCTACATAATATTTATCTAGCTGCTTCTAGTAGATAATAGATAGAATCTGATTGCTTGATTGGCAAAATCACCACTTCTGAAATAAACTCCCAACTGTGTGATTATCGACCCAATCTGACGATAATAAGCAGATTGGGCCGATAATCGCATACTATATGCCAGTCACATTCATGTATTGTTTTCAGATAGTTATCAGCTGGCAATGGCATTCTTAATGAATGGCAAAGAATACAGATCGAGCGACCAAATTTAAATTTAAGCTTATTTAAAAATAAAAATACTGGCATTTACCAAAGTTTATTTTTAAACCTATAGAGAAAAACAAAAACAAAAAATAGACAAAACAAAAACATAAAAGACCAAACAAAAAAAGTCAAAACGATTCCAACTTACATGGCATCAGAACATGCTGTAAAATTTTATATTTAAAATACAGCAATGTGATTAGGAATGAGACGGATTTATAAACTTTAAATACAGGGTAGAAGGTGTGCAATTTCCTCTCTCTGCTTTTGTACCGATCATTTCGTGTTTGTCTAGTTAGGATGAAAGCAGCTAATGCTATATAAACATTATATAAGCACAGTGTAGCAGTATTCTCTAACCTACTCAAATTCTCCTCTCACACCAAGAGGAGATACATATACTGTAGCCGTATTATCAGCACTGTAATTTGCTCTAGCAATCTGCTTCATCATATGATACAAAGTCTACAGATCACTGAGCAAGAGATGGAAAGAGTGGCTCACATACTTAGTGTGATCGGTGAATCAGAACACTCATTTAGTTTAATTATGAGGTAAGCTGCAAGTTTTTTTTTTTTTATTAACTCCTTCCATTATGTTCGATGACGACAAATTTTTTTGATGAACATTGGAAAAACAAACATACATTCAGAACTCAGAGCTTCCAAATCTGTAGCATTATTATGTAATAAATATATGTTGTTATACTTTGGGGTATATTCAATTGATGTCAGATCCTTTCCGACGGAAAGGATCCGACATCTCAGTATTCAATGAGCGGACAAATCCTACAGGATTTGCCCGTTCCCGACACTGCCAATCCGACAATTTTTTTTAGTTGGATTGACATTGTCGGAAACAGGGCTATAACCTGTTGGATTTGTCCGCGCTTCTGACAAAAAAAGTGGATCCACGGCTATTCCGCTGATCCACGTGTTTTCCGACAAGTCACAATTGCCGACTTGTCGGAAAAACAGCAAGGGGATTGAATAGGTTGGCACAGTTTCCAACCTTAAAAAGTCGGAAACTGCCATCTTTCCGACAACAGTTGAATACCCCCCTATGATGTAATACATTTCTTGTATTTGAGGGATCTATTCATGAAGCAGTGAAAAGTGTGAAGTGAGCCAGTGGAGAAGTTGCCCGTGACAACCAATCAGCATTGAAGTAACATTTATAATTTGCATAGTATACAATTGTACGGAGCAGCTGATTGGTTACCATGGGCAACTTCTCCACATGCTCACTTCTCCACTGTTTTCACGGCTTCATGAACAGACCCCTAAATCACCTAACTTTGTCCCCTTATTGTGGTGTACAAAGTTATATGACAGTCCATAAATAAAAAGGCACATAATCTAATATGACACAATTACTTGTAGAAGTTAACATACACACAAAACTTAATTTAGGAATAACAAAAATGGAGAATAATCAGAATGAAACAATTATGACAACAACAGACTCTTGTTCCCTTTCAATAACCTAAGCAAGCAAAGAACAGGCCCTCATTGTGGGTTCGGTATGTATTGCACGCGGACGGGATGCCGGCTGTCCATATGCCGAAAGCGGCATCCCGCCCGCGAGGATACCGGCAGCGCATCTTAGCATCCCACTAAGAATCATTTTGCCATGCTGCGTTCGCCACAGGATCATTTCCACTCTATGGGTGTTGTGGACACCCATGAGTTGAAATAGCCCTGGTGCGCCGTGATACCGGCTGGCTGCATAGTCGACTGTCGGGATTTCGGCTTCGGTATCTTGAATATTGGGATCCCGGCCGCCGGCAAATTGACTGCACCCCCTCTCAGCGCACCACTATTTTTTTGAGGTCACAACTGTATGTGGTGCTACAGTAAGTTATAAGGTCATTATCAACTTTATTCCTGCCTGTACAATTCTTGAGGAATCAACTAGAGACCCACAATATAGCACAACAGCCGCTTAAGACAACATATAGGGATTTTTGGGAAAATGAACATCACAACTTTTATTTTTGGTCCATCATCGCTGATACATGCAGGTAAATTTGAACGACATATACAATGTGCGGTATCGTTCATTGTGTATGCATTGTACCACAAAGAATTCCTAGTGTACGTGAGTACACCTGGCCAATAAAGCTGATTCTGATGTATCAGCGATGAACGATACTCACGATGCTGACGACCCTCCGCGCCGCCGCCTGCAAACCACGCCCAGCCGTCATCAGAGGAGCACTCCAGACCGTCAGAGAAGAGGAGCGCAGCCTCAGCAACGTGGAGCAAGAGCATCTTTGGTAAGTATAGCACAGTGTTCCCACTGGCCACCAATGTGAAACACTGGCCACCAATGAATTCCTGCACCGGGTTACCAAATGCCACAATCCTCCTTCCCTGGCACCTCTTCAAGTGGTGTGTTCACCACTCTGTTGAGTGCACACTCCACTGTTCATGGCGATCCAAATTTATAAAAAAAAATTAGCATTTTTTAATTAGCATTTTTGTTTGCTGCTTGCAGATTTTTATTTGACCTTCCTCATCCAATATGTTTTTTTTTTTTAAGTCAATTGTATCATAATGTTGGTTTTTTACACTTCATTTGCCCCTGTAATAGAACGCTGGCAATTCTTTTATTTCTTGTGCACTTTTGAAATACGGTCCTCAAATTCTTTTACTTCTTCTTCACCCCAAGTTATGTTGGCACCGCTATTTTTGCTGCACTGTATCTGGCCAATTGTTGGAATGCCTGATGCCTCTATTGGTGTAATCCCTGCTGTCATGGCACTCATTGGCCCAAAAATCGATGAATCCAGCCCAGAATGTTTCCTATTATTATTTTTTTTTCTACAATTTATAATTAAAAATTGTGTGGAGTCTTTATTTATGGGTAGTGCTAAAAGGTTTAGCAGGTATACACCGTACCAAACAAACTACAGAGCAGATATGCAGTGATGTTAAATGGATGCTGTTGTTTATTGTACAAAGAAGTCCTGCCCACCCTCCTAAAACCATGCCCAGTATTTAAATGAAGCTGAATCTTTCAAATATTTCTAATCTTTCAAATCTTTCATCAGACATTGTTCAGTGTGTTTGCACATAATCACTGATGGGAAATCTTTCATCTACAGTATCATATATTTCATCTTTTAAATCTTTTGAATCTAAAAGTGTGTAGGGTCCATTAGGACATTCTCTGGATTCCTCCTCTGGCAATATAGGTATTTAGGAGCTTTCCACTGGAGAGATGTTATATGGACAAAGCTCCTAAATACCGATATCATCTGAGGACACCCCTAGAGCACCTCCACTTTTGGGACATTCATTGCGTGCTTAAAAATTGGGGACTGGATCCTTTTGGGCTATGCAAGCCAATGATATTGCCAGAGGAGGAATCCAGAGAATGTCTTAAGTCCGTACGGTGAATATTTCTGGAGTCAGATGTGCAATGTACTGGTGTTTTACGAAGTCTGTCATTTTTTAACTTAATACTATTATTAATTAAAACATTATAAATCATAAATAACAGTCTAATATTATCATAATTTTATGCTAATTTTAATATATAAGCGCTGGTTTTCTATCTATATACTGTATGGGAACATGGATGTACACAATAAAGTTAAAAGTGCAGATGCAGATAATAGAACAGACTCAAAACACCCTGGGTGAGAGCTTGAAATTAGGACGCACAATGGACGTGTGGGAATGAGCAATCTCATCAGTTCTCAGACCAAGCCCGCAGATACAGGGTCCAGCAGTGGCAAAGGATGCTCGTTATGTTATGAAGACATGCACGACATAGAAGATATGAGGCTGGGAAGATAAATCTACAAACTTATGTGTCATCACTACGACTGTGGTATCTTTACTTCATTACATCCCACCCAAACCACTTCATGTTCTAGTTAAACATACTGCACACAGTGGCACAGACATACAAAATTAAGGGGGACGTCTGTAGTAACTGTGCTGCTAGATGTCTTTGTTATATGGGATGCAAGGGAAAATTAGCATGCCAAGCTGCCAAGTGCCTTTGCCCATCAACTCCGTAGGCACTTGGTAGCCATCACACTCACATTAATTCTCCCTTACAAGCAGCATTTTTACAACAATATTTAAATAATTTTTTCCCAATCTCTAAGGTTGCCTTTCCTTTTCAGATAATAAAACAGCATTACGAAATAAAGTACTTTACTGTAATAAAGCAGTCATCCGTTATTCAACTCTGTGATAGTGGTCTTAACAGTAAACTAAAAATAAAAGTAATCCAATTATATATGATACCTTTTTTTCCATGAATAATATCAGTTGGTACCTCTTAACCTTTGTAAATTTATGCTCAGTATAAATATATAGTAGCAATGATTAAGTAGACAATATTAAAACATTAAATAACGCAGTTATCAATCAATCCAATAAAACATACTTAAAATAATTACACAATTGTAGTTGACTTGGATAGGAGAAGCAAGTTTGTATGGAAGTACTAATAATACGGTCAGATATAAGCAGAGTATAAAGAAGTCTCAGTTCTATTATTCTAGGAACCCACATAAGTGAATTATAATGGAAAATACCACACAGAGTAAGGGGTGGATGTTAAATAACAAGCAAGTTGCAATGTGCACGGATCTTGCGGATTTCAGCATACTTCCATGCACCAAAGAAGAGAAATATGCTTCTGGACATGCACCTGATTAGGTACCCCCAAATTCAACCTTTTGTAGAGCGTATGGATTAAGCTTTCTCTTTCTCCAAAGCTTAGTACATCTGTCCCATGTGAGCAGGGGGGTATCTACCCAATAGCCAAGACGGCACTCACCAGGGGCACTTGCCTTAGAAGCGGCACTGCCCAGTGGTGCCACACACGGTTAGGGGGTAGAACAAATAGTAGCGACAGTACCTGGTGTACCGCCTTGAGCAGTGCCTGGTCCGGAGACTCGCACAGCAGCCAGGAGCCACTGATACTGGCACTTGTATCCAGCATCGCACCGCAGTCCAGTGAAAAAACTCAAAATAAACTACACAAGGGCTGTCTCCACTTAAGAAAACCTGGGTGTGATGAGGATTACTGTGTTGGCATAAAATGTAAAGGGCACTACAACTGTGTTGGCATAATGTGTATAAGGGGTACTACTGTCATGCGTAACGTGAATGAGAAACAATACAGTGTGGTGTAATGTGAATAAGAGACACTACTGAGTAGTGTTATGTGAATACGTGACACTACTATGTGGTGTAATGTGAGTAAGGGACACTACTGTGTTGCGTAATTTGAAATTTACTTCCCCACAAGACCATGCTCCTTTTTGGGCATGCACGCCTTCCCTATTTCAAATATCGGAGGGGGGGTGGGGGCGTTGATACACCCTTGCACATGAGAAACTATTGCACAGCATTCTCGGTGCAGAAAGTCTATTGTTCTTCTGCCTATGCTAAAATTGTGTGTCACTGAAGAAATTAAATAAATCACAATTGTCTAAGTAAACTTTCACATAAATGGCACTCAAGAAAATGAGCAAAAATAAATACCTACCGGTAAATCTATTTCTCCTAGTCCGTAGAGGATGCTGGGGACTCCGTAAGGACCATGGGGTATAGACGGGCTCCGCAGGAGATAGGGCACCTAAAAAGAACTTTGACTATGGGTGTGCACTGGCTCCTCCCTCTATGCCCCTCCTCCAGACCTCAGTTAGAGAACTGTGCCCAGAGGAGATGGACAATACAAGGCAGGATTTAGCAATCCAAGGGCAAGATTCATACCAGCCCACACCAATCATACCATGTAACCTGGAACATACATAACCAGTTAACAGTATGAACAAACGACAGTAACGGTCCAAGACCTATTCCAACTGTAACATAACCCTTATGTAAGCAACAACTATATACAAGTCTTGCAGAGTTTCCGCACTGGGACGGGCGCCCAGCATCCTCTACGGACTAGGAGAAATAGATTTACCGGTAGGTTTAAAATCTTATTTTCTCTTACGTCCTAGAGGATGCTGGGGACTCCGTAAGGACCATGGGGTTTATACCAAAGCATCCAATCGGGCGGGAGAGTGCGTATGACTCTGCAGCACCGACTGAGCAAACGCTAGGTCCTCATCAGCCAGGGTATCAAACTTGTAGAATTTAGCAAAAGTGTTTGACCCCGACCAAGTCGCTGCTCGGCAAAGCTGTAATGCCGAGACGCCTCGGGCAGCCGCCCAAGAAGAGCCCACCTTCCTAGTGGAATGGGCTTTAACCGAATTTGGTACCGGCAATCCAGCCATAGAATGAGCCTGCTGAATCGTATTACAGATCCAGCGAGCAATAGTCTGCTTCGAAGCAGGTGCGCCAATCTTATTAGCAGCATACAGGACAAACAGAGCCTCTGTTTTCCTAATTTTAGCCGTTCTGGCAACATAAATCTTTAAGGCCCTGACTACATCCAGGGATCTGGAATCCTCCAGGTCACTTGTAGCCACAGGCACCACAATAGGTTGATTCATATGGAACGAAGAAACCACTTTAGGCAAAAATTGCGGACGTGTCCTCAATTCAGCTCGATCCACATGAAAAATCAAGTAGGGGCTCTTGTGTGACAAAGCCGCCAATTCAGACACTCGCCTTGCTGATGCCAAGGCGAACAGCATGACCACCTTCCAGGTAAAAAATTTCAACTCAACCTTGTTAAGCGGTTCAAACCAGTGTGATTTTAGGAACTGCAACACCACGTTCAGGTCCCATGGTGCCACTGGAGGCACAAAAGGGGGCTGGATATGCAGCACTCCCTTTACAAACGTCTGGACTTCTGGAAGAGAAGCCAATTCCTTCTGAAAGAAAATCGAGAGGGCCGAAATCTGTACCTTAACAGAGCCTAATTTCATGCCCATATCCATTCCTGTCTGTAGGAAGTGGAGAAAACGACCCAGATTAAAATCTTCCGTAGGTGCATTCTTGGTCTCACACCAAGACACATACTTTCGCCAGATACGGTGATAATGCTTAACCGTCACCTCCTTCCTAGCCTTTATTAAAGTAGGGATGACCTCTTCCGGAATCCCCTTTTTCGCTAGGATTCGGCGTTCAACCGCCATGCCGTCAAACGTAGCCGCGGTAAGTCTTGAAATACACAGAGCCCCTGTTGCAACAGGTCTTCCCTCAGAGGAAGAGGCCAGGGATCTCCTGTGAGCATCTCTTGTAGATCTGAGTACCAGGCCCTTCGAGGCCAGTCTGGGACGAGTATTGTCTGTACGTTTCTTTGCCTTATGATCCTCAACACTTTTGTGATGAGAGGAAGAGGAGGAAACACATAGACCGATTTGAACAGCCACAGTGTTATCAGAGCATCTACTGCCACTGCCTGAGGGTCCCGAGACCTGGCACAGTACCTCCGAAGCTTTTTGTTGAGGCGTGACGCTATCATGTCTATTTGAGGAGTTCCCCAAAGACGTGTTATGTCTGCAGAGACTTCTTGATGAAGACCCCACTCTCCTGGATGGAGATCGTGTCTGCTGAGGAAGTCTGCTTCCCAGTTGTCCACTCCCGGAATGAAGACAGCTGACAGAGCGCTTACATGATTTTCCGCCCAGCGAAGAATCCTTGTGGCTTCCGCCATCGCGACTCTGCTTCTTGTCCCGCCTTGGCGGTTCACATGAGCCACTGCTGTGACATTGTCTGATTGAATCAGAACCGGTAGGTTTCAAAGAAGACTCTCCACTTGTCGAAGGCCGTTGTAAATGGCCCTGAGTTCCAACACATTGATGTGTAGACAGGACTCCTGGTCTGACCAAAGACCCTGAAATTTTTTTACCTGTGTGACCGCTACCCATCCTCGGAGGCTCGCGTCCGTGGTAACCAGGATCCAATCCTGAATTCCGAACCTGCGACCCTCCAGCAGGTGAGCACTTTGCAACCACCACAGGAGAGACACTCTGGCCCCTGGGGACAGAGTTATTTTCCGATGTAAGTGCAGATGGGACCCAGGACCACTTGTCCAGAAGGTCCCATTGAAAAGTCCTTGCATGGAACCTTCCGAAGGGAATGGCCTCGTAGGCCGCCACCATTTTTCCCAGAACTCGCGTGCATTGGTGAACTGACACCCTTTTCGGTTTTAGCAGGCCTCTGACCATATTCTGGATGTCCTGGGCTTTCTCTATTGGGAGGAAGACCTTCATTTGTTCCGTATCCAGTATCATACCTAGGAACGGTAGTCGAGTTGTCGGAATCAACTGTGACTTCGGTAGATTTAGAATCCAACCATGTTGCTGGAGCACTCTCAGAGAGAGCGCCACACTGCTCAGCAATTTCTCCCTTGATCTCGCTTTTATCAGGAGATCGTCCAAGTATGGGATAATTGTGACTCCATGCTTGCGCAGGACCACCATCATTTCCGCCATTATTTTGGTGAAAATCCTCGGGCCGTGGAAAGTCCAAACGGCAACGTCTGAAATTGGTAATGACAATCCTGTACAGCGAATCTCAGGTATTCCTGATGGGGGGCATAAATGGGGACATGAAGGTACGCATCCTTTATGTCCAGAGACACCATAAACTCCCCCTCCTCCATGTTGGCTATTATCGCTCTGAGTGATTCCATTTTGAATTTGAATCTTTTTATGTACAGGTTTAGGGATTTCACATTCAAAATCGGTCTGACCGAACCGTCCGGTTTCGGGACCACAAATAGGGTTGAGTAGTAACCTCTTCCCTGCTGGTGCAGGGGAACCTTGATTATCACTTGCTGTATACACAGCGTTTGAATTGCAGCTAACACTATATCCCTTTCCGATGTGGAAGCTGGTAGGGCCGATTTGAAAAATCGGCGCGGGGGCACCTCCTCGAATTCCAATTTGTAACCCTGGGAAACTATTTCCAACACCCAGGGATTCAGGTCTGAACTGACCCAGGCCTGACTGAAAAGTCGAAGACGTGCCCCCACCGGTGCGGACTCCCTCAGGGGAGCCCCAGCGTCATGCTGTGGGTTTTGGAGCAGCCGGGGAGGACTTTTGTTCCTGGGCACCTGCCGAAGCAGGTGCTCTTTTGCCTCTGCCCTTACCTCTGGCGAGGAAAGAGGATCCCCGACCTCTTCTGGACTTGTGCGACCGAAAGGACTGCATCTGATAGGGTGTTACTTTCTTTTGCTGTTGGGGAATATAAGGTAAAAAATTTGATTTAACTGCTGTAGCTGTGGAAACCAGGTCCGTCAGCCCATCCCCAAACAATACATCACCCTTATAGGGTAGTACTTCCATATGTTTTTTGGAATCCGCATCACCCGTCCATTGGCGAGTCCATAAGGATCTTCTCGCTGAGATAGACATGGCATTGGCCCTAGAAGCTAGCAATCCAATGTCCCTTTGAGCATCCCTCATAAATAAGACTGCGTCTTTTATGTGGGCTAGAGTTAAGAATATAGTATCCTTATCCATATTATCAAATTGATCTGTCAGCTCATCTGTCCAAGCTGCAATTGCGCTACACACCCATGCCGACGCAATTGTCGGTCTTAGCACAGCCCCCATATGAGAATAAATACACTTTAAGGTAGTTTCTTGCCTGCGATCTGCAGGGTCCTTAAGGGCCGCAGTGTCAGGAGACGGTAGCGCTACTTTCTTGGACAAGCGCGTCAGGGCCTTGTCCACAGTGGGGGATGATTCCCAAATCTCCCTGTCCTGCTTAGGGAAGGGGTATGCCATATAAATTCTTTTGGGGATCTGCGGTCTCTTTTCCGGAGTCTTCCAAGCTTTTCCAAAGAAATCATTTAATTCATGAGATGCGGGAAAATTAATAATCTGTTTCTTTCCCTAAAACATGTGTACCCTTGTGTCGGGGACCGAGGGTTCATCCTCAATATGTAACACATCCCTTATTGCCACAATCATATACTGAATGGTATTAGTCACCCTAGGGTGCAATTTTACTTCGTCGTAGTCGACACTGGAGTCAGAATCCGTGTCGGTAGTAGTGTCTTGTGTTAAGGGACGCTTTTGAGACCCCGACGGGCCCTGTGAGTCGGTCCAATCCGAGGATTGACCCCCTGATGTCCCCCCTAATTCAGCCTTATCAAGCCTTTTATGTAAAGATGCCACACTTGCATTCAACATATGCCACATGTCCATCCAATCCGGAGTCGGCACAACCGACGGGGACACACCACTCATTTGCTCCACCTCCACCTTGGAGAAGCCCTCCGCCTCAGACATGTCGACACACACGTACCGACACCCCACACACACACTGGGATTAACCTATAAGGGGACAAAACCACAACCAGGCCCTTAGGAGAGACAGAGAGAGAGTATGCCAGCACACACCAGCGCTTAAAACCACTGGAAAAAATATGACCAGATAGCGCTTTTTTATATATAAATATACCAATTCCCACTCACAGCGTCGCTAATGTGCCCCCCTCCTCTTTTTTCCAGCCTGTGAAGTTCAGCAGGGGAGAGACCAGGGAGCCAGCGTTCTTGCATGCAGCTTCTGTGGAGAAAAATGGCGCTGGTTAGTGCTGAGGATCAAGCCCCGCCCACCCGACGGCGGGCTTCGGTCCCAGTGACTTTTCTATTAAAATGGCGGGGGATCTTAGATTTACTGCCTGCGCAGCCTAATCTATCTGAATTTGCCCAAAAGTGAGGAATATTGCTGCCCAGGGCGCCCCCCCCCTGCGCCCTGCACCCTTCAGTGCTGCTCTGTGTGTGACTGGGAGCAATGGCGCGCAGCTTACCGCTGCGCGCCTTACCTCATGAAGATCTGATGTCTTCTGCCGCCTAAGATGTCTTCTGCCTTCTCATCCGGCTTCTATCTTCGGCATCTGTGAGGAGGACAGCGGCGCGGCTCCGGGACGAACCCCAGGTGAGACCTGTGTTCCGACTCCCTCTGGAGCTAATGGTGTCCAGTAGCCTTAGAAGCAGTGCCCAACTTGACAAGCCAGCTCTGCTTCTCTCTCCTCGGTCCCACGATGCAGGGAGCCTGTTGCCAACAGGACTCCCTGAAAATAAAAAACCTAACAAAATTCTTTTTCAACAGAAAACTCTGGAGAGCTCTCTGCAGTGCACCCATTCTCCTCTGGGCACAAGATCTAACTGAGGTCTGGAGGAGGGGCATAGAGGGAAGAGCCAGTGCACACCCATAGTCAAAGTTATTTTTAGGTGCCCTATCTCCTGCGGAGCCCGTCTATACCCCATGGTCCTTACGGAGTCCCCAGCATCCTCTAGGACGTAAGAGAAAAAAAGTTTGACCCTGCCCAACAGACCAAATGACTCCTCTGTGTGCTGCAAGCAGTCATCTGTCTGTATCTATCTATATATATTAGATTTATAGTGCAGCTCATCCAGGATGGCACATCAATGCGAGCTGTGGCAAGAAGGTTTGCTGTGTCTGTCAGCGTAGTGTCCAGAGCATGGAGGCGCTACCAGGAGACAGGCCAGTACATCAGGAGACGTGGAGGAGGCCGTAGGAGGGCAACAACCCAGCAGCAGGACCGCTACCTCCGCCTTTGTGCAAGGAGGAACAGGAGGAGCACTGCCAGAGCCCTGCAAAATGATCTCCAGCAAGCCACAAATGTGCATGTGTCTACTCAAACGATCAGAAACAGACTCCATGAGGGTGGTATGAGGGCCCGACGTCCACAGGTGGGGGTTGTGCTTACAGCCCAACACCGTGCAGGACGTTTGGCATTTGCCAGAGAACACCAAGATTGGCAAATTCGCCACTGGCGCCCTGTGCTCTTCTCACTGAGCACATGTGACAGACGTGACAGAGTCTGGAGACGCCAAGGAGAACGTTCTGCTGCCTGCAACATCCTCCAGCATGACCGGTTTGGCAGTGGGTCGGTAATGGTGTGGGGTGGCATTTCTTTGGGGGGGCCGCACAGCCATCCATGTGCTCTCCAAAGGTAGCCTGACTGACATTAGGTACCGAGTTGAGATCCTCAGACCCCTTGTGAGACCATATGCTGGTGCGGTTGGCCCTGGGTTCCTCCTAATGCAAGACAATGCTAGACCTCATGTGGCTGGAGTGTGTCAGCAGTTCCTGCAAGATGAAGGCATTGATGCTATGGATTGGCCCGCCTGTTCCCCAGACCTGAATCCAATTGAGCACATCTGGGACATCATGTCTCGCTCCATCCACCAACGCCACGTTGCACCACAGACTGTCCAGGAGTTAGCGGATGCTTTAGTCCAGGTCTGGGAGGAGATCCCTCAGGAGACCATCCGCCACCTCATCAGGAGCATGCCCAGGCGTTGTAGGGAGGTCATACAGGCACGTTGAGGCCACACACACTACTGAGCCTCATTTTGACTTGTTTTAAGGACATTACATCAAAGTTGGATCAGCCTGTAGTTGTTTTTCCACTTTATTTTTGAGTGCGACTCCAAATCCAGACCTCCATGGGTTAATAAATTTGATTTCCATTGATAATTTTTGTGTTATTTTGTTGTCAGCACATTCAACTATGTAAAGAACAAAGTATTTAATAAGAATATTTCATTCATTCAGATCTAGGATGTGTTGTTTAAGTGTTCCCTTTATTTTTTTGAGCAGTGTATAAAATAGTATGGCGAGCAAAGCTCGCCATCAAGCCCGCGAGGGGAGATGCTGCCCTCAATGTCGGGATTTTGACTGTCGGGAAATCATACTGTATCCATCTAGCTATATATAGATACAGGCTAACACTGCTTTTCACCTCTGTGGTGCCGCCGACAGCCACTGGAGGGCTCCCGACAGATCCCTGTTCGGGACACTGACACACACTGCATCCCCCACCATATTCTGCTCCTATATGCACTGTACCCTTACCCTCTTCTATATTCTTCACCCCCCACCATATACACTGCACCTATATACACTGCACCCCCATGCCCCTCCATATAGTATCCACTATATACAGGGCACTTCCCCCCCCCCCCCCCCCCCCCCCTCCATATATGCTCCCGCCATATACCACATACTCTGCACCCCTTCCTCCATATACTATGCTGCAACCCCAGGTTACTTGCCATCCTGGGACTCTGCAACAAGCAGCAGCAATAACCAGGAAACGGATGTAGGAACCACCAGATGGTCCCGCATCACTCAGAGCTGAGGCATTGGGGACATGTGTGACCACTTACCGATGGGGGGAGAAGGTGAATCAGTCCAGCAGGAAGGGGTGACCATTGCGGTGACCGGGAGGAGGAGGGTTCAGTGCTCGGGCTGCAGTTGATGCAGGTGAGGAAAAGGCAGAAAACCGGCTCAGTTGCTTTATATACACTGCGCGGCTGTGGAGGCCTGTGCTTGCCCCTCCCACACCCCGCACAGGCCATGCCCATATCTCTGGCCAGCGCTTGGTGGCTACTGGCTGTCTCTACCCCCAGACTGGTCGGAGCTGTGCGGGGACTGGTGAGCTTACACGTGCCAGTACGGGTGTATAGTGCAGCATCATTACAGCTTGCCCATTACAGATATACAGCATCTATATTATGTTATTTTTCAATATAATATATGTAAATCTACGGCCTAAGTGTTCTAATTTCTCACCATTAAAGGACAAAACAACAACAGCAGAGGACACGTCACTTTGTGCAGGGCATTTTTTAAATTTCTAAAGGCCAATTATATCTCTCGTGTCAGGGAGCAGCATGCCTAACAGAGCCTGATAATGCCTTCTGTTTTCTGTGTGGCTCTCTTTGTTTCCTCCATCCTTTTAAACAGAGAGCTACAAAAGATTCCCCCTCAGTATAAAAAAAGAAAAGAAAAAAAGAAAAAAAGTTCCCTGATTGCCTGTTTATAACCCCCCTTTTCTCACACCCCATAGTGCTCCTCACTGACTGGGAAACGTGTGAATAGCGGATATGCTGCTGGTCTCGTGGATTTAACAAGACATTGTGAATGAGGCAGCAGTCTGAACAGCAGGTGCTCCCCTGCCACCCCCACCACCTGATCGGCCAGCTTTATTAATCTACACACCATCTGTTCGGGTGGAGGGAGCCGTGTCCTCTCTCTCTGAGACAGTTCACATACTAAAGACAAAGTGGATCATTGGCAGATGGAGATAAGACTATCAGAAGAGGGGAGGACACAGAACGTGATGGAGCCTATTAACTTCACGCTGACAGTGACTTTGTTTATTTAGAGTCTTATTGTAGACACATCCCATTCTACTGGCACATGGGAAGCAAAATACTTGAAAACATTCACTATAGATCTAGAGTGCAAACAGCAACTGCCCAGAGATCCAAAGTACGATTTCTACATTTCTGAATTACTAAATTGGTAATATTACACCAGATTGGTTTCCCTCTGCCAACATTTGTGGCTTTACGCAGAGGAAAATACACGGCACAGAGATTAAAGCAAGAAAACTCTTTACGGCAAGTTACACATCATCAGCCTGCATTGCTGTGATGGCTGGAATTGCTTTCTGAAGGTTTCTGAATGACAGCGATTGTTTTATGGAACTAGTGACAACATAGAGATAGGAATTGGGAATTACTGATCGATGTACCCCACTAAGCGGCCACTGACTTTGTGCAGCCATTGCCATTAGAAAGACAGGCCTGCATGCAATGTTAACTTTACAGTGCTTGTTGTCAACAGCTTTCTATTTTTATTAATTTATGATGTAGTCAAGGGTCTCAGATGTCATTCGCTATAATGTCCCACAGAGGATAAGACTTATGGGCCCTACACATTGGTCGATCCGCCACCGAGCTGCCCGACGGGCGACCCGGCGGTGGGGGGGCAGTGACGGGGGGTGAGTGAAGTTACTTCACTCCCCCCGTCACACGGCTCCATAGAACTGCAGGCAAATATGGATGAGATCGTCCATATTGGTCTGCATGCACAGCCGACGGGGCACCAGCGATGAACGAGTGCGGGGCCGCGCATTGTTCATCGCTGGTGCCTCCACACTGCACGATATGAACGTTATCTCGTTCATTAATGAACGAGATCGTTCATATCATGCAGTGATGTCGGCCAGTGTGTAGGGCCTATTATTGCCTCCTCTCCCGGAAGCTGCGCGAGGCTCCCGTTTTTTGGGATAGCCCACCGCACCCCCCGAAAGAGTAGGCAGGTCTCCCGCATCCTGCTGGCACCCTAGTGATGCTGGCAGGATGTAGAGATAATCTCCCGTATTTGCGGGTTCCTGGGGTGGGGATGGGGTTAAAATGACGCAAATCGCGTCATTTTAGCCCCACCCCCTTCTTGCGGACCCGCAAATCGTGGCATTTCCCGATGTCGGGGGCGGGGCTTGATGTCACAGCCCCGTCCCCCAAAGTCTTCTGCAGCGTCTCCTCTCCGGCCTTCTCCCGGAGAGGAGAAATGTAAAGTAGGTAAGTATGGGATAAGAGTTTTTATGGTAGTGTGTTTGTATCTTTTTTTTATGCATGTAAAAGCACAACAAAGTAGAAAGAGAAAAAAAAAAAAAAAAAAAAAAAGAGAGATAGATCTATTTGACTGACCAATGGCAATAGATTTCCCACTAGGCTTGTGTCTGGGGATGCCACATTCTGGGAGCAGCACAGCAGGCTGCCCCCTCTACCCTCCGCTTCAGAGCACCTGCACCGGTTTTATTTAGCAACACACAGGGTGTGGGTTTGGGGGAAGATCGCGGATGGAGATCTGCTATCCAGGAGGTGGGCGTTGCGGTTGGGGTTGCCATCTACCTCACTGCTGTCTGCCTGTCTGGACTAAGGAGGCATAGGGCCAGATGCAATGAAGAACAAGATCGCCAGAGGTGTGAGATGCCAGCCAATCTCAAACGTTTTTTTAAAGGGGCAATTACTTACAAGGCACGGTCTTGCTTTGCAAGTGATTGCCCCTTTAAAAAAGTCCAAGATCGGGCGGCATCTCACACCTCCGGCGATTTTGGACGTCATTACATCTGGCCCCTAATGTTGTGCCTAGGGGCAGCCTGACATCTACATCCACCTCGGATGACAATCCACAATAATACGACTACAGACAATAGTTCAAGTTCAAATTGGTCTCCTTCTCCAGATTTAGCCTAGTTTAACCCTGACCCCAGCAACCTCTTTGCCAGGTACTTTCTCAACTTCCGTGGTTAAAATCACAATATACATCAAGATGGTGGATGGGCGCTATTGTGGTTACTGGCTTCTTGGAAATTATTATTACAGGGCACATTGTGAAGCAATAGGAGGCTGGGTATGCAATATTCTCTCTCCTAGCAATTCTGGGTAACTGCTTATTCGGCAAACACTCTCTACGAGTTGAAATATTTTAACAAAATTTACGTAAGAGATATTTTATCATTCATAGATATTCCTTTATCCAATCTTGAATAGAAACCCCTTTGCCTTCCGTAACACATAGTCTTACGCCTAAGAACAATCCTGAAGTTCCCTCAGCCTTACACACACCCTGTCTCGTGCTTGACTTGAACATATCAACCTCTCGCCATTATCTAAGCCTAAACTGGCAACAATGCGTAATAGCGTGGGAGCCAGGTGTGCAGGTGGTCCATATATCTTCCACAAATTATTCAAGCAACAATGAGGATTTATTCTTCTCAGCCACATTTTTGTTACAGGGACCTGCTGTGTCTGTACAACAAGTGCTTTCTTATAGAGCCTGTTGCGTGGGTGGGGTAAGTGCTGCTTTAATGACAGGATGAAGTAAGCGCAAACCTTCTATAGCTTCAGTTTTACTTATTAACTCTTGTTTTTTCCATTAGCTGGCATGGTGCAGTAGCTGAAATCATAAGATTCCTATTTCAGGAACAGTGCTCCATGACGCAATTACAGGAATCTGTATTTCCTGAAATAACATTACTGGGATCTGTCCCAACCAAAAGGGCTCTTATGGTTCCAAGTCCTATGTTCATACACTTAGACTAATACATGGCACGCTGAGAACACTTTGGGCAAATCAGTAAGCCCACTTTTACCCAAATGTTTTATTACACAGAGCCCTGATGTAGTGGTCAATAATATTCAGATATGAACCATTCAGGTAAAATCTATTATTCAATTTAAAGTAGGCGTGTGTGTGTATATAATATACATATATATATATATATATATATATATATATATATATATATATATATATATATATATATACACACACACATATATATATATATATATATATATATATATAGATGTCCAAGCAGTCGGCACTCCAGATTAAATAAATGTAACGCCTGGTGCCTTCTCGTGCAGAATAAACCACTGTATAAACACGTAGAATTGAGCGGCACTCTCAGGACTATAATAAAGAACGGGTCCTCAGCCCATCAATAGTTTGCAACGTTTCGGTAATTTTATTTCAACAGTCTTGAGAGTGCCGCTCAATTATATATATATATATATATATATATATATATATATATATACCAAATTTAAACCCCAAGTAGCGCTATACCCCAAGCTGCACCACTAAGAAATACCTTCTGTCAGAAGAGGTAATACATTAAAATTCAAAGGTGTAGGGGATTCTTGTGGGAGCTAATATGCCAACCAGATGATGTATGTTCTTCGATTATTAGAACATACATCATCTGGTTGGAGATTCATCCATTCTAATCTCAAGAAGAGAATCACCAGATTGTAATTCCTCAGACTAACATGAAAGTTATATATGTCTATATGATTGCTATATAATTCCAAAGAAAATGTATATACTTGAGTCTGTGACATTGTGATAATGTTATTAATTGCTTTTATGTAAATAAATATCTTTTTTAAACATGGTATTGTGAATTCAAAAGGCATATCAGCTCCCACAAGAATCCCCTATACCTTTAGATATATATATATATATATATATATATATACTCCGCTCTGTTGGGTCTGGCACTCCTCGTCCCTGCTGGGAATATGCTCCGGTGCCCTCCCTGAGCAAAGTGGCTCTATGTAGAATGCATGGAAGGCGGCACTCAGGAGACTTTCAAAGATGTGAAAAAACGTGCTTTAATATCGACGTTTCGGGAGACGCACTCCCTTCCTCAAGATACAGCAAGACACTTGTCTTGCTGTATCTTGAGGAAGGGAGTGCGTCTCCCGAAACGTCGATATTAAAGCACGTTTTTTCACATCTTTGAAAGTCTCCTGAGTGCCGCCTTCCATGCATTCTATATATATATATATATATATATATATATATATATTTATAATAAGAATTTACTTACCGATAATTCTATTTCTCGGAGTCCGTAGTGGATGCTGGGGTTCCTGAAAGGACCATGGGGAATAGCGGCTCCGCAGGAGACAGGGCACAAAAAGTAAAGCTTTAGGATCAGGTGGTGTGCACTGGCTCCTCCCCCTATGACCCTCCTCCAAGCCTCAGTTAGGATACTGTGCCCGGACGAGCGTACACAATAAGGAAGGATTTTGAATCCCGGGTAAGACTCATACCAGCCACACCAATCACACTGTACAACCTGTGATCTGAACCCAGTTAACAGTATGATAACAGCGGAGCCTCTGAAAAGATGGCTCACAACAATAATAACCCGATTTTTGTAACTATGTACAAGTATTGCAGATAATCCGCACTAGGGATGGGCGCCCAGCATCCACTACGGACTCCGAGAAATAGAATTATCGGTAAGTAAATTCTTATTTTCTCTATCGTCCTAGTGGATGCTGGGGTTCCTGAAAGGACCATGGGGATAATACCAAAGCTCCCAAACGGGCGGGAGAGTGCGGATGACTCTGCAGCACCGAATGAGAGAACTCCAGGTCCTCCTTAGCCAGGGTATCAAATTTGTAGGATTTTACCAACGTGTTTGCCCTGACTAAATAGCCGCTCGGCAAAGTTGTAAAGCCGAGACCCCTCGGGCAGCCGCCCAAGATAAGCCCACCTTCCTTGTGGAATGGGCATTTACATATTTTGGCTGTGGCAGGCCTGCCACAGAATGTGCAAGCTGAATTGTATTACACATCCAACTAGCAATAGTCTGCTTAGAAGCAAGAGCACCCAGTTTGTTGGGTGCATACAGGATAACAGCAAGTCAGTTTTCCTGACTCCAGCCGTCCTGGAACCTATATTTACAGGGCCCTGACAACATCTAGCAACCTGGAGTCCTCCAAGTCCCTAGTAGGCGCAAGGCACCAAAATAAGCTGGTTCAGGTGAAACACTGACACCACCTTAGGGAGAGAACTGGGGACGAGTCCGCAGCTCTGCCCTGTCCAAATGGACAACCAGATATGGGCTTTTTTTGAGAAAAAAAACACCAATTTGACACTCGCCTGGTCCAGGCCAGGGCCAAGAGCATGGTCACATTTCATGTGAGATGCTTCAAATCCACAGATTTGACTGGTTTTAAACCAATGTGATTTGAGGAATCCCAGAACTACGTTGAGATCCCACAGTGCCACTGGAGGCACAAAAGGGGGTTGTATATGCAATACTCCCTTGACAAACTTCTGGACTTCAGGAACTGAAGCCACTTCTTTCTGGAAGAAAATCGACAGGGCCGAAATTTGAACCTTAATGGACCCCAATTTGACACTCCTGTTTGCAGGAAATGCAGGAATCGACCGAGTTGAAATTTCTTCGTGGGGCCTTTCTGGCCTCACACCACGCAACATATTTTTGCCACATGTGGTGATAATGTTGTGCGGTCACCTCCTTTCTGGCTTTGACCAGGGTAGGAATGACCTCTTCCGGAATGCCTTTTTCCCTTAGGATCCGGCGTTCCACCGCCATGCCGTCAAACGCAGCTGCGGTAAGTCTTGGAACAGACATGGTACTTGCTGAAACAAGTCCCTTCTTAGCGGCAGAGGCCATAAGTCCTCTGTGAGCATCTCTTGAAGTTCCGGGTACCAAGTCCTTCTTGGCCAATCCGGAGCCATGAGTATAGTTCTTACTCCTCTACGTCTTATAAGTCTCAGTACCTTAGGTATGAGAAGCAGAGGATGGAACACATACACCGACTGGTACATCCATGGTGTTACCAGAACGTCCACAGCTATTGCCTGAGGGTCTCTTAACCTGGCGCAATACCTGTCCCGTTTTTTGTTCAGACGGGACGCCATCATGTCCACCTTTGGTATTTCCCAACGGTTTACAATCATGTGGAAAACTTCCCGATGAAGTTTCCATTCTGCCGGGTGGAGGTCGTGCCTGCTGAGGAAGTCTGCTTCCCAGTTTCCATTCCCGGAATGAAACACTGCTGACAGTGCTATCACATGATTTTCCGCCCAGCGAAAAGTCCTTGCAGTTTTTGCCATTGCCCTCCTGCTTCTTGTGCCGCCCTGTCTATTTACGTGGGCGACTGCCGTGATGTTTTTCCCACTGGATCAATACCGGCTGACCTTGAAGCAGAGGTCTTGCTAAGCTTAGAGTATTATAAATTTACCCTTAGCTCCAGTATATTTATGTGGAGAAAAGTCTCCAGACTTGATCACACTCCCTGGAAATTTTTTCCTTGTGTGACTGCTCCCCAGCCTCTCGGGCTGGCCTCCGTGGTCACCAGCATCCAATCCTGAATGCCGAATCTGCGGCCCTCTAGAAGATGAGCACTCTGTAACCACCACAGGAGAGACACCCTTGTCCTTGGATATAGGGTTATCCGCTGATGCATCTGAAGATGCGATCCGGACCATTTGTCCAGCAGATCCCACTGAAAAATTCTTGCGTGAAATCTGCCGAATGGAATTGCTTCGTAGGAAGTCACCATCTTTACCAGGACCCTTGTGCAATGATGCACTGATTTTAGGAGGTTCCTGACTAGCTCGGATAACTCCCTGGCTTTCTCTTCCGGGAGAAACACCTTTTTCTGGACTGTGTCCAGAATCATCCCTAGGCACAGCAGACTTGTCGTCGGGATCAGCTGCGATTTTGGAATATTTAGAATCCACCCGTGCTGTTGTAGCAGTATCCGAGATAGTGCTACTCCGACCTCCAACTGTTCCCTGGACTTTGCCCTTATCAGGAGATCGTCCAAGTAAGGGATAATTAAGACGCCTTTTCTTCGAAGAAGAATCATCATTTCGGCCATTACCTTGGTAAAGACCCGGGGTGCCGTGGACAATCCAAACGGCAGCGTCTGAAACTGATAGTGACAGTTCTGTACCACGAACCTGAGGTACCCTTAGTGAGAAGGGCAAATTTTGGACATGGAGGTAAGCATCCCTGATGTCTCGGGACACTATATAGTCCCCTTCTTCCTGGTTCGTTATCACTGCTCTGAGTGACTCCATCTTGATTTGAACCTTTGTAAGTGTTCAAATTTTTTTAGATTTAGAATAGGTCTCACCTAGCCTTCTGGCTTCAGTACCACAATATAATGTGGAATAATACCCCTTTTCTTGTTGTAGGAGGGGTAATTTGATTATCACCTGCTGAGAATACAGCTTGTGAATTGTTTCCCATACTGCCTCCTTGTCGGAGGGAGACCTTGGTAAACCAGACTTCAGGAGCCTGCGAAGGGGAAACGTCTCGACATTCCAATCTGTACCCCTGGGATACTACATGTAGGATCCAGGGGTCCTGTACGGTCCCAGCGTCATGCTGAGAGCTTGGCAGAAGCGGTGGAACGCTTCTGTTCCTGGGAATGGGCTGCCTGCTGCAGTCTTCTTCCCTTTCCTCTATCCCTGGGCAGATATGACTCTTATAGGGACGAAAGGACTGAGGCTGAAAAGACGGTGTCTTTTTCTGCAGAGATGTGACTTAGGGTAAAAACGGTGGATTTTCCAGCAGTTGCCGTGGCCACCAGGTCCGATGGACCGACCCCAAATAACTCCTCTTCCTTTATACGGCAATACACCTTTGTGCCGTTTGGAATCTGTATCACCTGACCACTGTCGTGTCCATAAACATCTTCTGGCAGATATGGACATCGCACTTACTCTTGATGCCAGAGTGCAAATATCCCTCTGTGCATCTCGCATATATAGAAAATGCATCCTTTAAATGCTCTATAGTCAATAAAATACTGTCCCTGTCAAGGGTATCAATATTTTTAGTCAGGGAATCCGACCAAGCCACCCCAGCTCTGCACATCCAGGCTGAGGCGATCGCTGGTCGCAGTATAACACCAGTATGTGTGTATATACTTTTTATGATATTTTCCAGCCTCCTGTCAGCTGGCTCCTTGAGGACGGCCCTATCTATAGACGGTACCGCCACTTGTTTTGATAAGCGTGTGAGCGCCTTATCCACCCTAAGGGGTGTTTCCCAACGCGCCCTAACTTCTGGCGGGAAAGGGTATACCGCCCATAATTTTCTATCGGGGGGAACCCACGCATCATCACACACTTCATTTAATTTATCTGATTCAGGAAAAACTACGGTAGTTTTTTCACATCCCACATAATACCCTCTTTTGTGGTACTTGTAGTATCAGAAATATGTAACACCTCCTTCATTGCCCTTAACGTGTGGCCCTAATAAGGAATACGTTTGTTTATTCACCGTCGACACTGGATTCAGTGTCCGTGTCTGTGTCGACCGACTAAAGTAAACGGGCGTTTTAAAACCCCTGACGGTGTTTCTGAGACGTCTGGACCGGTACTAATTGTTTGTCGGCCGTCTCATGTCGTCAACCGACCTTGCAGCGTGTTGACATTATCACGTAATTCCCTAAATAAGCCATCCATTCCGGTGTCGACTCCCTAGAGAGTGACATCACCATTACAGGCAATTGCTCCGCCTCCTCACCAACATCGTCCTCATACATGTCGACACACACGTACCGACACACAGCACACACACAGGGAATGCTCTGATAGAGGACAGGACCCACTAGCCCTTTGGAGAGACAGAGGGAGAGTTTGCCAGCACACACCAAAAACGCTATAATTATATAGGGACAACCTTATATAAGTGTTTTCCCTTATAGCATCTTTTATATATTTCTAACGCCAAATTAGTGCCCCCCCTCTCTGTTTTAACCCTGTTTCTGTAGTGCAGTGCAGGGGAGAGCCTGGGAGCCTTCCCTCCAGTCTTTCTGTGAGGGAAAATGGCGCTGTGTGCTGAGGAGATAGGCCCCGCCCCTTTTCCGGCGGGCTCGTCTCCCGCTCTTTAATGGATTCTGGCAGGGGTTAAATATCTCCATATAGCCCCCGGAGGCTATATGTGAGGTATTTTTAGCCAAAAAAGGTTTTCATTTGCCTCCCAGGGCGCCCCCCTCCCAGCGCCCTGCACCCTCAGTGACTGCCGTGTGAAGTGTGCTGAGAGGAAATGGCGCACAGCTGCAGTGCTGTGCGCTACCTTAAGAAGACTGAGGAGTCTTCTGCCGCCGATTCTGGACCTCTTCTCGTTTCAGCATCTGCAAGGGGGCCGGCGGCGAGGCTCCGGTGACCATCCAGGCTGTACCTGTGATCGTCCCTCTGGAGCTAATGTCCAGTAGCCAAAGAAGCCAATCCATCCTGCACGCAGGTGAGTTCACTTCTTCTCCCCTAAGTCCCTCGTTGCAGTGATCCTGTTGCCAGCAGGACTCACTGTAAAATAAAAAACCTAAGCTAAACTTTTCTAAGCAGCTCTTTAGGAGAGCCACCTAGATTGCACCCTTCTCGGCCGGGCACAAAAATCTAACTGAGGCTTGGAGGAGGGTCATAGGGGGAGGAGCCAGTGCACACCACCTGATCCTAAAGCTTTACTTTTTGTGCCCCGTCTCCTGCGGAGCCGCTATTCCCCATGGTCCTTTCAGGAACCCCAGCATCCACTAGGACGATAGAGAAAATATTTATTTCTCTAGCTTCCATAAGGGATATTGGGAACACATTAGTACGATGGGTATAGATGGGGTCCAAAGGAGCCGGTGCACTTTAAATTTCCTCCACTGGGTGTGCTGGCTCCTCTCCTCTATGCCCCCTCCCACAGGCAGTTTAGAAAAAAGTGCCCTCAGGAGAGGATGCACACTCAGCTAGCTCCAGAGTTTTTCTTCATTTTATTTTAAACTTTTGTCTATTTCGGTATGCTGTTTAGGAAACACCACACCTGCACTGTGGGAGTCAGGGGGTCACCAGCCTCGCAAGGTGCAGAGCCGCTTCTTCGCTGCAGGACCACCGTCCTAAGGGGTTGTTTGTTCAGCGGGGCACTGCGCCTTGGCTGTCACAACTGCAGCACGCCGCACACCCGTAACACTGTTTGAAGGTGATCGTCGGTGGTGAGAACACACCGGGGACCCCGCTAGGGGGGTCCCCCGGTTCTTGGTGCGGCAGAAGCACGGGGGAGGCATACGGGTCCCTCCTGGGGGGGACCCGCTATAGCCCCTGCGGGAGACTGGCTAGTGATGGCTTTGCTAAATGTTCATGTGAGGCTACAGCATGGTTAGGAGACATGGCCAGTATAAATATATATAGGTAGCTCCGACGCCATTACGGGGGGCAGAGCTACATCAGAGGCATTTTGGCACCTTCCTCTGCATAAGCAGCAGCAGCCTCACACAGCTCCTCCAGAATGTCACACGCTAGATCACTGGTACAGGGAGTTGATTAGGGGGAGAGTCGCTAATTGTGCACAGATATTATTCCTCTGAGGGAATTACATTATATAAGCAGTTCTCACTTACGTAAAAACGCTGACAGCCTCACTGGGGCTGTGCAGCGTTGGGTGTGCTGGTGTCCTCTCTTCCTCTGCGTCTCCTCTCACATGCAATAGGGCAGGCTTGCATTGTAATCAGTCGGTGTTGTATGTGTATTGTGTGTTTTCATTATGGTAAAACAAAAGTTATGCAGTGTATGTAATGCCAGATTCTCCCCTCTTTCATCTGGTTCCATATCATGTGAGCAGTGTAGTCAGTCCTCACAAAATGCTGAGGACAATGTGGGGGAGTCACGAGCCCACCTGGCTGGGGGCTTTCAAAACTATGATGTCTGATATGTCATCTCAGCTCACTGCAAATGCCAACAAAACACAAGAACTGCAAAAAGCAGTAGCAGATCTATCTGCCAGGGCTGATATTCCCAATCCCCCCCGTCTAATAAAGGTGCGCATAAACGCGCTTTACCTGCACTTCTATCAGATTCTGATGATGATATACAGGATGATGGGGACGGTGTGGATCCCTTAGGTGGGGATTCTACTACTGCACAGGGTACTGAACCCCTCACTATAGCTATAAGGGATGCGCTAAAGCTCCCCCTAGAGGACGCTGCGAATCAGCAGTCGTTTTTCCTTCCTCAAGACAAACAGTCACATTTCCTGATTCTAAAGAATTAGATGATTTATTTAAGCTATCCTGGAAGAATCCAGCTAAGAAAATAAGAATTTACTTACCGATAATTCTATTTCTCGTAGTCCGTAGTGGATGCTGGGAACTCCGTAAGGACCATGGGGAATAGCGGCTCCGCAGGAGTCTGGGCACATCTAAAGAAAGCTTTAGGATCACCTGGTGTGCACTGGCTCCTCCCCCTATGACCCTCCTCCAAGCCTCAGTTAGGATACTGTGCCCGGACGAGCGTACACAATAAGGAAGGATTTTGAATCCCGGGTAAGACTCATACCAGCCACACCAATCACACTGTACAACTTGTGATCTGAACCCAGTTAACAGCATGATAATAGAGGAGCCTCTAGAAAAGATGGCTCACTACAGCAATAACCCGAATTTTTTGGTAACAATAATTATGTACCAGTATTGCAGACAATCCGCACTTGGGATGGGCGCCCAGCATCCACTACGGACTACGAGAAATAGAATTATCGGTAAGTAAATTCTTATTTTCTCTGACGTCCTAGTGGATGCTGGGAACTCCGTAAGGACCATGGGGATTATACCAAAGCTCCCAAAACGGGCGGGAGAGTGCGGATGACTCTGCAGCACCCAATGAGAGAACTCCCGGTCCTCCTCAGCCAGGGTATCAAATTTGTAGAATTTTACAAACGTATTTGCTCCTGACCAAGTAACTGCTCGGCAAAGTTGTAAAGCCGAGACCCCTTGGCAGCTGCCCAAGATGAGCCCACCTTCCTTGTGGAGTGGGCATTTACAGATTTTTTTTTTTTTTTTTGGCTGTGGCAGGCCTGCCACAGAATGTGCAAGCTGAATTGTACTACAAATCCAACGAGCAATAGTCTGCTTAGAAGCAGGAGCACCCAGCTAGTTGGGTGCATACAGGATAAACAGCGAGTCAGATTTCCTGACTCCAGCCGTCCTGGAAACATATATTTTCCGGGTCCTGACAACGTCTAGCAACTTGGAGTCCTCCAAGTCCCTAGTAGCCGCAGGCACCACAATAGGTTTGGTTCAGGTGAACGCTGAAACCACCTTAGGGAGAAACTGAGGACGAGTCCTCAATTCCGCCCTGTCCGAATGGAAACTCAGATAAGTGCTTTTACAGGATAAAGCCACCAATTCTGACACGCGCCTGGCCCAGGCCAGAGCCAACAGCATGACCACTTTTTCTGTGAGCTATTTTAACTCCACAGATTTAAGTGGGTCAAACCAATGTGACTTTTGGAACCCAAAAACCACCTTGAGATCCCAAAGTGCCACTGAAGGCACAAAAGGAGTCTGTATATGCAGTACCCCTTTAACAAACGTCTGAACTTCAGGGACTGAAGCTAGTTCTTTTTTGGAAGAAAATCGACAGAGCCGAAATTTGAACCTTAATGGACCCCAATTTCAGGCCCATAGATACTCCTGTTTGCAGGAAATGTAGGAATCGACCCAGTTGAATTTCCTCCGTCGAGCCTTACTGGCCTCGCACCACGCAACATATTTTCGCCAAATGCGGTGATAATGTTTTGCGGTTACATCCTTCCCGGCCTTGATCAGGATAGGGATGACTTCATCCGGAATGCCTTTTTCCTTCAGGATCCGGCGTTCAACCGCCATGCCGTCAAACGCAGCCGCGGTAAGTCTTGGAACAGACAAGGTCCCCGCTGAAGCAGGTCCCTTCTTAGAGGTAGAGGCCACGGATCCTCCGTGAGCATCTCTTCAAGTTCCGGTTACCAAGTCCTTCTTGGCCAATCCGGAGCCACTAATATACTGTAGTGCTTACTCCTCTCCATCTTATCAATCTCAGTACCTTGGGTATGAGAGGCAGAGGAGGGAACCCATACACTGATTGGTACACCCACGGTGTTACCAGAGCATCTACAGCTATTGCCTGAGGGTCCCTTGACCTGGCGCAATACCTGTCGAGTTTTTCCCAACGGTTTATAATCATGTGGAAGACTTCTGGGTGAAGTCCCTACTCTCCCGGGTGGAGGTCGTGCTGAGGAAATCTGCTTCCCAGTTGTCCACTCCCGGAATGAAAACTGCTGACAGTGCTATCACATGGTTTTTCGCCCAGCGAAGAATCCTTGCAGCTTCTGCCATTGCCCTCCTGCTTCTTGTGGCACCCTGTCTGTTTACGTGGGTGACTGCCGTAATGTTGTCCGACTGGATCAACACCGGCTGACCTTGAAGCAGAGGTCTTGCTAAGCTTAGAGCATTGTAAATGGCCCTTAGCTTCAGGATATTTATGTGAAGTGATGTCTCCAGGCTTGACCATAAGCCCTGGATATTCCTTCCCTGTGTGACCGCTCCCCAGCCTCGCAGGCTGGCATCCGTGGTCACCAGGACCCAGTCCTGAATGCCGAATCTGCGGCCCTCTAGAAGATGAGCACTCTGCAACCACCACAGGAGGGATACCCTTGTCCCTGGTGACAGGGTTATCCGCTGATGCGTCTGAAGATGCGACCCGGACCATTTGTCCAGTAGGTTCCACTGGAAAGTCTTGCGTGGAATCTGCCGAATGGGATTGCTTCGTAGGAAGCCACCATTTTTACCCAGAACCCTTGTGCATTGATGCACTGAGACTTGGTTTGGTTTTAGGAGGTTCCTGACTAGCTCGGATAACTCCCTGGCTTTTTCCTCCGGGAGAAACACCTTCTTTCTGGACTGTGTCCAGGATCATCCCTAGGAACAGAAGACAAGTCGTCGGAACCAGCTGCGAATCTGGAATATTGAGAATCCAATCGTGCTGCCGCAACACTACCTGAGATAGTGCTACACCGATCTCCAACTGTTCCCTGGATCTTACCCTTATCAGGGAATCGTCCAAGTAAAGGATAACTAAAATTCCCTTCCTTCGAAGGAATATCATCATTTCGGTCATTACTTCAGTAAAGACCCGGGGTGCCGTGGACCCTCCCTACGGCAGCGTCTGAACTGATAGTGACAGTTCTGTACCATAACCTGAGATATCCTTGGTGAGAAGGGTAAATTTTGACATGAAGGTAAGCATCCTTGATGTCCCGAGACATCATGTAGTCCCCTTCTTCCAGGTTTGCAATCACTGCTCTGAGTGACTCAATTTTGAATTTGAACCTCTGTATGTAAGTGTTCAAAGATTTTAGATTTTAAAATCGGTCTCACCGAGCCGTCTGGCTTCGGTACCACAATAGTGTGGAATAATACCCCGTTCCCTGTTGCAGGAGGGGTACCTTAATTATCACCTGCTGGGAATACAGCTTGTGAATGGCTTCCAAAACTGCCTCCCTGTCAGCGGGAGACGTCGGTAAAACAGACTTTTGGAAACGGCGAGGGGAATACGTCTCGAATTCCAATTTGTACCCCTGAAATATTACCTGAAGGATCCAGGGGTCTACTTGCGAGTGAGCCCACTGCGCACTGAAATTCACTGAGAACGGGCCCCCACCGTGCCTGAACTTGTAAAGCCCTAGCGTCATACTGAGGGCTTGGCAGAGGCGGAAAAGGGTTTCTGTTCCTGGGAACTGGCTGATCTCTGCAGCCATTTTCCTCTCCCTCTGTCACGAGCAGAAAAGAGGAACCCTTTTGTCCGCTTGCCAACCAGGACTGCGCCTGATAATACGGCGTCTTATTTTGAGAGGCGACCTAGGGTACATCCCCTTTTTTAAGGCAATACTTCCAAATGCCGTTTGGAATCCCTGACCACTTTACTGGTAGAATACAACGCACTTATACTTGATGCCAGTCGGCAAATATTCCGCTGTGCATCATGCATATATAGAAATGCATCTTTTAATTGCTCTATAGGCAATAATATACTGTCCTTATCTAGGATATCAATATTTCCAGTCAGGGAATCCGACCACGCCAACCCAGCACTGCACATCCAGGCTGAGGCGATTGCTGGTCGCAGTATAACACTAGTATGTGTGTAAATACATTTTAGGATACCCTCCTGCTTTTTATCAGCAGGATCCTTAAGGGCGGCCATCTCAAGAGAGGGTAGAGCCCTTGTTCTTACAAGCGTGTGAGCGCCTTATCCCCTGTAGGGGGTGTTTCCCAACGCACCCTAACCTCTGGCGGGAAAAGGTATACTGCCAATAACTTTTTAGAATTATCAATTGTTATCGGGGGGAAACCCACGCATCATCACACACCTCATTTTATTTTTCAGATTCAGGAAAACTACAGGAAGTTTTTCCTCACCAAACATAATACCCCTTTTTTTGGTGGTATTCATATTATCAGAAAAGTGTAAACATTTTCCATTGCATCAATCATGCAATGAGTGGCCCTATTGGAAATCACGGTTGTCTCTTCACCGTCGACACAGGAGTCAGTATCCGTGTCGGCGTCTGTATCTGAGGTAACGGGCGCTTTAGAGCACCTGTATGAGACGTCTGGACATGCACAAGCTGAGTAGTCGGCTGTCTCATGTCAACCACTGTCTTTTATACAAAGCTGACACTGTCACGCAATTTCAACAGTACATCCACTCAGGTGTCGACCCCCTAGGGGGTGACAACACTATTACAGACACTCTACTCCGTCTCCACATAATTTTTCTCCTCATACATGTCGACACAAACGTACCGACACACAGCACACACACAGGGAATGCTCTGATAGAGGACAGGACCCACTAGCCCTTTGGGGAGACAGAGGGAGAGTTTGCCAGCACACACCAGAGCGCTATATATATATATATATATACAGGGATAACCTTATATAAGTGTTTTTCCCTTTATAGCTGCTGTATTGTTTATACTGCGCCTAATTTGTGCCCCCCTCTCTTTTTTAACCCCTTTCTGTAGTGTAGTGACTGCAGGGGAGAGCCAGGGAGCTTCCCTCCAACTGAGCTGTGAGGGAAAATGGCGCCAGTGTGCTGAGGAGATAAGGACGCCGAGAAAGGGGCGGAGCCTATCATCCGTTTTTCTGTATGTTTTGGCAGGGGTTAAATGCATCCATATAGCCCAGGAGTTATATGTGATGCATTTATTTTAGCCATATAAGGTTTTTATCGATTTATTGCGTCTCAGGGCGCTGCCCCCCCAGCGCCCTGCACCCTCAGTGACCGGAGTGTGAAGTGTGCTGAGAGCAATGGCGCACAGCTGCGGTGCTGTGCGCTACCTTATCTGAAGACAGGATCGTCTTCTGCCGCCGATTTCACCGGACCTCTTCGCTCTTCTGGCTCTGTAAGGGGGCCGGCGGCGCGGCTCCGGGACCCATCCAGGCTGAACCTGTGATCGTCCCTCTGGAGCTAATGTCCAGTAGCCTAAGAAACCCGATCCACTCTGCACGCAGGTGAGTCCGTTTCTTCTCCCCTTAGTCCCACGATGCAGTGAGCCTGTTGCCAGCAGGTCTCACTGAAAATAATAAACCTAAACTAAAACTTTCACAAAGAGCTCAGGAGAGCCCCTAGTGTGCACCCTTCTGGTCGGGCACAGAAATCTAACTGAGGCTTGGAGGAGGGTCATAGGGGGAGGAGCCAGTGCACACCAGGTGATCCTAAAGCTTTCTTTAGATGTGCCCAGACTCCTGCGGAGCCGCTATTCCCCATGGTCCTTACGGAGTTCCCAGCATCCACTAGGACGTCAGAGAAATATCAGGTGTCAAAACGTTTTTTTTGCATACATTCCCCTTTGCCCCGGAGGGTAGAAAGTTCTGGGAAGAACCTCCGGCTGTAGACATCTCAGCCTCTTGCCTCTCTAAGAAGGCGGTAATCCCAGCTCCTTTACGGTAAACGACCCGTGGGATAGGAAAATTGAGGCCACACTGAAGTCTATTTACATTGCTGCAGGTGTACTGTATCTTAAAGACTGGTCACTGCAGGTTGCTGGGTGACACATGCAATTCATTCCTGGGCTACTCAAATTCAGGAGGGTCTCTCGGGTGGCGTGACCCTAGTTACTACGGTGACTTTCCTAAAACAGATTCAGGACATGGCAAGAGTCCTCTGTAACTCCCTAAAAGAGATTGGCAATATTAATGCTATAACCACTGCTATGGCTGTGTCAGCACGCAGAGCCATTTGGCTGTGTCAGTGGATTGCAGAAGCAGACTCCAAACACAATGTGGAATCTCTTCCCTTTACAGGTGAATGGCTCTTCAGAGGCAAATTGAATGCATGGATCTCCAAAGCTACTGCTGGGAAATCCGCCTTACTTCCCTCGGGGGCTCTGCCTGCTAGACGTACCTACCCGGGACCGTCTACTCAGTCCTTTCGGTCCACCAGATTTCGATCTAGGGTGCATCAAATGCAGCTCGAGGCACCAGGGGTAAACCTAAGAAACCAGCCGTTGCCGGCTCTCAAGAACAGAGCACCAGTTCAGCTTACGCAAAGAACTCAGCATGACGGTACCAGTCCACCCCGGGAGGATCTCGAGGTGGGAGCCCGGTTACGTTACTTCAGCCACATCTGTGAAAGTTCCTGCCAGGACGCCTGGGTAAAGGACCTTATTTCCCGGAGGTTACAAGCTGGAGTTTGACGGTGCTTCTCCCCAACGATTTTTCAAATCAAGCTTACCAGCTTTGGAAAATATGCGTATTACACTACTACAGGTCATCACCAAGTTGGTCCAGTCCCAAGTCATTGTTCCAGTACCCCTGTAACAGCAAGGACAAGGTTACTACTCCAGTCTGTTCGTTGTGCCAAAACCAGACGGGTCTGTGAGGCCAATTTTGAATCTGAAGTCCTTGAATCCTTACCTAAAGGTTTTCAAATTCAAGATGGAATCTTTGAGAGCAGTGATCGCAGGAAACGTCAGGAATTCCTAGTGTCCCTGGATATCAAGGACGCCTACCTCCATATACCAAATTGGCCTCCTCATCAGGCCTACCTGAGGTTCGCCCTGCTGAACGATCACTACCAGTTCCAGGCATTACTCTTTGGCAGATCTACAGCTCTGAGTGTGTTCACGAAGGTGATGGTGGAAATGATGTTCAAGCTCCGGGTCCAGGGGGTCGACGTGGTCCCTTACCTGGACGATCTCCTGATAAAAGAGTTCCAGGGAGCTCCTACTGCTCCATATAGATCGCACTATACACCTTCTGTCACACCACGGGTGGCTCCTCAATTTACAGGAGTCCCACCTGGAGCCATCTCAGTGGCTCCTGTTTCTGGGAATGCTACTGGATACTGTAGCGCAGAAAGTGTTCCTCCCAGAGGACAAAGTGAGAACTCTCCAGGAAATGGTTTGCATGGTTCTCCAACCGACTCGAGTCACCATTCATCTTTGCATAAGATTGTTGGGAAAGATGGTAGCCTCGTTTGGTTCCAAACGATGGTAGCCTCCTGAACAAGTGGTCCGGTTCCCAACTTCACATGCACCGGATGATTCAACTGTCACCCGGGCCAGTATTTAACTCCTGTGGTGGCTGCAGTCTTCCAATCTCCGGGAAAGTCGACGCTTCGGAATTCAGGATTGGATTCTCCTCACGACGGATGAGTCTGAGAGGATGGGGAGCTGTCACCCAAGGGCTGCAGTTCCAGGGCAGGTGGTCTGCCCAAGAGGCCCTACTTCCGATCAACATCCTGGAACTTCGGGCTATCTACAATGCCCTGATTAAGGCCTCCCTTCTGCTCCGAGATCAAGCAATCCAGGTACAGTCGGACAACGCCACGGCTGTGGTGTACATCAATCAACAAGGAGGGACAAAAAGCAGGGCCTGCATGCGAAAAGTATCAAGAATACTCCTCTGGGCGGAAAGAAATGCACTAGCACTGTTCGCAATCTTCATTCTGGGAATAGAGAATTGGGAAGCAGACTTCCTGAGTCACCACGATCTCCACCCACGGGAGTGGAACCTACATCCTCAAGTGTATCAACAGATCATCGACCGGTGGGGTTGCCCCCAGATCGACATGATGGCGTCTCGCCTTAACAAGAAACTTTGCTCCTATTGCTCGTGAACCAGAGACCCTCAGGCGTGCGCAGTGGATGCACCGACGTCGCCTTGGCCTTACCAGCTGGTCTACATATTTCCTCCGATTCCATTGATCCCAAAGGTGCTCAAGAGGATCCAATAACAAGGAGTACAAGCAATTCTGCTTGCACTGGATTGGGCCCGGAAAGCATGGTACGCGGATCTTCTGGACATGTCCGAAGACCCTTGGCCTCTACCGCTTAGAAGAGATCATCTTCAACAAGGACCGTTCGTCTACCCGGACTTACGGCGGCTTTGTTTGATGGCATGAAAGTTGAGCGGTACATCCTAGCTCACAAGGGACTTTCCAAAAAGGTCATTGCCACTATGGTGCAATCCAGAAAACCTGTGACGTCAAAACACTATCATAATATCTGGCAGAGATATGTCTCCTGGTGCGAGGAACGCAAATATCCATCTGCCGATTTTCACTTGGGAAGATTTCTTAGTTTCCTGCAGACTGGAGTGGCTCAAGGCTTATGTCTGGGATCCATTAAGGTTCAAATTCCAGCTTATTCAATCTTCTTCCAAAAGAAGTTGGCTATACTGCCTGAAGTTCAGACCTTCTTGCAAGGGGTGCTTCACATCCAACCTCCGTTTGTGCCGCCTATGGTTCCTTGGGATTTGGATGTGGTATTATGATTTGTACAGTCCTCCTGGTTTGAACCTCTGATGACAGTAGAAGACAAGTTCCCCACGTGGAAGACGGCCCTGGCTTCTGCTAGACATGTCTCAGAATTGGGGGCCTTATCGTATAAAAGTCTGTATTTGGTCTTTTACGAGGACAGAGCGGAGCTCCGGACTAGACAGCAGTTCCTGCCGAAGGTTGTTTCCGCATTTCATCTAAATCAACCTACTGTGGTTCAGTACTGTTCTGACGCTTCTGCTCTTGCGGAGGCATTGGATGCTGTTCGTGCCTTGAAGATCTATGTCAAGCGTACAGCTCGGATCAGAAAGACTGATTCCTTGTTCGTGCTCTATGATGCGCAGAGGAAGGTTTGGCCTGCTTCAAAGCAGTCCATTGCTCGTTGGCCTATGTGTCGGCAGCCTTACCTGTTCCTAAGTCTCTAAAGCCCCACTCTACTAGATCGGTGGGCTCTTCCTGGGCGGCTGCCCGTGAAGTCTCGGCCTTACAACTATGCCGAGCCATTACCTGGTCAGGGAAGAACACCTTTGTGAAGTTCTACAAGTTTGATGCCGTGGCCAAAGAGGATACCCAGTTCGGGCAGGTGGTGCTGCAGATGTCTCCGCATGTTCCTGCCCATTCTGGAAGCTTTGGGACATGCCCATCGTACTAACCTGTCCCCAATATCCTTTATGGATGCTTGAGAAAATAGGATTTTAAATACCTACCAGTAAATCCTTTTCTCGTAGTCCATAAGGGATATTTGGCGCCCGCCTCTGTGCGGTGACTTTCTGCAGGTTCTCTATTCAGTGTTACCTGTTCAGCCGTTGCTGTTCATGTTGCCAGATGTTGCTGGCCCAGTTATGTTATGGTGTGCTAGTGTATAAATCTCACCACACTTCTCGTTATGTTCCTTCTCTTAAGTATGTCAATTCTCCTTCGGACACTGTTTCACCTATAACTGCCTGTGGGAGGGGGCATAGAGGGGAGGAGCCAGTACAGTGGAAGAAATTTAAAGTGCACTGGCTCCTCTGGACCCCGTCTATACCCATTGTACTGTGTCCCCAATATCCCTTATGGACTACGAGAAAGGGATTTACCGGTAGGTATTTAAAATCCCAATATATATATATATATATATATATATATATATATATATATATATATACATACACACACATATATATATATATATATATATATATATATATACACACACACACACACACATGTATATATATACATACACACGCACATACATACACACCTGTATTATATATATCTAGACACACACACATTTTATATATATATATATATATATATATATATATATATATATATATATACACATACATACATATATATTTTTTTTTATTTATTTTATGGCTGATCAGCCAGGAGTGCGGGGAGTATGTTATTTTGTAAATTACTCTGTATAGGAGAATATAATGACCACCTTTTGCAGCAAAAGGTCTGGTTACATTTGCAGAGTTCAGGTATTGTGTTAAAATAACTGTAAAACTTTCCAAGTTGTGTAAAAGTACCCAAACCTTGACAGATTTGTGAATGCAGACAAAGTCTCGAGAGAGGGAATGGATGCACCAAGATGTAGTAACATTCTATAGTTCAACATTATTCCAAAAGAGTATTTCGGCAACTCTGCCTGTTCTCAGTTATGCATCTGCTGATTCTGTGCATTGACATTCACCTCTGAGACTCGCTATTGACAGGATCCATTCAATCCTGGCTCCAACATGTTTAAATACCCTTCAAATTGAAATGTAATTGTGTCATGAAAACTTCTGCTTAAGAGGGATATTTTTATATTCTCAAATGTATATTAATCTCTCTGGGTCACCTCTGCCTCTAAACTAGTTACTTAATGGACAAAATTTCACTACTAAATTGATGTTTTAAAAGAGGCTGTCAACAAATATATACAAAGACACTATTTTGTGCATCAATAAAAAAGTCAGAATAATGAACATCTGAAGAGAACATATTTTTGTTATAAATACATTTTATACAAAGATTGTAATGATTGATGGTTCATTGGTAACAGCATACTATTAGTTTGCCAAAGAGCTGTAAAAGAGTAGGCTCACTTAGAACTAGTTAGAAGGAGAAATAAAGAATATATCTTTTCTAGATCATTTGGGCTTGACTTGTATATACAGGTCAACAAAACAAAAAAATCTTTGACCGTAACAATCTAACGACTGACTTGAAACGGTATTTTAAGCATTTATACAAGTAGAAATCCAACCACTTATATCTTTGGGTTAATAAACCTCAAAAGTCAAAACAACCTTTTAGCAAATGCCTCAAGCTATGCATAATTAGCGTAAAATGATGGATGCTCCTCCCTGTAATTAGACGCTAGATGGTGGGCGACAAATACTCACCGTGGTTATGAATCTATACATGGGTTGCCGCCTCTCTGTGTATTTCACTGTGATGGGGCTGAGATCATACCGAAACCAGATGGCAGGGATAATTCTTCCTGTGTGGCTGTATGCTACATATTCCTAGATGATTTATAGAAAGGCAGTTTAATAAGGATTGAAATCGATTACAGAGCTACACAGAAACATCTTGCTCTATTATATAGCTTAGTAGTCCTCTGCACACACGATTTGTACAGCACTGATACGGATTGTCATCACCTTTTATAGGTAAATCAATCTGCATGTAGAAGGCAGCAGAAGCAATAGAACTGTATACAGTCTCAGCGCGACTCGTGATTATGTAAATAACCCAGGCCTTCTATGGTTATCTGAGGATTACATTGCACTTGAATTATATAACTATGCTGGAATTCTTTATTTTCTTTAGGAAGTCTGCCTTTCAGTCTCCAGTCTGCTGGCAACAACCTTCTGTGCAGTTTAATAAAACTTACATCATGCTTTTAGATCACATACTTCGTTTTGCCAACCACACTGCCAGCCATCATTCTGCAGACAGACCTACCTTATTAGCTACGGTGTACTGGTAACTAAACCTCTGCTTGCCATTCGAGTCTTCATATACGGTTGGAACGATCTTTAAGATGTAATCATGGGAAGCCAGAGCTGTGTAAGTAATAAAGGCCAGAGAAAAATCAATAAAATGTCATTATATTCATCTGTGCGTGATTGGAAGCTACAGTCATGATCACATGTATCACATTGTTGAACATGCACTAGATCAAACAAGACACACAAACGTGATTCACTGCAAGTAAACAAATGAAAACATGGCATGTACAAGGACTCTGCCATAATAAAAAATAAACCAGCATACATTCTTAGCTGCAAGCGGTGCTGCTGAGTGGAGAGAGGCATTGGCGGTTGTCCAGTGTATGTAACATTGCTAACAAGTGAACACAAACTAAAAATCACAGCACCCAGACATTTGCAGTCATTGGCTGACCAGCACTAGATAGATACATGCTAATTGTTCTAATCCACAATTAGATCTTTGAACAATCTTAGTAAAATGATAGGGGTAAACAAATTTAAAAAAGCATCAGCACATCACCATAACAACTGAGTTGAGTTACCCTGCTATTCACAATCAAAATAAAAGTTGGAAAATGTGTAAAGATATTTTCTTGGGAAACATGAACTCCATGGAGCACTGGAATATTGCAATCATGTTTACATTGTAAGAGAAAGTTTGCAATTCATTACAAATGTCAGAGTAGCACCTGAAGAATAGAGCCAATTGATGTGTTCTACAGTGATGTGGCCATCAGACAATTTGGACAAACTTTCTCCAGCTCACATCCAGACATTTGCCACTTTGTTCAGCTCAGAACTTTCTGTTCATTTAAGACTTTGCAGAGCTGAAAACTATAGAATACACTGGCCTTTTCTCTTGAGGGATTTTTAAAAATCTATTTATATTTCTACTTGTCAAGATGCACCAGTGCTGGTTACTATAAAACATTATAATAATCTAAAGAGCACCACTTCTATATAATAGCTCCACGATGGAGTGGGGGAATCAGGGTGTGACACCTCTGACATATGACCCAGGAAGGATGGACAAGTGACTTTGTGACTAGTGAACTCACCAGGTAAAAAGTGGTTTACTAAAAGACATAATCCCTGGTCCAGCAGATGGATGAGAACAAATTGTATAAACCTCTGAAGATGGCAAATCAACAGGACCGCCATGATTGTTCCCTTAACCCATGACAGTAAGAGATGGCATGTTAATATACTGGACAAGAGATGCCGGCATGATTTTTAACCAGTGTAAGTATGACAGAGTATTTAAGCAACTCTGTTGACTATTTTAGATCAACTGAGGCAGTGGTTCTCAACCAACCCTCAAGTTTCCCAACAGATCATGTTTTGAGCACTTCTGTCTGTGGAAAAAGATGGGGGTAATTACCGAGCCAGCAAAAGATTAAACTTGACTGTGTATGATTAAAGAGATCCAAACATGACCTGATGGTGGTACTTGAGATCTAGAGTTGAGAGCCCATCAATGGTGGCATTGATTAAAGCAGCACAGAATGAGTCTGAAACTTCAACACACAAAGTAATTTAAGTGATCATTCCTTACATGTACAATATAGAACTGAAGTACGTAGAAAAAGAATTGGCAGGCATAGAAATCTGTGCTAGGTTGTAAAGAATCCCAGAATAATGGCGAGCTTTCTATTGGCTTCTGGTGGTGTTGGAGGAAGCTAATATTCTGTATGTATTTCCTTCACAGCGTAACAAGTCTTCCACTTTGTTGTACTCAATTTTCATCATCTACTGTATCCGTGTTCCCTGTGCTCAGGGTAATATTATTGTCATTCACTTGTAGTCAAAAGGTGCCAACAGATGGGGGTACTAAGGTACACATGGGTCTATGGGCTTAATTCAGACCTGATCGCAGCAGCAAATTTGTTAGCTAATGGGCAAAACCATGTGCACTGCAGGGGAGGGGGGGGGGGGGGGCATATATAACATGTGCAGAGAGCGTAAAGGGGGTTACTCACCGAGCGATATTCTAAGCAATCTGACTAGACAGGCCAATCTAGCGGGTTGCTCACTTCACTCGCTGAGTGAAGTGAGCGCCCCCCCCCCCCCCCGCACGCTCAGCACAGATCGCGCTGTGCTGAGCGGCGGGAGAGATGTGTGCTGAGCGGTTTGCTCAGCACACATCTCTCCTGCATCGGCCCCGTCTATATGGGCCTTTAGATTTGGGTGTGGTGTGTTCAAACTGAAATCTAAATTGCAGTGTAAAAATAAAGCAGCTAGTATTTACCCTGCACAGAAACACTATAACCCACCCAAATCTAACTCTCTCTGCACGTTACATTTGCCTCACCTGCAGTGCACATGGTTTTGCCCTTTAGCCAACATATTTGCTGCTCTGATCAGGTCTGAATTATGCCCTATGTACGAAGCCTTGGAGAGAGATAAAGTGGAATGGAGATAAAGTACCGACCAACCAGCCCCTGTCTCCACTTTATTTCTCTTCAAGGAATAGTACATAGACCCCATAATCCTCTACAAGGGACCCTGGAGTGCAAGGGTGATGTAAGGTGGCGCATACCACAAATGTTCGCATTTTACATCACTGAATGCTGTATCAAAGTGTTCAATACAGATATGAATAAGTCTTAAATAACTTTATTTCATAGATGAGTCTTCTGTGTCAGTATACAGGAGCCTCACATTACTACCTTGTATACTGGGGTACCCTACTCCTTTATCTACAGTGTATCTGCCCTTGTGGCCTTTTTCACCCTATTATATAATGATACTGCCTTTGTTACATGCAGTATAACATCTCCTGCAATGCCATGTTCTGCTGTGAGCATTCAATTTCCTACATCATTTTGTTTTACTAGAATTTCTTTGACTGGAACTTGAAAGAATATGGAAACTCTCAAGCCTTCGTGATCCGCTTCACTGTAACATACATTTTAGCCTGCTGTTTCTCTTCAGTGTGCAAAAAACCCATTATCAGTGTTAAACTAGTCATTTTCATAATTCATAAATTTTGTTGTAAACTGTACATACGATTGGAAGAGAGTCGGTCTGCTCCTGCCAGAGCATTGAAGGCACCATGAATGTTTGTAACCTGTAAGAAGACCGAAATGGGAGGATCTTCTGTTAGAGAAAAGGCAACATACAGTAAAGAAGTATATACATCAATAATTGCACCTATATCTGTAATTAACTACTAAATAGGATTTCACTGGATGAAAAGATGTAAAGTGTGCAAGAAACAAAAGTGGTCATAAGAAACAATGAATTTCTGCATGTACATCATTTTTTAATGTTTTTTTTAAGGATTGGACCATTTGTATTAAACTTCAGCAATACTACTACCACTTTGTGTCCACTCACAGCCATCTACAATGTATGGGCTTACAAGCAGGGCACGCTCCCCTTTATGTCGCTACGTAATTTGCAGATTTGAATTGTGTTGATCTGTAAAAGTACTGTTCTTGCATGTAAACTAATGTGAACTTTTGTACTTTGTAATGTTGCTATGTTCCTCCACTGTGTATGGAGCTGTGGAACCCTTGTGACACTTTAAAAATAAGTGAGAATAATATTAGAATAGAGAGTAGTTAGCGTTCCTCCTACCACATTTTCTTGCACTGTACCCACATAGTGGAAAATTTACCTAGTTGACAATCAGAATTTTCCATCTCAAATCACTGACACTGCTGGGAGGGGTCAGAGTTCATACCAAATGTCATTACATTCCAAAGTGATGACATCATTTATTAGCTGCTATTCATTATTATTATATAGGTGAGTGCATTTAAAAACTATGGGTGAGATTTATTAAATCTTGGAGAGAGATAACTAGAAAATTTTCTAGCACAACCTGTAAAATTATTGAAACTGATCGGTTGGTAGTTTATTGCTCTCCAACTTTTATACACAACCTACCCCCCCTCCCCCTCCCCTTAATTCTGTTGTCTGCATATTATAATTCTACTTTGTACAAAATATTTTTTTTTTTTACATTAAACGGTTATTGCTACATCATCATGCATCTCAGACGACTATGATTGTAGTGCAATAGGAGTAGTTGGAACATTGTTGTTTCTTGCTAAATGAGATCATCTGTAGGCTCAAGATTATCAAAACAAGACAATGAGATGAAGGCTATGTATTTATTAAGATGTTCTTTCCTGCCATTTCCATTTTAATTTTGTTCCAGCTCAGAGCTGGAGGTATTCATGTTTCATCCTATGCTTATAATAGGGTAGATTTTACACATTCCAGTCCATATTCACCTTCTCTCCCAGAATGTCTGGGAGACTCCCAAGTTTTAGGAAGCTCACCCAAATTCAGGCATAGTAGACATTCCTCCTGAATCCACTCAGTGACCCAGGGAGGTTTCAGGTGATTCATAATGCCATTGTCCTTTACACTGATGCCAGGGAAATTCTGGGTAAGGGTGCACCATGTGATTGGGACCAAATAATGAAGCTCTAATTAGCTAAAATATGACAAGTAGCCTGCTTCTCTATATTGTACCTGAAGTGTTCGTTCAGTACTACAAATGTATAGCTCACATTAGCTAATCAGACAAAACAACACAGGAAATCAAACAAATATTTTGCAGAACAACAAAGCAGCAAAACAGAGTTGTTAAATACAAACTATTGTATGTAACTCAAACAAGGAGGGATCTGCGCAAGTAGCAGTCACACTTCTGTATGCAGATTAGGTTATTACAGCCATCTGACGCTATAAAATAGAATGACTTTCCTATACATCATGCCCAATTGGGGAACCGCCAACTTTGTACAATAACTCTGTGCTGCCTGTGAGTGTTCCAAGGTGGGTATAACAGTTTGCTAATTCACATGACACAATAAACAACCACTAACTGAGATCATACACTGAGCTCATCCAGGTCGACAAGAACAAAGCACCATCAGATCCAACTTCTTCCTATTGATGTAAGAAAATTAAAAGTGGCTCATCTTACTTGAAGTAAAAACGCAGCTTTAATTAATAGGCCTTACCACATCCCTAAGCAGCAGCTGCCAACATTGTTTTGCTGACGCAACTGCTCCAGGTGATTATCACAATAAACTATTCTCTGACTGAATAAAGATTTAAAAAACTGAGGAAATAGGAAGAGATTCTACATGGTGCAAAGAAAGGGAAAAGCATGCAAACCACATACTGGGGTAATTATAATAGGGTTTGAGAAGCCAGAGGCGCGGGAGATTGTGCGAGAATGATGTATTTTTAAAGTAGCAGTCATTTACAAGGAAAAATCAGGTTGGTTTTGTATACTGTGTTTGTATACAGCTGTATATCAGATGATGTTTTCAGCTCCAAACTCCACGATTTACTATCCTGCGGATTTTTAGGATGAAAACTAAAAACATTTCCAATGGGTAGCGGTTTGCAAACCCCCTAACCGCATGTGGTCCATGACAAACCACATGGCAAAACATCCAGCTTTACCACTTTCTAAGGCCAGCGCTACTGCAAGTGCTAAAATGCACATGGATACCAGTTTATTAAAATAATTATGCTCCATTCCCAAAGAACTAAATTATAGTACTTAAATAAATAGTGGCCACAGTACCCAATGAAATTAACAAAGTTCCCAGTACATAATGGAAAAAATACAGTGCACCCAGTACCCAATGAATTAAATAACAGTGCCTAATAAAAATAAACAGTACCCCAGTACACAATGAAATAAATACCAGTGCACCCAGTCTAAATAAAAAAATATGTAAACCTCCCCAATATACAGTGCCCCTAATATACATCCCCCCATGTGCTTAGATGTTTGTCATTAAGTAAAAGTGCTCACTTTACAAACCGCAAGTTAGTAAAATGATTCCTTTGTCTTACATGTAAGAGTACAACATTCTAGCACTTTAAATTATACTTGAACTTTTGCAAAGTTTAATGATTACTTTTTTTCCCAAAAACCACTCAGAAATTGATTTAACCTTATCCAAAATGATTTTAGTAAAACAAACAAACATGTAATTACATTTATAACCCCCCCCCCCCAAAACAAAACATCGGAACATCGGTTGGCAACATCGGACCATTAGAAACATTGTGACTTTCCTTTTAACAGCGGGGACAGCAGCCAGATACAACAGGGGGGCTGATATACACTTCCCCAGTGGCTGCTATTGTCTGCAACCGCCGGGTGGGGAGTCCTGCCATGCTGACGATCAGCAATGATTGGCAGCACGGCAAACACTGGGGGAGGGTGCAGGAAGGCAGAGGGACCTTCCTGTCCCTCTGAGAGCAGCAGTGGAGGGAATTTTCTGTTCCCTGTAGCTGCAAACACTGTCTGACAGGTCACACCATGCCAGGCAATTGTAGATGTTTATGAATGACAGCAGTTTCTGAATAAAGAGGCACCTCCACTAGGGTAGACTGGTGGAGGACACTGCTTGTCTGAATAGATGAAACCAGAAGTCTGGATACAAGCACACCTGTTACATTCATATATAAACTTGGCCTGTTTTGTTACGTTTTTCTAAATTGGCAATTTATGTCTAGACTCGGATAATTCCCTCAAGCCTTTTATCACACCTATTTATTATGAAGCATTAAATAGTGGAATAGAAGTAGTCTGTCTGATCACTCACCTGTAAAAAATCACCAAAGCTCAACTTGTGAATGAAGTGACTCATGTCAGGGTTCTGTGGCTGAGCTGTGGCACTGTGCGTGGACACATGGAAGTTTCCAGGCACCTAACAAACCAATATACAGTTACACAATCACAGTGAAATTATAACACTTTACACTTTTAGCTGCCTATATAATTAAGGACCAGTCAATTCGATCCATCCAGGGCTGTAAAATAAAATTTCAGATATTATATATAATATACACACACACATACATACATACATACACAGTCTATAGAGATGAGGTGCGCTCACCAGGCTAGCTTGTAAATGCAAACGTTCACATATATTTATTTTTATGCAGTCGACGTTTCGGCCAACATTACTGGCCTTTCTCAAGACTTTTACAGCATATCAGGGGTCCTACCACCACTCCAGCAAGTTTTTTCTGGAGTGGTGGTAGGACCCCTGACATGCTGTAAAAGTCTTGACAAAGGCCAGTAATGTTGTTCGAAGCGTCGACGGCATAAAAAGATATGTGAACTTTTGCATTTGTAAACTAGCCTGGCGAGTGCACTTCATCTCTATAGACTGTGTATTGGATCGGTTTGCAACAATCGCTTCTGAAGGACTGGCACCCCAACTGACGTAAACTATGAAGATTGCGTGTGCAGCTCTTTTCTGGAATTGTATATATATATATATATATATACACACACATACATACATACATATATACATATACACACACACACATATATATATATATATATATATATATATATATATATATATATATATATACACATACACATATATATATATATATATATATATATATATACACTGTATATACATACATATATATACACACACATACACAATGTTATTTTTTTAACCCCCTCCAACTAAAAAATGAAAAAATAAATAACTACTACTTTGTTCTGACATTTCCATTTGAAATACCACTTCAGCTTTAAGACCACACACACACTTGGGGGCTGATGCAGAGGTGAATGTACGCAGAGCTGAAGAGTGTATCTTGACTAAATTTGTACTGCGCATGCTCAGAAAATAAACATACAGGAATGCAGATTCTAACGCATTCCTATCAGATCGATACCTATGACCGGAAAGGTGGGGCTGGGATAGAAAGATTACATATTTAATCCCATAGGGTGAGATGCTGAATGTCAGCATCCCAACAGCGACATCCCGCCCGCCACGCTCATCACAGGTTCTGTTCCCACTCTATGGGTGTTGCGGACACCCACAAGTGGAAAAAGCCCCTGTGCACCGGTATTCCAGCTAGCGGGATTCCAGCGTCAGCATCCTGACCGCCGGGATCCGGACAGCCGACAAAGTGAAAGGATCCCTCATCTCCCTGTTAGAAGACCGATCTTTTGTATATGTTCCACATGCAGAGCTGGTTGCATCTTGATATTTACAGCTCCGCATATGTACAAAAACATTATTTTCCCACGCACAATTCTATGAGGTACGTATGCACATTTCCCTTCTAACTTTGCATCAGCACTTACTGTATATGTGTTGCATTTTTTTTGTCCATAGTTGTAACAAAACATTTTCATAGTGAAAAATGTAAGAAACCTTAAAGATCCATCTCTTCAGCACTTATAGCCGGCATAGTGCTGCTGTGAGGCAGAACTGTTGTGGTGTGGATAGCTTGAAACGGAGACATTTTGAGTATATCAAAAGTGAGCCAGGGAACTGCTCCAGTGAATACAATGTCAGTCAGTCATGGAAAGTAAAACTTGCATAGGTAAATTTACTAATATCAGTACAAGGAATGGTGAAATAGCAATGGTTAGCATTACTGCCTCACAGCAGTCCCCACCATGTTCATAACTGTGTGGCGTTTGTATAGTCTCCCCATGCTTGCTTCCTCCCACACTCCAAAATATACAGGTAGGTTAACTGGCTAACAAAAAAAAATTATCCCCAGCGTGAATGTGTGTGCATATACATGTGGTAGGAATATAGACTGTAAGCTCCCCTGGCGCGGGGAACGATGTGAATGGACAAAATATTCTCTGTAAAGCGCTGCAGAATATGTATGCGCTATATAGATAACTGGTAATAATAATACTACTACATCATCACATTCTCCATCTATCAGAGAGTGATGTGTGTGATTTACTCATGCTGGCACCACAACTAACTCTCCTGGCTGTTATATCAGACAGTAATTAGTTTCTAATGGGGCGTTGTACAGTTGTGTTGATATTGTCCCACCCATATTATGCCATGGGCTTTCGCATGACCCACATTCATGTTCTGTGTACTATTATACAACTCATTCATACATAATTAGCCATCCCACATATATTATTAGAGAACATCTCAAAGTGTCTGTAACCTTCAGCACAGACAGGGATTACGTCAGGAACTCTAAATTGCCTCATTGGTACAGAATCTCATTAATTATATAAATATACAGTTTAAAGGTTACATTTGTTTGGATGGAAAAAGACAGAGCTGTGGTTAGGTGATCTGCATTCTACCATAGCAAAGGCTCAAGCCTATAGTAAACTCCAGGGACAATTCCAATGTAAAGGAAGAATAATTTGTTTATTCAATAAGGAACGTGAGGCATAAAAATAGAATAAGTGCTATACCTTATTTATAGTGAAACGTCCTTGAAACTGGCAACCATTGCCATTATTCAGCGGAATTTTCATAGAATTATCAATATGGCCAACTTCGTGTCTGCCCATTTCATCCTGAATATCCAGTCCTACCACTAATAAAAAAAAAAGGAACAAAAAAATAAGAATTTACTCACCGGTAATTCTATTTCTCGTAGTCCGTAGTGGATGCTGGGAACTCCGTAAGGACCATGGGGAATAGCGGGCTCCGAAGGAGGCTGGGCACTCTAGAAAGATTTAGGACTACCTGGTGTGCACTGGCTCCTCCCACCATGACCCTCCTCCAAGCCTCAGTTAGGACACCGTGCCCGGACGAGCAGACATAATAAGGAAGGATTTAGAATCCCGGGTAAGACTCTTACCAGCCACACCAATCACACCGTACAACTCGTGATACAATATCCAGTTTGACAGTATGAAAACAACTGAGACTCTCAACAGATGGCTCAACAATAACCCTTTTGTTAACAATAACTATTTACAAGTATTGCAGACAATCCGCACTTGGGATGGGCGCCCAGCATCCACTACGGACTACGAGAAATAGAATTACCGGTGAGTAAATTCTTATTTTCTCTAACGTCCTAGTGGATGCTGGGAACTCCGTAAGGACCATGGGGATTATACCAAAGCTCCCAAACGGGCGGGAGAGTGCGGATGACTCTGTAGCACCGAATGAGAGAACTCCAGGTCCTCCTCAGCCAGGGTATCAAATTTGTAGAATTTTGCAAACGTATTTGCCCCTGACCAAGTAGCTGCTCTGCAAAGTTGTAAAGCCGAGACCCCTCGGGCAGCCGCCCAAGATGAGCCCACCTTCCTTGTGGAATGGGCCTTTACAGATTTTGGCTGTGGCATGCCTGCCACAGAATGTGCAAGCTGAATTGTACTACAAATCCAGCGAGCAATAGACTGCTTAGAAGCAGGAGCACCCAACTTGTTGGGTGCATACAGGATAAACAGCGAGTCAGATTTTCTGACTCCAGCCGTCCTGGAAACATATATTTTCAGGGCCCTGACAACGTCTAGCAACTTGGAGTCCTCCAATTCACTAGTAGCCGCCGGCACCACAATAGGCTGGTTCAGGTGAAACGCTGACACCACCTTAGGGAGAAATTGGGGACGAGTCCTCAACTCTGCCCTATCCATATGGAAAATCAGATAAGGGCTTTTACATGATAAAGCCGCCAATTCTGACACTCGCCTGGCTGAAGCCAAGGCTAATAACATGACCACTTTCCACGTGAGATATTTCAGATCCACGGTTTTTAGTGGCTCAAACAAATGTGATTTTAAGAAACTCAACATCATGTTGAGATCCCAAGGTGCCACTGGAGGCTGAATATGCAGCACTCCTTTTACAAAAGTCTGAACTTCAGGTACTGAAGCTAGTTCTTTTTGAAAGAAAATCGACAGAGCCGAGATCTGTACTTTAATGGAGCCTAGTTTTAGGCCCATATCCACTCCTGCTTGCAGGAAATGCAGAAATCGACCTAGTTGAAATTCCTCTGTTGGGGCCTTATTGGCCTCGCACCATGCAACATATTTTCGCCATATGCGGTGATAATGCGTTGCCGTAACATCTTTCCTGGCCTTAATAAGCGTAGGAATGACTTCTTCCGGAATACCCTTTTCCTTTAGGATCCGGTGTTCAACCGCCATGCCGTCAAACGCAGCCGCGGTAAGTCTTGGAACAGACAGGGCCCCTGCTGTAGCAGGTCCGGTCTGAGCGGTAGAGGCCACGGGTCCTCTGAGAGCATCTCTTAAAGTTCCAAGTACCACGCGTCTTGGCCAATCCGGAACCACGAGAATTGTGTTTACTCCTCGCTTTCTTATTATTCTCAATACCTTTGGAATGAGAGGCAGAGGAGGGAACACATAAACCGACTGGTACACCCACGGTGTTATTAGAGCGTCCACAGCTATCGCCTGAGGGTCCCTTGACCTGGCGCAATATTTTTTTTTACTTTTTGTTGAGACGGGACGCCATCATGTCCACCTGTGGTTTTTCCCAACGGTTTACCAGCATCTGGAAGACTTCTGGGTGAAGTCCCCACTCCCCCGGGTGGAGGTTGTGTCTGCTGAGGAAGTCTGCTTCCCAGTTGTCCACTCCCGGAATGAACACTGCTGACAGTGCTAGTACATGATTCTCCGCCCATCGGAGAATTTTTGTGGCTTCTGCCATCGCCATCCTGCTTCTTGTGCCGCCCTGTCGATTTACATGGGCGACTGCCGTGATGTTGTCTGACTGGATCAGCACCGGCTGGTGTAGGAGCAGGGATTTTGCTTGACTTAGGGCATTGTAGATGGCCCTTAGTTCCAGAATATTTATGTGAAGGGAAGTCTCCTGACTCGACCATAGTCCTTGGAAGTTTCTTCCCTGTGTGACTGCCCCCCAGCCTCGAAGGCTGGCATCCGTGGTCACCAGGACCCAGTCCTGTATGCCGAACCTGCGGCCCTCTAGAAGATGAGCACTCTGCAGCCACCACAGTAGAGACACCCTGGTTCTTGGAGACAGGGTTATTAAGCGATGCATCTGAAGATGCGATCCGGACCACTGGTCCAACAGGTCCCACTGAAAGATTCTGGCACGGAACCTGCCGAAGGGAATTGCTTCGTAAGAAGCCACCATCTTTCCCAGGTCCCGCGTGCAGTGATGCACTGATACCTGTTTTGGTTTCAGGAGGTCTCTGACTAGAGATGACAACTCCCTGGCTTTCTCCTCCGGGAGAAACACTTTTCTCTGGACTGTATCCAGAATCATACCCAGGAACAGTAGCCGTGTCGTCGGAACCAGCTGTGACTTTGGGATATTCAGAATCCAGCCGTGCTGGTGCAGCACTTCCTGGGATAGTGCTACTCCCACCAACAACTGTTCCTTGGACCTCGCTTTTATTAGGAGATCGTCCAAGTACGGGATAATTAAAACTCCCTTTCTTCGAAGGAGTATCATCATTTCCGCCATAACCTTGGTAAATACCCTCGGTGCCATGGACAGTCCAAACGGCAGCGTCTGGAATTGGTAATGGCAATCCTGTACCACAAATCTGAGGTACTCCTGGTGAGGATGGTAAATGGGGACATGCAAGTAAGCATCCTTGATGTCCAGGGATACCATGTAATCCCCCTCGTCCAGGCTTGCAATAACCGCCCTGAGTGATTCCATCTTGAACTTGAATTTCTTTATGTATGTGTTCAAGGATTTCAAATTTAGAATGGGTCTCACCGAACCGTCCGGTTTCGGTACCACAAATAGTGTGGAATAATAACCCCGGCCTTGTTGAAGTAGGGGTACCTTGATTATCACCTGCTGAGAATACAGCTTGTGAATTGCCGTTAGCACCGCCTCCCTGTCTGAGGGAGCAATTGGCAAGGCAGATTTTAGGAACCGGTGGGGTGGGGACGCCTCGAATTCCAGCTTGTACCCCTGAGATACTATTTGCAGGATCCAGGGATCCACCTGTGAGAGAACCCACTGATCGCTGAAATTTTTGAGGCGACCCCCCACCGTACCTGGCTCCGCCTGTGGAGCCCCACCGTCATGCGGCGGACTTGGAAGAGGAAACGGGGGAGGACTTTTGCTCCTGGGAACCTGCTGTTTGTTGCAGCCTTTTTCCCCTACCTCTGCCTCTGGACAGAAAAGACCCGCCTTTTCCACGCCTGTTTTTCTGGGTCCGAAAGGACTGAACCTGATAAAGCGGCGCCTTCTTAGGCTGTGAGGGGACATGGGGTAAAAATGCTGACTTCCCAGACGTTGCTGTGGAAACTAGGTCCGAGAGACCATCCCCAAATAATTCCTCACCCTTATATGGCAACACTTCCATGTGCTTTTTAGAATCTGCATCTCCTGTCCACTGGCGAGTCCATAAGCCTCTCCTAGCAGAAATGGACAATGCACTTACTTTAGATGCCAGTCGGCAGATTTCCCTCTGTGCATCTCTCATATATAAGACTGAGTCTTTTATATGGTCTATGGTTAACAGGATCGTGTCTCTGTCTAATGTGTCAATATTTTCTGACAGTTTATCTGACCAAGCAGCGGCAGCACTGCACATCCAAGCTGACGCAATAGCTGGCCTAAGTATAATGCCTGTGTGTGTATATACAGACTTCAGGATCGCCTCCTGCAGCAGGTTCCTTGAGGGCGGCCGTATCCGGAGACGGTAGTGCCACCTTTTTAGACAAACGTGTGAGCGCTTTATCCACTCTAGGGGGTGTTTCCCAACGTGACCTATCCTCTGGCGGGAAAGGGAACGCCATTAGTACCTTCTTAGGAATTACCAATTTTTTATCAGGGAAAGCCCACGCTTCTTCACACACTTCATTTAATTCATCTGATGGGGGAAAAACTACGGGTAGTTTTTTCTCTCCAAACATAATACCCTTTTTAGTGGTACCAGTAGTTATATCAGAAATGTTTAACACCTCTTTCATTGCCTCAATCATACAGTGAATGGCCTTAGTGGGCATCAGGTTTGACTCATCGTCGTCGACACTGGTGTCAGTATCAGTGTCGACATCTGGGTCTGCTTGAGGTAGCGGGCGTTTTAGAGCCCCAGACGACCCATGCGACGCCTGGGCAGGCACGAGCTGAGAAGTCGGCTGTCCCACATTTGGCATGTCGTCGATTTTCTTATATAAGGAGTCTATACGTGCACTCATTACTTTCCATAAGCCCATCCACTCAGGTGTCTGCCCCGCAGGGGGTGACATCCCTTCTAAAGGCATCTGCTCCGCCTCCACATCATTATCCTCATCAAACATGTCGACACAGCCGTACCGACACACCGCACACACACAAGGAATGCTCCGAATGAGGACAGGACCCACAAAAGCCCTTTGGGGGGACAGAGTGAGAGTATGCCAGCACACACCAGAGCGCTATATAATGCAGGGACTAACTGAGTTATGTCCCCTATAGCTGCTTTTTATATTATATATGTATTGTGCCCAAATTTAGTGCCCCCCCCTCTCTGTTTTTACCCTGTTCTGAAGTGTAGACTGCAGGGGAGAGCCAGGGAGCTTCCTTCCAGCGGATCTGTGAAGGAGAAATGGCGCCAGTGTGTCTGAGGGAGATAGCTCCGCCCCTTTTCCGCGGCCTATTCTCCCGCTTTTTTCTGGATTCTGGCAGGGGAATTTACCACATATATAGCCTCTAGGGCTATATATTGTGGTATTTTTGCCAGCCAAGGTGTTTTTATTGCAGCTCAGGGCGCCCCCCCCAAGCGCCCTGCACCCTCAGTGACCGGAGTGTGAAGTGTGCATGAGGAGCAATGGCGTACAGCTGCAGTGCTGTGCGCTACCTTGGTGAAGACTGATGTCTTCTGCCGCCGTTTTTCCGGACCTCTTCTTGCTTCTGGCTCTGTAAGGGGGACGGCGGCGCGGCTCCGGGACCGAACACCAAGGACTGGGCCTGCGGTCGATCCCTCTGGAGCTAATGGTGTCCAGTAGCCTAAGAAGCCCAATCCGGCTGCAAGCAGGCGAGTTCGCTTCTTCTCCCCTTAGTCCCTCGCTGCAGTGAGCCTGTTGCCAGCAGGTCTCACTGAAAATAAAAAACCTAAAACTATACTTTCTTTCTAAGGGCTCAGGAGAGCCCCTAGTGTGCATCCAACCTCGGCCGGGCACGAAATCTAACTGAGGCTTGGAGGAGGGTCATGGTGGGAGGAGCCAGTGCACACCAGGTAGTCCTAAATCTTTCTAGAGTGCCCAGCCTCCTTCGGAGCCCGCTATTCCCCATGGTCCTTACGGAGTTCCCAGCATCCACTAGGACGTTAGAGAAATAAATATTAAATGCATAAAAGGAAACAAAGTGTCGTTCTTGGTGGGTTTTCTTAAAAAAATATACTGGTAGAGTAATTGGCTCCCAACAAAAAACATAACCCTAGTGTATGCATGTGGTAGGGAATATAGTTTGTAAGCAAAATGGAGCAGAGACTGATGTGAATTGGCAAAATATCTGTTAAGCTCTGCAGAATACGTGTGAGCTAAATAAATAACTGAAAATAACAAAAAATGTGGTGGTGTAAGTAAAAAGTTTTAAAATGTAATAGTATGGCAGCACGGATGGTGTAATGGTTAACATTATTGCCTTGCAGTACTAAGGTCATGGGTTAAATTCCCACCACAGCCCTAAATGTGTGTAGTTTGTATATTCCTTCCGTGCTTGGGTTGGTTTCCTCGGGTGTAGTACGGGTGACCGGCGGTCTCCTGACCGCCGGTCACCTTACCGACGCCGGGATCCCGGCGGGGAGGGGCGAGTGCAGCAAGCCCCTTGCGGGCTCGCTGCGCTCGCCACGCTGCAGGCTCGGTGGCGACCTGCGGTCGCCACGGGTTCTATTCCCACTTTATGGGTGTCGTGGACACCCACGAGTGGAAATAGTCCCTGTTGGTCGGCATGCCGACCATCGGGATAGTGAGCAGTCGGGCTCACGGAGGTCATGTGACTGTCGGTTAGCCGTCCGGCGGTCACATGACTACCACCCGGTTTCCTCCGGGTACTCCAGTTTCCTCCCAAACTATACTGGTAAGTTAATTGGCTTCCAACAAGAATTAACCCCTGTGTGCATATACATGTGTTTAGGGGCAGACAAGATGGGCCAAGTGGTTCTTATGTGCCATCAAAATTCTATGATTCTATGATACATTGGGGTATATTCAATTGTAGTCGAAAACTGCTGTCTGTAGAAAAGACGGCAGTTTTCGACTTTTTAAGGTCGAATCCTAATTCGACCTATTTAATATTTTGCTAAATTTTTCGACAAGTCGATAAATTCGACTTGTCGAAAAGCACGTGGATCGGCAGAATAGCTGCCGATCCACGTGTTTATGTCGAAAGCGGGGCCAAATCCGATAGGTTTTGGCCCCCTTTTCGACCATCTCAGTCTGACATCAAAATGGGAGAGATCAGCGCTACAGTAGCGCTGCAGCTGGATGTCACTCAGCCGCCTGACCTCACGGCAGCTTCCACCCGGCTCCAGCTCGCTGCTGGAGCCGGGTGGAAGCTGCCATAAGGTCGGGCGGCTGAGTGACATCCTGCTACTGTAGCGCTTATCTCCCTGTATGCCCTCCGGCTGTCCCCCCGCGGCTTGCCCCTCTTCTCCTCTGCGTCCCATCTAAATTCGACTTGAAACAGTCGAATCAAGATGGGATTGTATAGGGGTTGTTGGATCCATTCCGAAAAATACATGTCGGAATGGATCAGACTTTAATTGAATATACCCCATTAACAAGCATATGTTCTTTAATCATTTTGCAGCAGCGTATGAGATAGGCATTTCCACATGGTGAGATTCAGGCTAACCCCGATTCTCACTATGCGATAGGGGCTAGGTCGGTATCGCAACTACATAATGACTGTGCTTGCGATACTGACTATGCGCGATTTTGCCTAAGTGTCAATCGGCATCACATCGGGATTGCAAGGTGACTTTCACCTTGCGATCTGCACTAACGTTTCTTACGATTTTGACTATATAGTCAAAATCATAAGAAAAATTCTCACCATGTGTACACACCATTAGTGTGACAAACTTACAATCTTGCTTTTCATGCACTGTGTGGTTAGGTGAATTGTGACAGACAAGGGAGCACAGCACTTGTTGGTCAAACTGTAAAATCTGATCTTCTCCAGGTCACTGAGAAGGGGAAAGTCCCATCACTTGGACTAGAACTTACACTGTCTTTATGAATGTTGTATCGCTGATTAAAGAACATGTTCTGAAACATTGGAGCAAGTCCGCTTTGTCTATGTGACTATGTCACTTATTTAAACTGAGTGCCGCTGCTAAAGTCTGTACATAAGGATTCAATCGCCAATACACTCCTTTAGGGCAATAGGTACAGTAATCAGCAGGAGAGAGCTGACACATTAGGCTTAATAAATATACAGTGATATTTTTCAGCAGGAACGCTGTTCCTGAACATCTCATTAACTATGATATAATCAGGAACGGCGTTCCTGAATCTGTCCTGCGCCAAAAATTTATTTTGCATCAGATAAGCTTCATTTAAAGTCCCCTCTGACTACTTTTTTTTCTAAATACTATATATAATTATATATACTATATATCATTTTAATATCTCCACCCCCAGGCCCAATGTTCCTGAACCTATTCTTCCAGAAAATAACACTATATTATTATAGTGAACATTACAAAAACCAGTAGCTAAAGCAATGTTTTTTCTATTTTTATTTTAACAGACACACATATATACATACACTGTATATATTGATTTATAGCTTGTAATATATTCTCCTTTGGATAAATTAATTTCATTTATGAGCAGCAGTTTACCAATGAGTGATGCTGAGTAAGGTAAATCGTGGACTTTTCATATTCATTTGGAGACACTAGTGAATATTGTATGGTGACAATTTTTCCTTTATGAGATGGAGACCGCACACACTCCTTATCGGCTGACCTATCACTAGAGAGGATTACAGGCTAAATACGGACAACGGGCACTCTGGACTATCACAGAGCTGGCTACTTACTCTGTATGAATATCATTGCTTCACTTTACCAATACTGGACTATGCACAGTGGCGGAACTTACGAGTAATGGGACTAGGTGCAAAAGACATGCTTTGGGACTCCCCCTTCAAGGCCCCATGCTGAGTTCATACTATGGCTCGTGGTAATGCGCCACATGACTGCCAAACAATACAGTCAGCATCCCAGTGTCTAATAATAATCTGTGCCCCCTATGTGTAGCAGCCCAGCCCGCCCGAGTAGGAGGCAGTTTGATAGCTGCCGGTGCTGTGGATCAATAATTTGCACTGGGGCCCGCTTATTCCCCAGGGGCCTCAGTGAGATGAACAGGTAGTAGTTCTGGCCCTGAATATGCACTCTCAGCAATCTGGGACATTTCTGTAACTAATTTGTGTGCTTGCATTTGGTTTTATGTAAGGAATACTGCAGACTAATATTGTTCATCGAAAGAGTTTCTGGACAATTTATTAAAGGTCAAAAAGCCCAATGCCTATTTTTGACAGCAATAAGATTTTTTCTTGTATCACCCTATACATCAAAGCGTTACCTCCTGTGACGGCATAGGTACTGCCGCAAAACTTTTCTTTTTACCGTATATACTCGAGTATAAGTCGACCCGAATATAAGCCGAGGCACCTAATTCTACCACAAAAACCTGGGAAAACTTATTGACTCGAGTATAAGCCTAGGGTGGGAAATGCAGCTCTAGCCGTACACAGCCCTCAGTGCCAGATATGCCCTCATACTGCCAGATATGCCCTCATACTGCCAGATATGCCCCCACAGTGCCAGATATGCCCCCACACTGCCAGATATGCCCCCACACTGCCAGATATGCCCCCACACTGCCAGATATGCCCCCACACTGCCAGATATGCCCCACAGTGCCTGATGTGCCACATATGTCCCTCATGCTGCCACATATGCCCCTCATGCTGCCACATATGCCCCTCATGCTGCCACATATGCCCCTCATGCTGCCACATATGCCCCCTCATGCTGCCAGATATGTCCCCTCATGATGCCACATATGCCCCCTCATGCTGCCAGATATGCCCCCTCATGCTGCCAGATATGTCCCCTCATGCTGCCAGATACGTCCCCTCATGATGCCAGATATGTCCCCTCATGATGCCACATATGCCCCCTCATGCTGCCAGATATGCCCCCTCATGCTGCCAGATATGCCCCCTCATGCTGCCAGATATGTCCCCTCATGCTGCCAGATATGTCCCCTCATGATGCCACATATGCCCCCTCATGCTGCCAGATATGTCCCCTCATGATGCCACATATGCCCCCTCATGCTGCCAGATATGTCCCCTCATGCTGCCACATATACCCCCTCATGCTGCCAGATATGCTCCCTCCCCAAGTGCCAGGTATGCCCCACAGTGTTGTTACTTACCCCTCCGTCGTTCCCGCGCTGTCTTCTGGAAGGACACGAAGCGCACAGCGCGCGGCTCTCCTGGGTCCCTCCTGCATCTTCGGCGGCCGCGGCAGGTCTATTAAAGGAAGTGCCGGTTCGTGATCAGAGGTCACGAACGGGTACTTCCTGTAATAGAACCGCCGCTGCTGCCGCCGGAGATGCAGGAGGGACACAGGAGAGCCGCGCGCTGTGCGCTCCGTGTCCCTCCTTCACACTGCTCTGCCTCTGCCTGTCACTGACTCGAGTATAAGCCGAGGTGGCTTTTTCAGCACACAAAAAAAGTGCTGAAAAAGTCGGCTTATACTCGAGTATATACGGTAATCTATTTTGATACATATGTAGGTAAGCATGTGCATAGCTACAGAGATTGCCAGCTGGTATGATAGTTAAACCCTTCAGTTCTGAACCAATATTGCTCAACTGCTCTAATTCTCTACATAAACGGTGGTACTTAGTGATGTTTTTATTGTTACTATATGCCACAGTTTGTATATGCCAGAGTTTGATAAGTATGCTACATAGCATAACACATTTCGGTCAACTTGCAAGGGCCCGTCCAAACACATTGATGGTTTGGCTTTGGAATAATTTGTTTCTGGTAATGTCCCAAATTTTACACAAACAATGCAATTCCTGTGTTACTGTGATGTTTGTTAGGTCATTAAGGGGTGTGTTGTACAGTATGTTTTTGTACACAGCTGTACCTTCCAGCTGAGAGGTGTAACCGCAAGAGAACAACTGCTGCCAGACTTCCCACAGACCAGGAATCAAATTACAATATTGTAATCATGGTACTGAATCCACTGGTACATGCAATCCCTTTCCACGTGTACAAATATGTTCTTAGCAGTGTGAACTATCCTACAGGTTTCTGACATTCATGGGCTTTACTCATAGATATCAATTTGCAAACACTGAAGAAATTGCAATAAATATTTTTTTTGGGTGCAAATATGCATACAAATGTGTTTTGTTCCAATCAGAACTCTGTGTGCAGTTGCAGGCATGGCAGGGAACAGATTACATGCTACACTGTGGCAGGGACTGATGATAATGAATACATATTCTACTTAAAGCAATTAAAAGCTCTGTATAATGCATACCTATCAATATTTGAGAGGAAAAGATCGGATGAGGTTTTGATTATAGTTAGTCCAATATTTTATCATATATTACCGACTTGCACATCTTCCATTGCCCAACTGGATGCTTCTCATCACTTGTTTATACAGCTGAAATATTACAATGATCAGTGACCATTGCAGGAATTGTTGCTTTTCTTTGAGTATTTGATTTTTTTATACCGACATACTGTATGTAATACTGTGTGTGAAAAATAAGATTTTAAACCTACCGGTAAATCTATTTCTCCTAGTCCGTAGAGGATGCTGGGGACTCCGTAAGGACCATGGGGTATAGACGGGCTCCGCAGGAGATAAAAGAACTTTGACTATGGGTGTGCACTGGCTCCTCCCTCTATGCCCCTCCTCCAGACCTCAGTTAGAGAACTGTGCCCAGAGGAGATGGACAATACAAGGCAGGATTTGGCAATCCAAGGGCAAGATTCATACCAGCCCACACCAATCATACCATGTAACCTGGGACATACATAACCAGTTAACAGTATGAACAAAAACAACAGTAACGGTCCAAGACCGATGTCAACTGTAACATAACCCTTATGTAAGCAACAACTATATACAAGTCTTGCAGAGTTTCCGCACTGGGACGGGCGCCCAGCATCCTCTACGGACTAGGAGAAATAGATTTACCGGTAGGTTTAAAATCTTATTTTCTCTTACGTCCTAGAGGATGCTGGGGACTCCGTAAGGACCATGGGGTTTATACCAAAGCATCCAATCGGGCGGGAGAGTGCGTATGACTCTGCAGCACCGACTGAGCAAACGCTAGGTCCTCATCAGCCATGGTATCAAACTTGTAGAATTTAGCAAAAGTGTTTGACCCCGACCAAGTCGCCGCTCTGCAAAATTGTAAAGCAGAGACGCCTCGGGCAGCCGCCCAAGAAGAGCCCACCTTCCTAGTGGAATGGGCCTTAACCGAATTTGGTACCGGCAATCCAGCCGTAGAGTGAGCCTGCTGAATCGTATTACAGATCCAGCGAGCAATAGTCTGCTTCGAAGCAGGAGCGACAATCTTATTGGCCGCATATAGGATAAACAGAGCCTCTGTTTTCCTAACTCTAGCCGTCCTGGCTACATAAATTTTTAAATCCTCCAGGTCACTTGTAGCCACAGGCACCACAATAGGTTGATTCATATGGAACGAAGAAACCACTTTAGGCAAAAATTGCGGACGTGTCCTCAGTTCAGCTCGATCCACATGAAAAATCAAGTAGGGGCTCTTGTGTGACAAAGCCGCCAATTCAGACACTCGCCTTGCTGATGCTAAGGCCAACAACATGACCACCTTCCAGGTAAGAAATTTCAACTCAACCATGTTAAGCGGTTCAAACCAGTGTGATTTTAGGAACTGCAACACCACGTTCAGGTCCCATGGTGCCAGTGGAGGCACAAAAGGGGGCTGGATGTGCAGCACTCCCTTTACAAACGTCTGGACTTCTGGCAGAGAAGCCTATTCCGTCTGAAAGAAAATCGAGAGGGACGAAATCTGTACCTTAACAGAGCCTAGTTTCAGGCCCATATCCACTCCTGCCTGTAGGAAGTGGAGAAGACGACCCAGATGAAAATCTTCCGTAGGTGCATTCTTGGTCTCACACCAAGACACATACTTCCGCCAGATACGGTGATAATGTTTTATCGTCACCTCCTTCCTAGCCTTTATTAAAGTAGGGATGACCTCTTCCGGAATCCCCTTTTTTGCTAGGATTCGGCGTTCAACCGCCATGCCGTCAAACGTAACCGCCGTAAGTCTTGAAATACACAGGGCCCCTGCTGCAACAGGTCTTCCCTCAGAGGAAGAGGCCAGGGGTCTCCTGTGAGCATCTCTTGTAGATCCGAGTACCAAGGCCTTCGAGGCCAGTCTGGGACAACGAGTATCGTCTGTACTCTTCTTCGTCTTATGATCCTCAACACTTTCGTGATGAGAGGAAGAGGAGGAAACACATAGACCGATTTGAACACCCACGGTGTTACCAGAGCGTCCACTGCTATTGCCTGAGGGTCCCGAGACCTGGCGCAGTACCTCTGAATTTTTTTGTTGAGACGTGACTCCATCATGTCTATTTCAGGAGTTCCCCAAAGACGTGTTACGTCTGCAAAGACTTCTTGATGAAGTCCCCACTCTCCTGGATGGAGATCGTGTCTGCTGAGGAAGTCTGCTTCGCAGTTGTCCACTCCCGGAATGAAGACAGCTGACAGAGCGCTTACATGATTTTCCGCCCAGCGAAGGATCCTTGTGGCTTCCGCCATCGCGACTCTGCTTTTTGTCCCGCCTTGGTGGTTCACATGAGCCACTGCTGTGACATTGTCTGATTGAATCAGAACCGGTAGGTTTCGAAGAAAATTCTCCGCTTGTCGAAGGCCGTTGTAAATGGCCCTGAGTTCCAACACATTGATGTGTAGACAGGACTCCTGGTCTGACCACAGACCCTGAAAATGTTTTCCCTGTGTGACCGCTCCCCATCCTCGGAGGCTCGCGTCCGTGGTAACCAGGATCCAATCCTGAATTCCGAACCTGCGACCCTCCAGGAGGTGAGCACTTTGCAACCACCACAGGAGGGACACTCTGGTCCCTGGGGACAGAGTTATTTTCCGATGTAAGTGCAGATGGGACCCGGACCACTTGTCCAGAAGGTCCCATTGAAAAGTCCTTGCATGGAACCTGCCGAAGGGAATGGCCTCGTAGGCCGCCACTATTTTCCCCAGAACTCGAGTGCACTGGTGAACTGACACTCTTTTCGGTTTTAGCAGTTCTCTGACCATGTTCTGGATGTCTTGGGCTTTCTCTATTGGAAGGAAGACCTTCATTTGTTCCGTATCCAGTATCATACCTAAGAACGGCAGTCGAGTTGTCGGAATCAACTGTGACTTTGGTAGATTTAGAATCCAACAGTGTTGCTGGAGCACTCTCAGAGATAGCGCCACACTGCTCAGCAATTTCTCTCTTGATCTCGCTTTTATCAGGAGATCGTCCAAGTATGGGATAATTGTGACACCATGCTTGCGCAGGACCACCATAATTTCTGCCATTATCTTGGTGAAAATCCTCGGGGCCGTGGAAAGTCCAAACGGCAACGTCTGAAATTGGTAATGACAATCCTGTACAGCGAATCTCAGGTATTCCTAATGGGGGGCATATATGGGGACATGAAGGTACGCATCCTTTATGTCCAGAGACACCATAAACTCCCCCTCCTCCATGTTGGCTATTATTGCTCTGAGTGATTCCATTTTGAATTTGAATCTTTTTATGTACAGGTTTAGGGATTTCAGATTCAAAATCGGTCTGACCAAACCGTCCGGTTTCGGGACCACAAATAGGGTTGAGTAGTAACATCTTCCCTGCTGGTGCAGGGGAACCTTGATTATCACTTGCTGTATACACAGCGTTTGAATTGCAGCTAACACTACATCCCTTTCCGATGTGGAAGCTGGTAGGGCCGATTTGAAAAATCGGCGCGGAGGCACCTCCTCGAATTCCAGTTTGTAACCCTGGGAAACTATTTCCAGCACCCAGGGATTCAGGTCCGAACTGACCCAAGCCTGACTGAAAAGTCGAAGACGTGCCCCCACCGGTGCGGACTCCCTCAGGGGAGCCCCAGCGTCATGCTGTGGGTTTTGAAGCAGCCGGGGAGGACTTTTGTTCCTGGGCACCTGCCGCAGCAGGTGCTCTCTTGCCTCTGCCCTTACCTCTGGCGAGGAAAGAGGATCCCCGACCTCTTTTAGACTTGTGCGACCGAAAGGACTGCATCTGATAGGGTGTTACTTTATTTTGCTGTTGGGGAATATATGGTAAAAAATTTGATTTACCTGCTGTAGCTGTGGAAACCAGGTCCGTCAGCCCATCCCCAAACAATACATCCCCCTTATAGGGTAGTACTACCATATGTTTCTTGGAATCCGCATCACCTGTCCATTGGCGAGTCCATAAGGATCTTCTCGCTGAGATAGCCATGGCATTGGCCCTAGAAGCTAGCAATCCAATGTACCTTTGAGCATCCCTCATAAATAAGACTGCGTCTTTTATATGGGCTAGAGTTAGGAATATAGTGTCCTTATGCATAGTATCAAATTGATCTGTCAGCTCATCTGTCCAAGCTGCAATTGCACTACACACCCATGCCGACGCAATCGTCGGTCTTAGCACAGCACCCGTATGAGAATAAATACCCTTTAAGGTAGTTTCTTGCCTGTGATCTGCTGGGTCTTTAAGGGCCGCTGTGTCAGGAGACAGTAGCGCCACTTTCTTGGATAAGCGTGTCAGGGCCTTGTCCACAGTGGGGGGGGGGGGGGGGGGGTAATTCCCAAATCTCCCTGTCCTGCTTAGGGAAAGGGTATGCCATATAAATTCTTTTGGGGATCTGCGGTCTCTTATCCGGAGTCTCCCAAGCTTTTATAAAGAACTCACTTAATTCATGAGATGTGGGAAAATTAATAATCTGTTTCTTTTCCTTAAACATGTGTACCCTTGTGTCGGGAACCGAGGGTTCATCCACAATATGCAACACATCCCTTATTGCCACAATCATACCCTGAATAGTTTTAGTCACCCTAGGGTGCAATTTTACTTCGTCATAGTCGACACTGGAATCAGAATCCGTGTCGGTAGTAGTGTCTTGTGTTAAGGGACGCTTTTGAGACCCCGACGGGCCCTGTGAGTCGGTCCAATCTGAGGATTGACCGCCTGATGTCCCCCCTAAACCAGCCTTGTCAAGCCTCTTATGTAATGATGCCACACTTGCATGCAACGTATGCCACATGTCCATCCAATCAGGAGTCGGCACAACCGACGGGGACACACCACTCATTTGCTCCACCTCCTCCTTGGAGAAGCCTTCCGCCTCAGACATGTCGATACACACGTACCGACACCCCACACACACACAGGGAATTACCTATAAGGGGACAAAACCCCAACCAGGCCCTTAGGAGAGACAGAGAGATAGATTATACCAGCACACACCCAGCGCTTAAAAACACTGGAATATACAACCAGATAGCGCTTTTATATGTTTATAATCGTAATCTCCACTCACTGCGTCGCCAAAGTGCCCCCCTCCTCCTTTATCCAACCTGTGAAGCTCAGCAGGGGAGAGAACAGGGAGCCAGCGTTTTCTCATGCAGCCTCTGTGGAGAAAATGGCGCTGGTTAGTGCTGAGGATCAAGCCCCGCCCACCCGACGGCAGGCTTCGGTCCCTTCATCATATATTAATAAAATGCCGGGGGTCCGCGGATTTACTGTCCCCCAGCCTAATCCACCTTATTTATGGCCAAAGCAAGGTTTATTGCTGCCCAGGGCGCCCCCCCCCCCTGCGCCCTGCACCCTTCAGTGCCTGCTTTGTGTGTGTGACAGGGAGCAATGGCGCGCAGCTTACCGCTGCGCGCTTACCTCATGAAGATCTGATGTCTTCTGCCGCCTGAAGTCTTTTCCTCAATACTCACCCGGCTTCTATCTTCGGCATCTGTGAGGAGGACGGTGGCGGCACGGCTCCGGGACGAACCCCAGCTGAGACCAGTGTTCCGACTCCCTCTGGAGCTAATGGTGTCCAGTAGCCTAGAAGCAGTGCCCAACTTTGCTCTGCTTCTCTCTCCTCAGTCCCACGATGCAGATAGCCTGTTGCGAACAGGACTCCCTGAAAATAAAAAACCTAACAAAATTCTTTTTCCACAGAAAACTCTGGAGAGCTCTCTGCAGTGCACCCATTCTCCTCTGGGCACAAGATCTAACTGAGGTCTGGAGGAGGGGCATAGAGGGAGGAGCCAGTGCACACCCCTAGTCAAAGTTCTTTTTAGGTGCCCTATCTCCTGCGGAGCCCGTCTATACCCTATGGTCCTTACGGAGTCCCCAGCATCCTCTAGGACGTAAGAGCAATTAAGCTTTGGGCATGTGAATCCCTCCCTCACCCTTTTCCCCCACCATACCCAATGACCTTGTTGACTTGTTTTGTTTAAGTAAATAATGAATAGTGCAGTGCAGGATATCTTATGCCATATGTATTGTAATGTATACATTATTATGATTTGTGGCATACTGTGTTTTAGCTGTGCTGCAATACAGTACACTTGTGCTACACAGGTAGAGAACATGAGCATTCCGTATATGGGATTTTTCTGGAAAGCGGAATAACTCTGCGGGGGAATCGGGGGTTCATGGGGGTCTTGCGGCATCCAAGGATGTCTGCTGGGCTCAGCAGGGTCTAGCAAGGTCCGTAGGGGGGTCCAACAGGGAGTCCAGGGTGGTGCAACAGTTGTTCCTGGTGAGGAAATGGCTGCAAAGCCACTCGCTTGCCGGCATCCATTGGCTGCAAACACTAGTGACGTCATTTTGTTGGGTCACGTCACGATTTCTCTGAATATTTTGGTTTTCAGAAGTCCAGATAAGGGAGACTTGACTTGTATTTATGCAGATAAAGAATGCTTTTTTCCAATTATCAATGTTAAGAAAGTCTGTTATGTTTATCATAACTGGTAAATGGAGCAAGTTAGGTGAGCCGTTATTCCAATATTGGTGGTCATTCCGAGTTGTTCGCTCGTTGACGATTTTCGCAAAGGAGCGATTAGGGCAAAAATTCGCATGGTACGCAGCGCGCATGAGCTAAGTACTTTCACACAAAACTTAGTAGATTTACACAAGGCCGACCGACGTTTTTTCATCGCTGGAGTGATCGTAGTGTGATTGACAGGAAGTGGGTGTTTCTGGGCGGCTACTGAGCGTTTTCCGGGAGTGTGCTAAAAAACGCAGGCGTGCCAGGGAAAAACGCAGGAGTGGCTGGAGAAACGGGGGAGTGGCTGGCCGAACACAGGGCGTGTTTGTGACGTCAAACCAGGAACTAAACAGACTGAGCTGATCGCAATCTAGGAGTAAGTCTGGAGCTACTCAGAAACTGCAAAGAATTATTTAGTAGCAGTTCTGCTAATCTTTCGTTCGCAATTCTGCTAAGCTAAGATACACTCCCAGAGGGCGGCAGCCTAGCGTGTGCAATGCTGCTAAAAGCAGCTAGCGAGCGAACAACTCGGAATGAGGGCCCTTGTGTGCAACCTTGTGAAAAGGGAAATTAAGAAGAATTGCATCTCTAACGTGAATTAAAAGCATATGTTGGGCCCTCAACCTTTTCAGCTACTGTCATGTGTATAGAAGCCGGTCAGGAAACCTGTGAAAGTCAGATTATAGGGCAAAGAAAACGACGTGTTGCCGAATGTTGCACAGAAATCATGACATAGTGCTTGTGCATTACATATACTCACATTCACAGTTCAGGTTGGGCAGGGTGATGTTCAGGTGCACATCTATTTTACCTCCACTCTCTTTATCAGGGTCATCCACATACAGCTCGCTAACACTGAAAGAAAGGACATAACACAATGCATTATGAGCTGTAGACAAGTTCTGCTAGTTGGTAAAAACAAAAAGCATCTGGCTGGAACCTGAATGAATGAAGAGGTTCTGAGGTAAATGTACACTGAGGGGCCAAATTATTATGACCTCCTGGCAATTTTATAGAAGTAAAGTAGCTCTTCCGCAAATAATACTGAAGTAGGATGTCTGAGGATGGATAAGAACAGAACAGTGAAGGTATGAAGAGACTAATGAAATAATGGGTAAACAACACGATCTGATGGACTTGCAAAACGGCTGCACTGGTGAATTGTTCCAGCGCGGCAGTGTTATATATACAGACTGAACCAGCAAGCAAAACACTGGTCTGAGGGCAAGGAATGTGGTCGTAAACGGCAACGGGATGCTTCAGCGGAACAGAGAGCTGGCAGACTTGCTAAGTCCCACCGAAGGGCAACAGTGCATCAAATTACAGATATGACTCAGGCACCAATTCAGATGCCCTCTCAATGAATAGTACGCCAGGCATTGCATCATATGGGCTACAGAAGCAAAAGGCCTGTCCAAAGTAACGTCATTTATATCTGCTGTAAACACTTCTAGTTTGCTCAGGAACACAGGGATGGGCAGTAAATGATTGGAAATGGGTCATATGGTTTGACAAATCATGTTTTCAATTACAACATGAGTGAGGATATGGAGACAACAGCACAAATGCATGGATCCTACTTGCACAGTCACAACTCTTCTGGCTGGCAGAGGCCATGTTATAGAGATACAGGTCACCACATCTGGGCTAATATTCCACACAAAAACTCACAGAATCCGTGCCTAGAATAATTCAAGCTGTATTAAGGGCCAAAAGGTGCCCAACAAATAACCCAGTGGTCATAACAATTTGACCACTTAGGCCCTTAGGGTCTGAAAGATCCATACATAAATCACAAGACCGTATGATAAACGAAAATCTACATGAAATCCAAAGCTCAAATAGAGAATGTTAATATAACAGGAAGAATATTAGGACTATGGGTCTTTAAGCATTTCCACAGTTATTTTAAGTCAGACATAGGCCATCTACTATACTCCCATGAATGGCTACCAAAGAACAACATGGCATCCATAAATCACAATTTATCACAATCTAATCTTCATCAGGAATGTTCAACACCTCTTATTACCCAATTTTATAATTCTTATCCTGCTTTATGTTTAACAATTACACTAATATCCCTTTTACTCCAAAATCCCGGATCCGACCCTGGATTTTGTTCGTATCTGGGATTTACCCCATTTACACGGTGGTGCTGGGTCAGCACCATTCACACCATACACGGGTGCAGTGTAACATAGTAACTGTTTCTGAAGTTGAAAAAAGACAATTTGTTCATTGTGTTCAACCTACTGTATATGTGTATTATTTTTTAAGACAATTTTTTATTGTTTGGCTCATACACACTGGGCGATTTTGAGCAGAAAGCAACTCACTTTTGGCGTGTTGAGCTGCTTTCAGCTCAAAGCCGCCCAGTGTGTATGGCCAAACGATGAGCGGCGAGTGCTGATGCGTGCTCCCGCTTCATCGCCAACGGCCGCCGTTTATCTACTGGTATTACGTCCTGCTATGGAAAGCCGCTCACCCCCGCTGACATCGCTAGGCAGGGGAGAAAAGCGCTCATTGTGTATGCACCGAGCGCTTTTCAGCCCAGCGATGTCAGCTATCATCGCTGTGCATACACGCTGAGCAAAAACGCCCAGTGTGTATGCACCTTAATTTTGTCTGTTGCTAATGTCGGCCGTTGTGTTTATTTCTTATTCCGCTTTTTAATAACTATAGTGAGTGACTATGCACCATCCATTAGGAATTTATCTAGCCCATTCTTAAAAGTCTTGACCGAGTCTGCCATTACTACGCTCTCAGGCAGGGAATTCCAAACACGTATTGTCCTTACTGTGAAAAAACCTTTTCCCTCTGTGTGAGAAATCGCCTCTCCTCTAACTTAATTGTGTATTCACGTGTCCTCTGTGTTGCTTACCAAAAACAGGTCCCCCGCAAGAGCTGTGTATTGTCCCCTTATACATTTGTAAATGTTGATCATGTCCCCTCTTAGTCTCCTCTTTTCCAGTGTGAACATGCCTAGCCTTGCAAGCCTTTCCTCGTATTCCAGCGTCTCCATCCCCCTAACTAGTTTGGTCGCCCGCCTCTGAACCTTTTCTAGTTCCATGATATCCTTTTTGCAGTATGGTGCCCAATATTGTGCACAGTATTCAAGATGTGGCCTCACTAGGGACTTCTATAATAGGAGTATAACACTCTCATCCCTTGCATCAATTCTCCGCTTTATACATGCTAATGCCTTGATAGACTTCTTTGCTGTAATCCTACTTTGGTTACTGCTGCTTAGTTTGCTATCTATGTTAACACCCAAGTCTTTTTCCAGTACAGAATCCCCTAATTTTACCCCATTTAGTATGTAGGTGCAATTTTTGTTCTTGCTACCAAAGTGCAATACCTTACACTTATCTGTGTTGAAGCTCATTCTCCATTTTGCTGCCCATGCTTCCAGTTTAACAAGTTGCTCTGAAGAGACTTAGCATCCCCCACCAAAGTTATAACCTTACACAATTTGGTATCGTCTGCAAAAAATTTACACCATGCTCTCTAGATCTACTGCTAGATCGTTAATGAAAATGTTGAACAATAGTGGTCCAAGTACAGACCCTTGCGGCACACCACTTGGCACTTCAGTCCAATTTGAAAAAGATCCATTTACCACAAAGCGCTGCTCCCTATTATCTAACCAATTTCTGACCCAAGTGCATATTGTGCGCCCTAGCACTAGTTCTTGTAACTTATAGATAAGTCTCATGTACGGTACTGTGTCGAAAGCTTTAGCAAAGTCTAAAAAGATTACATCCACCTCCTTACCCTGAACAAGGTGCGCATTAACGGTTTCATAAAAGCCTAGTAAGTTTGTTTGACATAATATATCCTTCAAAAATCCATGTTGGTTCCCATTAATAACCTTATTGGCTTCAAGGAACTTCTGTATACTTTCCCCACTATAGATCTAAGACTAACTGGTTTATAATTACCAGGATCAGTTTTACTTCCCTTTTTGAATATCGGCACTACATCCGCTATGTGCCAGTCTTTGGGAACCATCAAAAATAGCGGTCTTGCTAGTTCAGGGTGAAGCTCCATGAGAACCCTTGGGTGAACTCCGTCGGGACCAGGTGACTTATTAATCGTCATTTTTTTTAATCGGTCACAGACTACCTCCTCACTTAAATAAGCACTTAGCAGTGGGACATTCTCTTTGTTGAGACTGTGCGTTAATCCCTGCATCTGGTCCTCTCTTGTGAAAACCGATGAGAAAAACTAATTTAATTTGTCCGCTCTGTCATTATCGTTTTTGATTAAGACTCCCAGCTTGTCATTTAAAGGGCCTATACTCTCCTTCTTTAATCTTTTGCTGTTGATATATAAAAAATAAAATAAAAAATTGGGGTTTGATTTGCTTTCCTTTGCTACTAGCTTTTCAGTTTCTACTTTAGCCGCTCTTATTTCTTTTTTGCTTATTTTGTTACAATCCTTATAGTGCTGGAATGATTCCGCATTCCTGTCTGATTTGTATTTTTTTGAATACTCGTCTTTTTTTGCCCATTAGTTCCTTAATCTTTTTGTTAAGCCACATTGGTTTGGAATTTTAGTCCGTTGTTTGCTGCCCATGGGAATAAATTGGTGAGTATTAGTAATGAGCAGTGATTTTAATACCTCCCATTTCTCCATAGTATTTTTTCCTTGAAACAAAATTCCCATTCAAAGTCCCTTAAAGTGTCCCTCATCATGTCAAAGTTGGCTTTGCTAAAGTTCAGAGTCCTAGTTGAGCCAATGCAGGACTGCTAACAAAAACTGATATTGAATGTGACCATATTGTGGTCGCTGTTTCCCATGGGCTCTCCTACTATAATATTTGATATCAATTCCCCATTATTAGTTAATACGAAGTCTAAGATTGCATTGTACCTAGTTGGTTCCTCTATTAGCTGAAGTAAGTAGTTATCATTTAGTGTGTTTAAAAACATATTACCCCTAGCAGTATCACATGAATTGTTTGTCCAATATATCTCCAGATAGTTAAATTCTCCCATCACTATTACGTCTCCTACTCCTGCTGCTTTTTCAATTTGCTCCAGTAACATTTCCTCATCAGACACATTAATACCAGGCGGTTTGTAGTATAGCCCCAATACTATCTTTTTTGTTCCCTTTCCTCCGCATTCAATTTCTACCCATAACGTCTAAACAGTATTTACAGTCCCCTCGTGAATATCTTCCCGTATATCCGGTTTAAAAAACGTCTTTACGTAAAGACATACCCCTTACCCCATTTATTTAATCTGTCTCTCCTGATCTCTCTAGATTGACTGTCCAATCATGAGATTCATCCTACCAAGTTTCAGTAATGCCTATAACATCATACTGTTTGCTTGCTGCAAGGACTTCTAGTTCCCCCTTTTTACCTGTAAGGCTTCTAGCGTTTACATACATACAATTAAGATAAGTATTCCCCCTAGTGCAAGTGACATCATTTTCTATATGCAGTAATGATGACCCATAATCGTCGTTAGTTAGTGTTTTGGCAATACCTTTGGTAATACCCTTGCCGGCTGCTCTTTTCCTCCCACCTTCTCCACCCCCATTTCATTCACTACTATGCTCACTGCATGACCCGTAGTTTCTAGCTAATCCCTCCCCCCAGGCACCTAGTTTAAAAACCTCCTCCAACCTTCTAACCATCCTACCCCCCCAGTACTGCTGTTCCCTCCTCATTCAGGTGCACTCCATCGCGACAAAAAAAGATGGCGTCTGACTGAGAAGTCAGCCCAATGTTCCAGGAACACAAACTCCTATTTCCTACACCAGTCTCTAAGCCACACATTTACCTCCCTAATCTCCCTCTGCCTCCCTGGGCTAGCGTGGGGCACGGGTAATATTTCGGAGAATATTACCTTAGATGTCCTTGCCTTTAGTTTCTGGCCTAAGTCCCTACAGTCTTTCTTAAGGACATCCCACCTACCACTAACTTTGTCATTGGTGCTGACATGCATTAAGACCGCTGGGTCTTTCCCAGCCCCTCTCAACAATCTTTCTACCCAGTCCGCGATGTGCCATGCCCGAGCACCTGGGAGACAACAGACACTACGGCAATCACGGTCCCGGTAGCAGATTGGCCTGTCTGTCTTCCTGATAATAGAATCCCCTACAATCTGACTAGGTACCTCGCTTTCTTTTGTCCCATCTGTGTCGGAGGAACCGCTCCTCTGGTTGCTAGAGGGAACAGTCTCCTCCAGCTACGTCATTTCTTAACGACTATCCTCCGAATCATCGTCCAATCGGGCAAATTTATTGGGGTTTGGTAGTTCAGAGATGTCTTTAAGTTCAGTGTCTTTAAGGCCGGCACATGGAGACTACATCATCTCTAAGCCCCAGGAAATCCATAGATCAGGATCCTGGGCGCCTCCACATCACGCTGGGGGCTAGCCGCCCAGCACTCAGAAGCTGGGGGCAGTCCAGCAGCAGCTTCCAGTCTGTGAGGTGAATGGACTCATAAGCACAACATCTATTCACCTTCCCCACTGGCACTGCTGCTGTCCTCATAGCAGTGCAGACAGCAGCTGAGACAGCATGAGCCCCGTCCCCCAACCTCCCGACCGCAGGATGCTACAGTTGGGAGGTATGAGCTCACCTATTGCTGTAAATGGGTCCCTGGTCAGAAGACCCGGGTTACCCATTTACACTGCCCCTGGACACAGGTTTTACCCGTGTTCAGCACTGGCTGAATTGCCGGGGACGACCCGGCAATAACCCGGGTTTTCAGCTGTGCAAGAAAACGCACATCTACAATCAATTTCTTTGACGTGTGTGTGTGTGTGTGTGTGTGTGTGTGGGGGGGGGGGGGGACGTCCAGCACAGGGCAAGTCCACCCCGCATGCTGGATCCAGCCCACCTGCAAACATGCGTAAGCATCGCACAGTTTAGCACCTTGCACATGCGCATTCGGGCATGCACAGATGTGATAAAATCGCTTCACAGCGATTTTAGCACATCTGCATCAGGGTCTGAATTGGCCCTAAATCCTTTGTTCACAATTTAATAAGATATAAACATTTTCCATTATAAAGCTAAAGCATAAATAAAATATGGGAACTTAATGTTTGCAAAACCATCAAAAGGTAGGAGTAAGCCTATAAGGGGGTATTGTGCCCATTTTCCTGCAAGACCAGTAATCAGAGTATGCACAATGTATGTATTTTAAGCTACTGAACATGAAGGCGAGGTTTAAAGGACATGATATAGAACAAACACAATGGAAGACTTGGGATTACTGTACATTGTCCTGCTATTACATATACACAGCGGGCCTAATTCAGACCTGATCGCTAGGATGCGTTTTTTGCATCCCTGTGATCAGGTAGTCGCCGCCTACAGGGGGAAGGGGTAGTCGCTGTGCAGGGGTGCGATCGCTTGTGCAGAGAGCTGCACAAACAAAAGTTTGTGCAGTCTCTGCACAGCTCAGGACTTACTCTTCCTCTGCGATGATCCGGGCCGGAGCCGACGTCAGGAACCCTCCCTGCGTTTTCACGGACACTCCCTGGAAACAGTCAGTCGACTCCCAAAAACTGCCTCCTCCTGTCAATCTTCTTGCGATCGCCGGTGCGATCGCTTTCGCCGTCCATCCCGGCGCAGTCCACTGCTGGCAGGGCTTCGCGCCTGCGCATTGCAGCCTCGGCGCATGCGCAAATTAGACCTGGACGCTGCTGTGCGAAAATGCACAGCAGCGATTGGGTCTAAATGACCCCCAGAGTGCATTCCATACTTTATAACTCTCCCTGATTGTCAGGGAGACTCACTGAAATAACAACAATCTCCCTTTTGAGTCTAGTAATCTCCCTGATTGCACCTTACGCCCATTATGTAGCTGTTATAGTACTGGAAAAATGAAATCAGACATATAGATTCAAAGAGGATCGTAAGTGCCATTTCCCTGCATTGGTTATAAGGCACAATGATCCCCATTTTCAAATAAGCTTCCTCATGGACACTTACATGGAACCACGTTTGAGTAGAGCACAATACTGTACATGAAATAGCCCTGAAAGTATAAGTGTCTTTTCATCAACAAGTAGATCTTACTGAGTAACAATTCTCAGACGCAGCAGTACACGGCCATTTTATCACCGCCCTCCTAGGTGCTGCTTTCACAATCTACCTGAAATGTTTTTTGCAAAAATAGGCAAGTATGGCGTATTCGTTAGCAGAACAGATATAATAGGAGAACTGATAATATTAGCTAAATATTGCCTTTGTATTATTCAATACAGTCAATTATATTTTAATCCCTAAAAGTCATTGGGTTTATTGCAGAGTTTGAAATCGTTTAGGGTAATTTACACACCTATAGTTAGCAGCTCATAGATTTACATGTCCATGTTTAGTCACACTGGATGCGTATTTTATGTTATGGAAATGTACTCTAATACCATTCATTACATCTGTAGGGTGCAGGCAATGAAAACAATTATGTAACATCACAGCATGCAGGATAAATGCACATTGCCATTTTGGAACAGGACTATCTGGGAGGGTGAAATGGGTGTGTTCCAGTGATTACTCAGATTGTAATTAGCATCAATAATCTGGGTCAGTGAAAATGATTGTAAGAATGAAAACATCAGACAAGAATGTAGAGAAAGGAATGGGGAGAAAACAATTGTAATATTCTGGGCATACTGTAGGCTAATATACTTCCACAGTTATGTGATCTTTTATGGTTTGTTAAAAAAGTATTACAACAGGTAGACTGTTCTTTTTGCAGTAAAATTGGATGGTCCTACAGTTTGTTGCCAGTTCATATTTTCGTGGAAGTTGTACACACACAACTAGAACAGCTAAAGTATGCGTTAAATGGCATGGCAATTATAGAGGATTGTACGAAGGCATTTTACATTATTAACTGTACCAACATAAATAAGTGTTTGGCATACTTGGGGGTCAAGTTTATATGTTCTTTAGATCTTACTTACCTACTTTTTGGAATTCCTCTCCAGAAGATACCCGGAGAGGAGAAGCAGGTGGTTGGCGAGTTAATTGTGTCATTAGGACCTGCCCCCGCAGGGAAACTAATGAGATTGGCCTGTATTTGCATGGAGTGGGGCTAAAATTACACAATTAGCATATAATCATGTCATTAGGCCCTGGCCCTCCGTCGGAACCGTGGTTTTGCTGTATTTATTTCCACATTCTGCCCACTTCACTATGAAGTGGGCAGAATGTGGGAGGGGTGCCCACTCTTTTGGGGCTGCGGCGGACTACCCGAAAACCGTGCGTCTCCTGCAGGATCCAGGAGAGTAGGCAGGAATGCTTTAAATAATAGGTTAATCAATTAGCAAAAAAAAAAAAAAAACACAAATACACAATATGACAGCCCAAAAGAACATCAGTTCAAATACAACATGACATAAGTAGAGACAAGGGGGTATATTTACTAAACTCCGGGTTTTTAGAAGTGGAGAGGTTGCCCATAGCAACCAATCAGATCTGCGTATAATTTATCTAGCATCTAATAAAAGATAATAGCTAGAATCTGATGTTTGGTTGCTACAGGCAACACTCCACTTCTAAAAACCTGCACTTTAGTAAATACACCCCTAGGTGTATAGGTCTTCTCAGAAATGGTTAAGGCAGCCAGTAAACAACACGAGTGCCAAAAATGCATAAATGTACCCATATGCAGATCTGTATGCATCTGGAGATATGGCCGGGGTAAATGCCATCATCTGTGTGCACTAGTGCCTAAGTCAGAGATTTTCAACCTTTTACAACTCGCGCCACATTGAACAAGATTTAAATATTGCCAAGGCACACTCAAATATAATGGTGTATTTGCAGTTGCGTATCCTAAGATGTCATGTCGCAGCTTCTCCATAGGTAACGCCTGAGCCACATCTTAGAAAGCCAGAAGAGCCCAACACTGCCCGCGCCCAAAATTAGAACTGGCTCTGCAACCACTAAACCCACCAGTATTGATCGTTCCAGGGCCTCAGTAGCGGCAAAACACTGACGGGCCTGGTTGTGCTTCTAAGGTGGCACACCTGGAGACTGCTCAGGGCACACTGGGATCCGGATTGAAAGTCGACAGTAACTAGGTCGACCACTATTGGCCGACTGTAACTAGGTTGACAGGGTCTTTAGGTCGACATGTTCTAGGTCGACAGGTCAAAAGGTCGACATGAGTTTTTCACAATTTTTTTCTTTTTTTGAACCTTTTCATACTTAACGATCCACGTGGACTACGATTGGAACGGTAATCTGTGCCGAGCGAAGCGAAAGCACCATGCCCGAAGCATGGCGAGTGAAGCGAGCCATGCGAGGGGACGCGGTGCACTAATTGGGGTTCCCGGTCACTCTACGAAGAAAACGACACCAAAACAACATTAAAAACTCATGTCGACCTTTTGACCTAGAACATGTTGACCTAAACACCCTGTCAACCTAGTTACTGTCGACCAATAGTGGTCGACCTAGACATTGTCGACCTAGTTACTGTCGACTTTCAATACCACACCCGGGCACACTAGTGTGCCACGGCACTGTGGTTGAAAAACACTGGTCTAAGTATTGCTAGGATATTTCTAAAGGCCCATACACACTGGCTGAGTTTGAGCTCAAAGTAGCTCACTTTCGGCGTTTTGAGCTACTTTGAGCTCAAACTCAGCCAGTGTGTATGACCGGGCGATGAGCGGTAAGTGCTGATGTGCGCTCCCGCATCATCGCTGGCCGCCCGTCAGGCTGTTTGAACAGCAGAGTGAAACACTTTCCACAGTCTCCTATTGTGTTAAGTGCTTCATCCCCCGTGTACATCGTTGGGCACAGGGAAAATAGCTCAGTGTGTATGCACTGAGCTATTTTCCTGCCAGCGATGTTCAGAATCATCGCTGTGCATACGCCCAGTTTGTATGCACCTTTAGACACATTCCCAATATTAAAGTAGTGCATGTTGGGAGCTGCCATTATGTATCCGATGCTATTCTAGCCAAATAATGAGAAAGACATGGTTGTACCCCGGTGCAAATTTACTTGCTCTTTCTAACTTTATTACCAACTCAGAACCAGGACCTTGGAGAACCCAACCAGTACTAATTCCCCAGTGACTCTTGTCCTGTCTACATGGCAGCCTTGTAGAGAGCACTTTGTTCTGTGATGCCACGGTTTGATACCTACACCATGGCACTTTAGGATCAGTCCATTCTCCTATATACAGACAAATATGATATAGCGCTGATTATTGCCTTACAGAGAAAATATAAGATATGTGTATAAAGATACACTAAGCATGTGTCCATATATTTGAATCACAGCAACTTCATGTGGATGTTGCCAAAAGCACTAGATCCTCGTTATAATAGTGGGACCGCAGCTCCCCTTCCAACAATCCGAACTCCTCCGGAGAAAAAGTATCTGTCAACAAAGCATATATAGGGGGCGCTCCATAGTGCATAAAAGTTTTATTTTAAAAATAATACACAGGGTATTAAAACCAATTGTAAATATTCGTACCAGAAGGCAACCAGTGTGGGCTGGTTACCACGTGATTCAAGTAAAGGTGATCAATTGGAAAAGCAGCAGCAAGTGTCAGGCGATCATACCGGATACCTCCACCCGACGACGGCTGGTCTCCCCAGGCTCTCGGGCAGGAATCACACACGTCCCCGACTCCTTGCTCAGCGATACCAACGATCATGTACGTCACCAGACTCCGCCCCAACGCGTTTCGTCATAGACTTCGTCAGCCCTCTGACGAAGTCTATGACGAAACGCGTTGGGGCGGAGTCTGGTGACGTACATGATCGTTGGTATCGCTGAGCAAGGAGTCGGGGACGTGTGTGATTCCTGCCCGAGAGCCTGGGGAGACCAGCCGTCGTCGGGTGGAGGTATCCGGTATGATCGCCTGACACTTGCTGCTGCTTTTCCAATTGATCACCTTTACTTGAATCACGTGGTAACCAGCCCACACTGGTTGCCTTCTGGTACGAATATTTACAATTGGTTTTAATACCCTGTGTATTATTTTTAAAATAAAACTTTTATGCACTATGGAGCGCCCCCTATATATGCTTTGTTGACAGATACATTCTCCTATATAGTCTGAAATTTAGTGCTCTAAGTTTTGTTTAAATGTAATGGATTGTTCAACACAGATGGGCACTGGGGATCGGAAACGTAGTTCTACAATTTGGAAGCTGGGTATTACTACTGGGCCAAGACTGGGTGGAGTATTTATTTAATAAAAAAAAAAAAGGCTTTTTACTTGTTGAAGTAGACACTTATACCAGCTATTCTGTGCAGGTATCTCTTTTGTAACAGTGCAACTAAAAGGGCTTACTTTAGTCTAACTTGAACAAATATATTATGATTTCCACGATTCAAGAGATTTGCAACTAAAAAAGACATGCCTTAAGATGTCTGAAACAGTAACATATAGATGTCTGAAGCAGTATCATAGTAATCTAGAAGAAAACAATGACCTATGAGGTCTACTCAGTGCAAACTTCAGTGCTGAACCCATCATGTACCTCAATTAACACAAGTAAACCTCAATTTCTGCCAAGGTGCATGGGTTCACAGAGTGAGAGTTACTGTGGGGTAGCAGAAGCTCGCACTGGCCAAGAAAAAGTTGGTCAGGTTTAAGGTTGTGCAGTGTGGCTTTGGTACAGAGGTGTACGCAGTTACACAGAACAGTACAGAAACAATATTTCCTGTCACTGAGCATTATTGTGAAAAGAAATAGAAAAAATGTGAAGGCAGCATGTGTCCTTCGCTATGTGGAGGGGAACACTGGCATTTCAACTCCACAAAGGACTTTCATTTTAACCAGCTCTGGTGATCTCCGAGACATTCAAATACCTTAAATGGGATCCACAGCACCAATCCAGTAAAATGGCTAATTTGTAGCTGGCCATGTAGATACATGTTACTGCCCCCACTTATATAAGTTTATTCCCATTATTTTAATAAGTACAGTAAATGCTAGAAACTCAGGGAGCTATTGGACAGCTTGCGGAGTGCCCGTCTACCAACATGCATCATTCCTTTGAGACCTATGACTGCGTCATCACTAGAAACCTGTCATAAAGAAGAGGGCTCACTTTATGCATGGTAACATTTCGCACAATTGTTTCTACAAAAAGTGTTACATAACAAAGTACACATTACATTTCTATTCTCATCACTTCATTTGGGTGTAAGCAAAAGCTATAATTAACATGCGGAAACTAGGTTATTGTTAATAAGTATTTTTAATTACAGTACCAAGCGTAGGAGCCCCATAACGTAAGCCATATGTTCGGGGAAACATGTTGCAAGAAACAAAAAGTCATTAGGAGCTGGCATTTGATTTCCAAACAGAATGATCTAGTTACGGCATTTAAATTGTTACTTGCCATTGTAACTGTGCCCAACTGTTGCATGGTGGCACACCATAATATCATCTTTACCCCCTTTCTAAAGGATAATACATTGGTTGATATTTCCTCGGCACAGTCACTACCACACTTCAGCCCAGAGTGTCACTGTAGATCACCACCTGTACCTATACCTTATTTACCTCTCATCTGGTCAATCTGCTGTAGATAAATAACAGACTCTGAAACATACTACTGCAAGATACATAAGAAGCATTTTACAGTGGAGGTCTGCTAAGCCCTAAATCACACACTGGTAGAAAGCACAGCATTAGACAAAGTCTGAAAACAACCTATAAAACTTATGTAAAAAGGAAGCAGCCCAACGTTACTCCCTTGGCAATTAATCCATTCTCCTGTTTGCAGCCAGGAGAGACTGGATGCCAGAGCCACCTATGAGAGCGTGCCAATTACAGCAGTTGGTGTTGAGGTCTGGAGAGGAGCAAGGTGCTGTTCTACAGATGTGAAAGTCGCACACCTTACCCGACATTATTTTCCTTAAGGTGCCCATACACTAGTGTGATTCTGCCCGATTTTGACGTTTCGGGTTGATAAATCGGATGAAAACTGGCAAATCGCATGTGCTTTACCTTCGATTCGATCTGATGCACGGTCCAGTGATCAACGGATCGGAGCCCATAGATCAGAAGTACTGCACTATAGATATCTCGGATACTGCAGGCATGGCTGGGATCGCATATGATACATCATATGCAAAAGGACCGCATACGATGTATCATATGCGACCCTGCCCTCCGGGAAGCTGCCGGGTGGTTCAAGGGAAATCTTATGTGACTTCTCCCTCGGGAAAGTCGCATAAGTGTATGGCCACCTTTATACCCCATTTATGAATATACCCTTTTCAGGGAAAGATCATCAGAAGCAGGTGAGAGATACTCTATTGCAGGGCTTGATACATTTTTCTAAAATGTAGGAGCCAGGATGAAAGTGTGGGAGCCAGACCACATTCCGTGCCCCCCCCCAAAAAAAAAACTGAAACACCCCCCCCCATCCACGTGGCCCCGTTACTGAGCAGCTTCCCTCCACCCCACAAGGAAACAACCCTTTGCAGTCACACTGCTGTGAAGCTTACCCCCAGGCAAACACCCCTCACGACCACATTAGTGAGCATCCAACTCCACCAACCATGCCAACACCACTATGGCCACCCCCGCGGCAAATAATCCCCCCAGCCCTGTGGCCACATTACTATCCCCTCTGAAGAGGCAATCCTTAGCCACACATAGACTGTATATATATATATATATATATATATATATACACACACATAGACACACATACATATGCTAAACAACAACAACTAATGAGAGGCCAGGATGCTTCAAGATGAGTCTACCATATAACTCCAGCCAAGAAGGCAGATGCAGCATGCTATAGTATTTGGCTTATACAAGTAGATAGAATTCAAAGCCTGTGAAACAACATACAAGGTCTATAACACCAAGACAGCTCGGCACACGGACGCCATTAATACTGGTCGCTGCTTAAATTATCACTAAGTAAAAAAGCAACACACCTTAATCTGATCACAATAAGGAGAAACAGAACTGTAATCAGCAGGGATAAAGCAAGTGTAAATAAAAATAACAGTAAAGGCCAGTACTCACTGGTCGATGTGGGAGAGATGTGTGCTGAGCGGGGTACTCACGGAGCGATCGCTGCTTAAAATCTAAGCAATCTGACTAGATTGCTAAGATTTTAAGCATGATCGCTCCGTGTGTACCCCTTACAGCGATAGAGATGTACAGCCCCGCGCATCGCTATCGCTGGTGCTAGATTGGCCTGCCATGAAGGCCAATCTAGCAGGTCGCTCATTTCACCTGCTGGGTGAAATGAGCGGGGCCCCCCCCTCTCCCCCCGCACGCTCAGCACACATCGCGCTGTGCTGGGCGGGGGGAGAGATGTGTGCCGAGCGGTTAAGATACCCAGGACAGGTTACTGTACAACGGGGATAGTGCAATAAAAAAAAATAGCAGCAATAGGTAAACTATTACTAACAGACAAATATCGTCATCATAAAATAAAAAGGCTTAATTATAAAATGATGTATAAATGACAAAGCGTCCAATTAAAACTAGTGCTTGCTTAAACAGGTTGGTAATCAAACTAGAATTTTCAGCTTTGGAATGTATAAAAATGGGTCAAGCATCTAAAGCATTTACCTTCATCAAATTGCATACCAGTGTAATAGCATAAGAATTTAGAAAGTGCCGTGAAACGGGTCTACGAAACTACCTTGATAAGATATCCCGAGTCTTAGTATTTCTTTCAGGCACACAACTACAGCAAACATTCCTATATGATTTCAATCACACATTTCTACTTAAAAGATCAAAGAAGATTCACATACAAAACCCAGACATACACAGCAAGTATTTATTTTGTCTGCTTAAGTGATGCTGCCGTTATCACAAACTGGATATATAAAGCCTGATTTACAATCCAGCTACTGGGTGCAAACTGTTACAATGGCAAAAAAAACATTTGGTGCTGAACAGAGGGACATGTAATGTAAAATCTGACTTAAAGCGGAGAGGGTAATGCAGCCTAGCCCAACTCAATATGCCGTGTAGAAAGAGATGCGTGTTTGTAGCACGCAAAAAGAGGTTTATGAAAACTATTTTAGAAATTAATCTGAGAGATTACTGTACATCAGGAGGCAAAATATACAAGATGGCCTTCCTGCTCCACATAATTAGCCCTCACAGCAGGCGCGCACTGATGAGGGGCAGGGTTAAAAACCCCTCACCCAACGCAAGCTCAGATCTCTTGCTTCATGCAATGCCAATTGGCTCAGAGTAGGCAAACTTTACACAGGCTAAATCACCAATTGGCCTGGCATTACCCTTCCAGGGCAGGCTAGAAGCTCTGGAAACCAGGACAGTGGAATCAGTACGCCAAACCATCGACTCAGACGTCTCTATTTTAATACTCTCCAATTCCTTCATAAATACACAATTAATGTATATTTATTAGTAACAAAAATTAGAGCGTTTGCTAATTTGCTAAATGTATGATTAAGCTTTGTATTGTGCTTCAACGTGAACATGATACAGAGATATGAGCTGCATGTGGGACTGTTTGATGTGCTGCAGAGCATAATGGGAGACACTGAGATATGTTTCAGCATGTTGGACTCAGGAGAGACTGTGCTGCACAAAGATGAAGAGGTGGTCTGATAATGCGCAGATAGTGTTGACAGTTTTGTGATGTGCTGTGCTGCATCGTTAAAGAGGCACTAAGGGGGCAATTCAGATCTGAATGCTGGGCAGCGATTTTTGCAGCCCTGCGATCAGATAGTCGCCACCTACAGGGGAAGTGTATTTTCTCTGCGCATTCAAGTGTGCGAACGCATGTGTAGCAGAGCTGCACAATCTGATTTTGTGCAGTCTCTGCACAGCACAGGACTTACTCAGCGCTGCTATCACATCAGGCTGTTCGGGACCGGATTTTACATCAGACACCCTCCCTTCAAACGCTTGGACACGCTTGCGTGTTTACAAACACTCCCTGAAAATGGTCAGTTGCCACCCACAAACATCATCTTCCTGTCAATCTCCTTTCGAAGGCCCGTGCGAATGGATCCTTCACACAAACCAGTCGCTGACCAGCGATCCTCTTTGCAGCCGTCCGTTGCGCCTGCGCATTGTGGTGCATACGCAGTTCGGATCTGATCACCCGCTGTGCGAAATCGCACAGCAGCGATCAGATCTGAATGACCCTCTAAGTGTATTGTACTACAGAGAGATTACTGTAGATCAAAGGGGGTACACACGTAGCGATTTTTGCTTAATTTCTAAGAAATCTGACGAGATTGCCTCGAAATGAAGCACACATCACCTCGTGTATATGCCCAATAGCAGTAGCGATGCGCAGCCCCGCTATCGCAGACTCTAGATTTGGCCTGCATGCAGGCCAAATTCTATTAACATCGCTAAGCACAAAAGTACACATTGCTCCGTGTGTACTGGAATAGCGATTCAACCACCACTCCCCTGCCTCTGCCTGATCCCTCCTCCCCAAATGTGCCACAAGCTACAGAAGCAAGGTGCCGGTCCTCAGGTGTTTGGTGAGTATAAACACCTGGGGAGCGGCAGGGAGGGCGGGCAGTGCTGTGTGGGCATGGAGTTGCCGCAGGTGTATTCACCCAGAGTATGCCCCCTACCCTCCTCCATACCCAAATCAGCCGCACGTGTATTCACCCGATCCCCCCTCCTCCATACCCAAATCAGCCGCGGGTGTATTCACCTGATCCCCCCCTCGTCCCTACCCAAGACAGCTGAGGGTGTATTCACCCGATCCTCCCTCTCCCCCCTACCCAGTATGCAGCCATGGGTGTATTCACACGATCCCCCCTCCTCCCCTACCCAAAGCAGCCGCAGGTGTATTCACACGATCCCCCCCTCCCTACCCAAAGCAGCTGCGGGCGTATTCACCCGATCCCCCCCACCCTCATCTTTACCCTATGCAGCCGCGGGTGTATTCACCCGATCTCCCCCCCCCCACTCCCTCCCCACAGCAGCTGAGGGTGTATTCATCCGATCCCTCCTACCCAGTATGCAGCCGCGCGTGTATTCACCTGATCCCCCCTCCTCCCTACCAAAAGCTGCCTCGGGTGTATTCACCGGATTGCCCCTAAACCCTAACCAAAGCAGCCACGGGTGTATTCACCTGATCCCCCCTCCTCCCTACCCTATAAAGCACAGTTGTACTCAGGGGGCTCTACCTGGCGTAATGTGTAAAAGGAAGCCTAACAGGCGTAATGTGTAAAAGGGGGCTCTACCTGGCATAATGTGTAAAAGGAAGCTATACCTGGCATACTGTGTAAAAGGGGGCTCTACCTGCCGTAATGCGTAAAAGGAAGCTGTACCTGGCGTAATGTGTAAAAAGGTGCACTACCTGGGGTAATGTGTACAACGGAACTCTACCTGCCGTACTGTGTAAAAGGGGACTCTACCTGGTGTAATGTGTGTAAGTGGCACTATTGTGCGGTGTAATTTGAACAATTGAGACTACTGTACAACATAATATTAATTGGTATTATTTTGTGGCCACACCCCTTCCCCCAGGAAGCCATTCCCCCTATATTTCTGTTGCTCGCCACCATACACACTGGCCCTATTTTACATATGGGAGGGCGGCGCAGATGTGGTTTCTTGCACACAGCACTAACAGGTCTAGTTACGGCACTAGGCATATGTATATATGAAACTCTTCTGTGGTGGCATATGTATATCTGGCACTGTTGGGCAGCATGTTTATTTGGTGTCTGGGTTCAACATGGCTTTTATTTTCATTCTGTGGGTCTCCATGTGCTTGTTTAATTTGTGCCTGGGTGCACCATGGGGTGTGTTGTTTTTTTTATAATCTGCAATGGCTTCATACATGGATTTTTTTTTAAACTTTTTGCTTGGTATTTAAATTGTGTTTTTCATTTTTCTCACAGCAATGGCTTCATACATAGATCGCAAATTCACTACTGGATTCATTGATATGTATCAGAACAGCGATTGTCTGTAGAAGATCCGGAGCAAGGATTTTTCAGACAAACAGAAGAAGGATCATGCCAACAGACATTTGGAGCCGGGACTGATTATGTTTACAAGCAGACACTCTGGTATTATGAACAGATGAAGTTCCTTTTGGAGAGAGAGTCGAGGGTACATGGACAGGGTAGCCTGGATGAAGAGTCTCATAGTATGATGCAAGAGGAGGAGGAGACCATTGATATGTTAAGTTAAAATACATTAGAATATTCAAATTTATAATTGTTAATCAAGGTCCTAATGTTTTCTCGGTCGGCAGAACTAGTGGAGAGGAATCATCAACAACACCTCTGTCAACAGCACCACCAAGGCAGAGACGAAGGACTTCCGCAATAAGATCCGGTTCTACGGGCACCAGCTCAGCTCAATTTTTCCAGCATGCGGAGGCAATGCTTAATAGGTTACCGGACAACATTCAACAATTTTCCAATATGATTGATATGCCAGAAAGTGTTCGTCTAACTTTAAGCCGCATAGTTTGACACATTGAGAATGGCAGAGGATAATGATCTTTCCGATGACCTGGATCTAATGTGAAATCCTATGTGGTGCACACAAAATGCCCCACAGCCACAGTATCCATACTACCAACCCTACCAACATCTGCCGGGTAATTCTCCGCAACAATCGCCCAATTTTTCCGCCGGGGCCCCCACCAACACCCACTCCGCCCACCAGCACTCTGTCCACAGCAACTCTGGAATGGTATGCCTGACTTGATCCACACTGTTGTACCCTATTTGTCCTCACTTGTCCCCCCTTAAAAAAAAAACATCTTTTTTAAGGGGGAAGGGGGGGGGGGGGGGGGATCAGCGAGGACAATCCTAGCTACTATACACGGAGCAAAGACAACCCCCCCCACACATCCTATAACCAACCCACTATGTAAAATTTGTTGTTTTGTTTTGGCTTCGCACAAATTGCTCAGCACAGATCACTCAACACACATTGCAACGTGTGTATAGCGTCAGATGTGTGCTGAGCGATCTGTGCTAGATTGCTCAGCGCAGATCTCTACGTGTGTACACCCCCTTTGCGTCACATTGGTGGTATACTGTAGGGTGGAGGCGCATACGTGGGGGCGGGGACTGTTTTTCCATTGCCAAGAAAAAAAAAACCCACAACACTCTGGAAAACATTTGAAAATACTGAAATCCTGGATTTGCCTTTGTTTGTATGAGGATTGGTCACAGGGCTATGAACAACAAGTTTGGCCACAACCCCTTCAGTACCCAGGCCCCACGGCTGTTTCAACTGCCCTACCTGGGAATTAAGACCATAGGATGGCACCAGAAAGATTAAGAATGAGGGGAATAATTAAACTGCATTACACAGATGGAAAAAAAAAAAAAAACTGAATAAAACCACATATTATTAAAAAATGTAATTTGTGGACTGGAATCAGCAATAATTATTATTCTATATGTATATGGCGTCAGAGTACATAAACAAATAATCAAAACAGGAAAACAGTGACTAAAGGTCCATACACACTTGCCGATAACATGAGCGACGTCGCTCATTTTCCCCCTCCCTGAGCTATCGCCAAGTGTGTATGCCGCCAGGGACGACCAATGCGCGGCCCCGCGGGTCGGCAACGATCGTCGCTGTCGGTAGGGCATGCATGCAGGATCTGGACTGTCGTCCATGACCTGCATGCAGGGCTGCCAGAGGCGTGACGTCACTGAGTGATATGAGCGGTCATATCACTCAGTGTGTACAGTCGGCCACCGACCGGTCGGCCCGGGAGGGGGAAACATTAGACGACGTCGATCACAGAGCGACATCGTCTAATGTGTATGGGCCTTTACAGTTGACGACAATATAGGAAAAGTACAGGGTAAATAAACATAGCTACATCAGCAGATGACACTGGAATAAGTATCAGGTGGCAGAAGACTGCTGGATTTGGTGCAGTTGAAGATCATTAAAGTAAGAAAAGGATAAGCACATGAGGGAAGAGGGCCCTACTCATGAGAGCTAACATTCTAAAGACGAGGGGGACAATTCCGTTCCAATCTATTAAAGCTAACCGATGAAAGGTTACTCTCACCCGATGCTATCACGTCCGCACTGTAAAAACACCAATCAATTGGGAGGTCTACATTGTAAAGCAAACATATATTTGGGGGTCTGTATTCTTTAGTGACTTCTAATATGTTTTCTTGTACAGTGATTAAAAGGGAGTACAGTGCTTTCTATTGTGGATGCCAGGAACAGAATGCAATTTGTATTGTACTGTATATCAGTCACTAAGGTGCTATCTGTATAGTATAGTTGACACTCGTATGCACTATGCATTCCTAAATTATGTAGAGAACACCAGAATGCTCTCTGGATTGTATGGAGTGCAGGAAAATGCAGTTTTCTATTGTACAACTCAAGGCTAGAACACTACAGTATGCATTGTTTAGAGCAGTGTTTCCTTAACTTTTTTGAATCACGGTGCCCTAGAGTGTCAGAATTTTTTTCATGGCACCCCTGGGCCAAAAGTTTCTTATTTAGAAATTTAAAAAGAATATTACATTAACTAAATTGTGTTTATAGATCATCCTTAGTTCAACTGTGTGGTGAGGGACAAGATTTGTTTCTGTTTGTCCACATATTCTAAGCTTGATAGCCACTAGCACTGATGTTGCCTATTACATTGACCATAAATAATTTGAATTGGTCCTGGACCACAAACCCCCGGGCTCCCCTGCAAGTGTCCTGAGACATACCAGGGTGCCATAGCACACAGTTTGAGTACCACTGGTTTAGAGGTTACTGGAATAGTCTCCACAATGAATAAGGGGCTGTGTTACATCTAATTAGGATCCATATATTCCATTGGCCAGCTGAAACCAGGACCGTGGCGATTTGCGATTTTTCTATTAAGGTAAGCTGCTATAAGAGCCTTGACATTTTACTTGTGTTTTACCAAGGGAGTAATACATTGAGAGACCCCTCTTGATTTCAAGTACAGTATTCTAGCTAATAATCCTGTTTTAAATCTAATGGGAAGCAAATTGCTTCATGTATGAGTAAAAAAAAAAAGAAGGGGAAAAAAGAAAAAAAAAGGCCACCGATTCACATGTTTAATTGGATGGATGGTAGATCTGACTGCTCTAATGGAGCTCTGTCAATTTATCAACCATGTTAAGTCTGGAAAAAGGGATTCATTTCGGCTGATACAAACTGCCTTGGATACCGCGATACTGACCATCAGTCATTAATCCGAAAGAGCGTCGAGGCTAATAGGATACCACCATGTGTTTCTTGCACAAAATTACTAAAAATACTGAATATCAGATTGACCTAGAGGAGGAAAAGCATCAACATAAGCTCCCCACATTTTATGGAATCTTAAAACTCTTTTCTCAGTGTCAAAGGTGGCAGCTCATATCTGATGATACAAAATGTCTAAACCAGTGGTTCTCAATCTGTGTGCCTAGGCACCCTGGGGTGCCTCAGGATACTTGCAAGGGTGCCCTGGGTTGTGGTCCAAGACCAATTCAAATTATTTATGGTAAATGTAATAGACAAAACCAGTGCTGGTGGCTGTCAATCATAAAATATGTGGACATACAGAAGCAAATTTGGTCTCTCACCACACAACTGAACCCAAGGATGACCTATTTATATTTCTTTCTAAATTTCTCAATGAGAAAATTTTGGAATAGGGGTGCCATGAAAAATATTCTGATGCTCTAGGGTGCCGTGATTCAGAAAAGTTTGGGAACCATTGGTCTAAGTGCAACCACTTCTCCAATGTAACGCGGGCCATACAACTGAGCAGATATTCCCCATTCTGATGCAGATCAAAAATGCAGACAGACAAACATCGATGATCCGTGATCCATCGGGGAATCTGCTAAATACACCATAATAAAAATCCCCGACTTGCTGTTCTCAATCTTTTTTCAGTCGGAACCGTCAAATTGAGGAATTGCAACATATTGAATTTCCCTGATCCCCCAAACCAGGCATCAACAGAACCGGGAATTTCCCCAATAGCTTTCTGATGTATGGGCCCCATAGGCTGTGTTAATTGTACTATATTACAAAAGACATAGCTGAACAGAATAGCTGGTATGAGTATCTACATGAAATGTAGGAGCTGTTTTGGATTATCAAAATTTAAGGATAGCCTGCATTGCCACTGTAACACAGACCATCAAAAAAGGAATTTGGTAATAGAGTAAAGGGCCCCATCTGCCACAGCTTGGGATGCTTGGGTCAGGAGAATCACAAATAATCAGCATACTGGAAAATTACGATTTCCCAATTGGGATTGGCAAATCTGGGATTTTTAAACAAAAATTGTTTCCACGATTCCCCAACGGATCGCCGATCATCGGTTTTGGTCGCATCGTGGAATCGGCAAGCAGATTTATGTGGGTCTTTAGTTAACTACTATCTATATGGATTCCTTGGAATACTGGTGGAGGCACTAAGGGGAAATAAAAAAATAAAATCTAATTTCCTGGATATGGGTTACCAAATCCCCCCCCAGCCCCTCAAAAACAAAACAAAACAGTGGTGAACTTTACCTATGCGCTGCAGGCCCCCATAGTAAGATCCACCACCTCAGTGAACCAGTTGCATTCTGTAACTGCAATGGCTACACTGTGGCTGGTAGTACCTTCCTAATCGAAGTGCTACCTGGCAGTCACCCGCAGGACAGGCAGTCCCATTGGGAGGTGTTATCTGCCAGTATGGGCTACGATTAGCAGAGAGCATGCTTATTGTGTGAAGTCCCTCCCCCTGCCTTTCAGAAGGCCCTAACCAGCTTCTTCAGGCTGCAGGCGATGCATTCCATAGACGCTGGAGATTTGCACACGTGCAATCCCACCGCTGAGTGTCCGCGCTAGTCCTGGTGCTTGCCAGATGCATTGCGCGGGTGACGGAACCAGGCTGGCGGCTGGCTGTGGCACTGCGTGCTCCTACTGAAAGCAGCAGGATCATGGCAGCCCTCTCCTCCACAGAGATAGGAGCCGCAGCAGGAATTAACACCTTTAGGTTTTCAAATATTGCACAAAATCTTTAAAAATGGTAAATAGGTGCAGTTCTGAGGTTTACATGGTGGTCTAATGTGTAACCCCTTGTTTAGTTTCACTGCATTATTAGAAGTTCCAACAAAAAGAGCTCATACTAATAACAACCCATACTGGGTCTGAAAATAAACTGCTGGATATAGCAATGCAAACTGTAAATTAGAACGCCACTGGGTTTCAGCCCACAGTTGTTCAGAATCCAAATTCTCCATATTGGTACTGCATTTATATATGTCTACTCGCATATATTATACATGTGGGGGATTTTTGTTTGTTTATATTTCAAAAGAATTTATTACATTATTCTTAAATATAATTTTCTTTATAGTCAGCAGCTGAGGGCCTGATGCAGAGGTGTACACAAGGCTGATGTTTGCGGATCTAAGTGATGTTCTTTGGACTATACATGCATCACCATATCACTGCGCACACGTGGAGATTGACTAATGACAGAGGACACATTGTTAATCACTTTGTGAATAAATCCTCAGTCAGTGTGCATTCATGGGTGATAATGCGGCGTGCCGCAAGCATTTTCCGAGCACGTCACAGGCAGCAAATGTAACTTCGCTTGCAGTTGTACTGGCCCCGGCATCTGACTTCCGACAGCCATTCTGGAGGAACCAAAAGCACAACATATGTTGTGATTGTTGAGGTGTCTTCCATAGGTTAGAGGCGTTAGAGACATCGCCAGTGGGAGTCTCTGGACAAATCCCAGTGGCTGCGGAATTAGCATATTTTCGCAGATCACCCATGTACGGTTTCTAAATCAGGCCCTGGGTTTCGACAATGGTTGAATGAGTGCTCCGGCATCTGACTAGCTGCATGCCAATTGCCAAACAGACTCCTGACTTAAGATATAGGGATCTGTGCATGAAGCAGTGAAAAGAGTGGAGAAGTGAGCCAGTGGAGACGTTGCCTATGGCAACAGATCTGTGCTGAGGTAACATTTATAAAATGCATTTTATAAAGTTATACATAGCAGCTAATTAGTTGCCATGGGTAACTTCTCCACACTTTTCACTGGTTCATGAATAGACCCCGTTTCAATGAACATCTCATAATTGTAACTTGCATAGGTGCAGTATACTTCCATTATGCTTTTACTAGTCACCTCACCACTAAGGACTAATCCACATACTGCTATATTTAAACGGTGTCTCTTCTGTAGTCACCAATTTGAAAGCTTTTAATCTGGTGGTATGGCATATTACCTATAAAATTAATCAAGTCTGTTGTGCAATTTAACAAGGATCTGAAGATGCACACAAAGCACAGACGAGAATCATTTGATCTCAGCAACAGTGGCGCATCAACGTATGAAAGTGATTGGACCTGCCATGTTATTTAATCATTGAAGCAGCCACATCATTGATGCATCTATACTCCTCAATTACTAATTCCATCATAGATAGTTTAAGTATAGGGGAATGCATCCACAGCACTATGTGCTAGTTTCCCAAAGTTTGTGTTCCCCACCAGCTCCCCTATCTCTGCCCCATTACACACACTTAGCCCATTTAAGAAGATTGATGGGCCCTACACACTGGCAGATAAAACAGAACGATATGAACGCAAATTAACTCATTCATATCGTTCTGTGTGGAGGCACCAGCGATGAACGATGTGCAGCCCCACACTCGTTCATCGTTGGTGCCCCGTCGCTTGTGCATGCAGGCCAATATGGACGATCTCATCCATATTTGCCTGCACTGCTATGGAGCCGGGGGGAGTGAAGAAACTTCACTCCCCCGTCTCTGCCCCCCTGCCGCCGGGTCACCCGTCGGCTGTATCCGCTGTCGGACAGCACGGCGGCGGAACGGTATGTGTGTAGGGCCCATCACTTACAGAGCAATACTTTTTAATTCTATTGGCCATATTATTATTTCTGCACGTTTTCTATTCGTCTAACCATAAAGCAATTTTTACATTCCTTGTACAGATTATACTAAGTAAGCATCTGTGTTACTGCACTAGAGGGTTTGGATACTTTTAACCAAAACGAGCGAATATATGGTCTCCTCACACAATTCATTGCTAATCTTACCAACTTCATTCCTTACTTCAGATGACTGGTAATGGTCTTATTTACTAATAGCATTTACCTGCGGCTTGGCTTGCATCGATGTCTATATATGCATACACATGTAACGGTTTGCGTTCAGGGTGTGCAATATATATATATTATTTTAATAGTCATGGTTATTTTAGACTTGAGAAACCTATTTATTACCAGTTATTTATACAGCGCACACATATTCTGCAGCGCTTTACAGAGAATATTTGTCCATTCACATCAGTCCCTGACCCAGTGGAGCTTACAATCTATATTCCCTACCACATGTACACCACACATTCACCTTAGGGTTAATTTTGTTGGGATCCAATAAACCTACCAGTATATTTTTGGATTGTGGTAGGAAACCGGAGTGCCCAGAGGAAACCCACGCAAGTACAGGGAGAATATACAAACTCCACATAGTTAGGGCCATGGTGGAAATCAAACCCATGACCTCAGTGCTGTGAGACAGTGATGCTAACTATTACACCATCCGTACTGCCTTATTAACTGGTTTTGAAGGAGTAATATTGATGACAAAGTTGACTAGGTTGTGGTTTGGGACTGCAAGCCGAGTGCTTAATTATCGCCTCAGCCAGGCACAGATCCAAGGGGGGCACGCAATCTCTGCGACCGCTAACCCCTTTTGCAGACAGAGGAGACCGTTGCAGGTAGCGGCAGCAGCTTCCATGGACTCACTTCAGGTTGGGGAGAGGCTGCAGCTGGCTGACAAGAAGGGGGGTGGGGAGTGGACCTAGGTCCCCACCGGACCCCCTTCAACAAGCCCAGGCCAGAAAAAGTAGTACCTGCCCTCCCTCTTGGTGCCACTGAACAAATCACATAGGCCAGCTCTCCAGGAAGGTTTAAAATAAGAATTTACTTACCGATAATTCTATTTCTCGGAGTCCGTAGTGGATGCTGGGGTTCCTGAAAGGACCATGGGGAATAGCGGCTCCGCAGGAGACAGGGCACAAAAAGTAAAGCTTTCCGATCAGGTGGTGTGCACTGGCTCCTCCCCCTATGACCCTCCTCCAGACTCCAGTTAGGTACTGTGCCCGGACGAGCGTACACAATAAGGGAGGAATTTTGAATCCCGGGTAAGACTCATACCAGCCACACCAATCACACTGTACAACCTGTGATCTGAACCCAGTTAACAGTATGATAACAGCGGAGCCTCTGAAAAGATGGCTCACAACAACAATAACCCGATTTAGTTAGCAATAACTATGTACAAGTATTGCAGATAATCCGCACTTGGGATGGGCGCCCAGCATCCACTACGGACTCCGAGAAATAGAATTATCGGTAAGTAAATTCTTATTTTCTCTATCGTCCTTGTGGATGCTGGGGTTCCTGAAAGGACCATGGGGATTATACCAAAGCTCCCAAACGGGCGGGAGAGTGCGGATGACTCTGCAGCACCGAATGAGAGAACTCCAGGTCCTCCTCAGCCAGGGTATCAAATTTGTAGAATTTTACAAACGTGTTCTCCCCCGACCACGTAGCTGCTCGGCAAAGTTGTAATGCCGAGACCCCTCGGGCAGCCGCCCAAGATGAGCCCACCTTCCTTGTGGAATGGGCCTTAACAGATTTAGACTGTGGCAGGCCTGCCACAGAATGTGCAAGTTGAATTGTGCTACCAATCCCACGAGCAATCGACTGCTTAGAAGCAGAAGCACCCAGCATTGTTGGGTGCATACAGGATAAACAGCAAGTCAGATTTCCTGACTCCAGCCAACCAGGAAACTATATTTTCAGGGCCCTGATAACATCCAGCAACTTGGAGTCCTCCAAGTCCCTAGTAGCCGCAGGTACCACAATAAGCTGGTTCAGGTGAAACGCTGACACCACCTTAAGGAGAAACTGGGGACGAGTCCGCAGCTTTGCTCTGTCCGAATGGACAATCAGATATGGCTTTGTGAGATAAAGCCGCCAATTCTGACACTCGCCTGGCCGAGGCCAGGACCAACAGCATGGTCATTTTCCATGTGAGATATATCAAATCCACAGATTTGAGTTGTTTAAACCAATGTGATTTTTTAGGAATCCCAAAACTACGTTGAGATCGCCCAGTGCCACTGGAGACATCAAAGGGGCTGTATATGCAGTACTCCCTTAACAACTTCTGGACTTCAGGAACTGAAGCCAATTTCTTTCTGGAAGAAAATCAACAGGCCGAAATTTGAACCTTAATGGACCCAATTTGAGACCCATAGACACTCCTGTTTGCAGGAAATGTAGAAATTAACCTAGTTGAAATTCTTCCGTGGAGCCTTCCTGGACTCACACCCTGGCACATATTTTCACCTAAGTGGTGATAATGTTGTGCGGTCACCTCCTTCCTGGCTCTGACCAGGGTAGGGATGACCTCTTCCGGAATGCCTCTTTCCCTTAGGATCCGGCGTTCACCCGCCTTGGCGTCAACGCAGCTGCGGTAAGTCCCGGAACAGACACGGTTCTTGCCGAATCAAGACCCTTCTTAGTATCTCTTGAAGTTCCGGGAACCAAGTCCTTCTTGGCCAAACCGGAGCCACGAGTATAGTTCTTACTCCTCTCCTTCCTATCATTTTCAATACATTGGGTATGAAAAGCAGAGGATGGAACACATACACCGACTGGTACACCGACGGTGTTACCAGAGCGTCCCAGCTATTGCCTGAGTGTCTCTTGACCTGGCGCTTCAGGTGGGACGCCATCATAACCACCTTTGGTCTTTCCCAACGGTTTACAATCATGTGGAAACTTCCAGATTAAGTTTCCACTTTTCCGGGTGGAATTCATTTATGCTGAGGAAATCTTCCCAGTTGCCCACTCCCGGAATGAACACTGCTGACAGTGTTATCACATGATTTTCCGCCCAGCGAAGAATCCTTGCTGTCATTGCCCTCCTGCTTCTTGTGTCGCCCCGTCTGATAACGTGGGCGACCGCCATGATGATGTCCTACTGGATCAGCACCGGTTGACTTTGAAGCAGGAGTCTTCCTAGGCTCAGAGCATTGTAAATTGCCCTTAGCTCCAGTATATTCATGTGGAGAGAAGTCTCCAGACTTGACCACACTTCCTTGGAAATTTTTTCCCTGTGTGACTACTCCCCAGCCTCTCAGGCTGGTATCCGTGGTCCCCAGAACACAGTCCTGAATGCTGAGTGTGCTGCCCTCTAAAAGATGAGCACTCTGCAGCCCCCACAGAAGAGACACCCTTGTCCTTGGAGACAGGATTATCCGCTGATGCATCTGAAAATGCGATCCGGACCATTCGTCCAGCAAATCCCCTGAGATCTGCCGAATGGAATCGCTTCGTAAGAAGCCACCATTTTTCCCAGGACTCCTGTGCATTGATGCACTGATACTTGGCCTGGTTTTAGGAGGTTTCTGACTAGGTCGAATAACTCCTTGGCTTTTTCCTCCCGGAGGAACACCTTTTTCTGGACTATGCCCAGAATCATTCCTAGGAACAGCAGACGTATCGTCGGAAAACAGCTGCGATTCTTGGAATATTTAGAATCCAGTCGTGCTGTCGTAGAACTACTTTAGATAGTGCTCTTCCGACCTCCAACTGTTCTCTGGAACTTGCCCTTTTCAGGATATCGTCCAAGTAAGGGATAATTTAGATGCCTTTTTTCTTTGAAGAAACATCTTTTCGGCCATTACCTTGGTAAAAGGCCCGGGGTGCCGTGGATAATTCAAACGGCATCGTCTGAAACTGATATTGACAGTTCTGTACCACGAACCAGAGGTACCCTTGTTGAGAAGGGCAAATTTGGACATGGAGGTAATCCTTGATGTCCAGGGACACCATATAGTCCCCTTTTTTCCGGTTCGCTATCACTGCTCTGAGTGACTCCATCTCGATTTGAACCTTTTATGTAAGTGTTCAAAGATTTCAGTTTAGACTATGTCTCACCAAGCCGTCTGGCGTCAGTACCACAATATAGTGTGGAAAAATAATACCCTTTTCCTTGTTGTACGAGGGGTACTTTGATTTATCACCTGCTGGATATACAGCTTGTGAATTGTTTCCAATGCTGCCTCCCTGTCGGAGGGAGCCGTTGGTAAAGCAGACTTCAGAAACCTGCGAGGAGAAGATGTCTCGACTCTCCAATCTGTACCCCTGGGATAATACTTGTACTATCTAGGGGTCAACCTGCGAGTGATCCCACTGCGCGCTGAGACTCTTGAGACTACCCCCCCACCTTGAGTCCGCTTGCATGGCCCCAGCGTCATGCTGAGGACTTGGCAGACGCGGTGGAGGGCTTCTTTTCCTGGGAAGGGGCTGCCTGCTGCAGTCTACTTCCCTTACCTCTATGTCTGGGCAGATATGACTGGCCTTTTGCCTGCATGCCCTCATGGGAAAGGAAGGATTGAGGCTGAAAAGACGGTGTCTTTTTCAGCTGAGATGTAACTTGGGGTAAAAAGGTTGGATTTCCCAGCTGTTGCCGTGGTCCCCAGGTCCGATGGACCGACCCCAACTAACTCCTTCCCTTTATACGGCAATACTTCCATGTGCCGTATGGGATCTGTATCACCTGACCACTGTCGTGTCCATGACATCTTCTGGGTGATATGGACAACGTACTTATCTTGATGCCAGAGAGCAAATATCCCTCTGTGCATCTCACGTACATATATATAGAATGCATCCTATTAAATGCTCTATATGAATAAAATATTTTCAGTCAGGGAATCCGACCAAGCCAACCCAGCACTGCATCTCCAGGCTGATGGCGATCGCTGGTCGCAGTATAACCACCGTATGTGTGTATATACTTTTTAGGATATCTTTCCAGCTTCCTATCAGCTGGCTCCTTGAGGGCGGCCGTATCTGGAGACGGTAACGCCACTTGATAAGCGTGTGAGCGCCTTATCACCCTAAGGGGTGTTTCCCAACGCGCCCTAATTTCTGGCGGGAAAGGGTATAACGCCAATATTTGCTATCGGGGTAACCCCACGCATCATCACACACTTCATTTTATTTTATCTGATTCAGGAAAAACTACAGGTAGTTTTTTCACTCCCACATAATACCCTTTTTTGTGGTACTTGTAGTATCAGAAATATGCAACACCTCCTTCATTGCCCTTAACGTGTGGCCCTAATGAGAAATACGTTTGTTTATTCACCGTCGACACTGGATTCAGTGTCCGTGTCTGTGTCTGTGTCGACCGACTGAGGTAAATGGGCGTTTTTAACGCCCCTGACGGTGTTTCTGAGACGCCTGGACCGGTACTAATAGTTTGTCGGCCGTCTCACGTCGTCAACCGACCTTGCAGCGTGTTGACATTCTCACGTAATTCCCTAAATAAGCCATCCATTCCGGTGTCGACTCCCTAGAGAGTGACATCACCATTACAGGCAATTTCTCCGCCTCCTCACCAACATCGTCCTCATACATGTCGACACACACGTACCGACACACAGCACACACACCGGGAATGCTCTGACAGAGGACAGGACCCACACTAGCCCTTTGGGGAGACAGAGGGAGAGTTTGCCAGCACACACCAAAACGCTATAATTATATAGGGACAACCTTATATAAGTGTTTTCCCTTATAGCATCTTTATATATATCTCAATATCGCCAAAATCAGTGCCCCCCCTCTCTGTTTTAACCCTGTTTCTGTAGTGCAGTGCAGGGGAGAGCCTGGGAGCCTTCTCTCCAGGCTTTCTGTGAGAGAAAATGGCGCTGTGTGCTGAGGAGATAGGCCCCGCCCCTTTTTCGGCGGGCTCGTCTCCCGCTATTTAGTGAATCTTGGCAGGGGTTAAATATCTCCATATAGCCTCTGGGGGCTATATGTGAGGTATTTTTCGCCAAAAAAGGTTTTCATTTGCCTCCCAGGGCGCCCCCCTCCCAGCGCCCTGCACCCTCAGTGACTGCCGTGTGAAGTGTGCTGAGAGGAAAATGGCGCACAGCTGCAGTGCTGTGCGCTACCTTTAGAAGACTGCAGGAGTCTTCAGCCGCCGATTCTGGACCTCTTCTTACTTCAGCATCTGCAAGGGGGCCGGCGGCGCGGCTCCGGTGACCATCCAGGCTGTACCTGTGATCGTCCCTCTGGAGCTGATGTCCAGTAGCCAAGAAGCCAATCCATCCTGCACGCAGGTGAGTTCACTCCTTCTCCCCTAAGTCCCTCGTTGCAGTGATCCTGTTGCCAGCAGGACTCACTGTAAAATAAAAAACCTAAGCTAAACTTTCTCTAAGCAGCTCTTTAGGAGAGCCACCTAGATTGCACCCTTCTCGGCCGGGCACAAAAATCTAACTGGAGTCTGGAGGAGGGTCATAGGGGGAGGAGCCAGTGCACACCACCTGATCGGAAAGCTTTACTTTTTGTGCCCTGTCTCCTGCGGAGCCGCTATTCCCCATGGTCCTTTCAGGAACCCCAGCATCCACAAGGACGATAGAGAAAAAGAGGGTGGAGTCAAGGACATGATTATGTGATTCGGACCTGGCCACTGCTGGGTGATGATTGGTTGTGTCTAATCGCTCAGTAGCAGATGCCTGCAGTGATACATGTCTCATTATCTTCCCCTTTGCACCCAGACTTTCTGTACTATTTCTTCCCTCTGGATCTCCCCTACAGAGTTAGGAAGTATGCAATGCATTTCGTCTCAATGTCTCTTTGAGGTTCCAGTACCATGCCTGAGTGTATTACAGTATTAGGAAATAGTATGTTTTTAGTGAAAAGTCCGTGTGAACGCTGTGATGTTACTCTGAAGCACAAGTTCTCTGCAACACATATTGGCTGGTGCATGGCCTACATCACAAAACATATTCAGACAGACTAAAAAATCTCAATATGTATAGTTTGGAGCAGAGAAGGGAAAGAGGGGACATAATAGAAACTTTCAAATATATCAAGGGTTTTAACAAAGTCCAGGAGGGTAACATTCTCCAAATGAAGAGAAGCAATAGGGCACGAGGACATGCAATGAGACTGGAGGGGGGGAGGCTCAGGGGAAATTTTAGGAAAAATAACTTCAGAGATAGGGTAGTAGTTAAGAGATGGTAGAGGCAAAGACAGTAGAGCAATTTAAACATGCATGGGATAGACATAAGGATATTCTTACAAAGAAATAATGATCAAATAAAGTTTGAGGTCAAAATGTGGTAAAAAAATAAAAAAGGGGCAGACTAGATGGGCCAAATGGTTCTGTCGTCAAATTCTATTTCTATGCTATGAGTCACCAAAATACCCTTTGTACATTACAAATACATTTGTGACATACATGAGGGTAAACCAATTAGCGTTTTAGGAAACAAATGGTATAATAGGTATATAAATGGTATAATAGTAAAAGCGGTCCCAGCGTCGTAGTAGAGTTGACTTGAGTTGTAACGATCCACTTATGAGTATAATTCTATTTTTAACAAGTTCTTAGATAACAAAATCACCTAACCCTGAGCCCCTTACTTCAGTGACTTTTTGATATTATTGTCCCAGGGTCTGACTCAGAGATTAGCTGCGTACAAATTTGCTTTAGCGTAAAGGGTGGATTTATGTTAATGCTGCTGCGTGGAAATGTATTGAGAGGCACCCCCGGCCGCTTTGTGAGTCCCAGCAGTGGTGTACAATGATGCACTCGCAGATCAGTCAGATTATGGAACCTGTGCAAAGTCCCTCGAAGTATATTTGTCTACTCAAAAATATACTTATATACAGTCATTTTTGGCTTGAGGAGTCTGCACACTGCATGCGCCGAGTGTCAAGCGTCTGTTTTTTCATTTATTGCTCCCTTCTCTGATGTCACATGGAGATATTACATACCTCAGTTTCTTTCTAGATGACTAAGCTAAACAATAGTACAGAGGTTCCCAAACTTTTTTGAATACGGCACCCTGAAGTATCAGAATTGTTTTCATGGCACCCCTAGGCCAAAAGTTTATCGAGATATTTAGAAAGAAACATTAAATTAAGTAAATTGTGTTTATATGTCATCCTTAGGTTCAATTGTGTTGTAATGGACAGAGGGTAACCTTTTTCTAAAAATCTCCTTTTGTACTCTAAAGCTTGTTCCTCAAATTTAACTATTGAAGTACAGTTTCTTTTCAAACGTATTAGTTGAGAGAAAGGTAGATTGCTCTTCCATTTTTTTAAATGGCAGCTGTTAAAATCCAAATAATTATTACTATCTACCTCTTTAAAGAACGTGAAAGTTTCTATAGAATTAGTAGACACATAGTCCCTAGTGTCAAGGACTAGGTCTAAAAACTCTATTTTTTCTTTTTGTAAAAACAAAAAAAAACAAATTTTTTTTTATGTTTTATTTTTTAATATTCCGTACATATTCATGTACTTTGATGCCTTTATGAATTCTCTCCTAATCGTTTAGACACGTATAAAATGTACTATTTGATAAATGAATCCATTGGTTTAATATGGATCAGCTGCTGTATAGATGATTTGTAGCTGTTCTAAGACATCTTGCATAGGCCAATCAGAGTGCTGCAGGGTGTATTTAAATAATGAGATTGTGACTTCAGACCAAGCCCACTGACGAAGTCTGATGACGAAACGCGTATGGGCGTGGTCTGACGTATGGATACTGAATCACGTATGCGGAGTTGTATTGTGGGATAATTTCATGCTGGTTATACAAGCGGTGGTTTAACCGCCTTTTATGGTATGGGTTTTATTTGATCATCGTATTTGGATGTGTTATAAATAAATTGTTACACTTTTAATGCACTATTGGCGCTCCCTGCTTCTTTCAAAATTTCTCGGCAGGATCATTACCCGTCCGGAATCGGGTCTCTGGTGGGGAAGCGACAGCTGGAAATCCCAGAGGTGCACACTGATAAAGACTAATCGACCAGTGAGACTGGGTGTCAGTGATTGTGAGAAACTGTTGATTCTTGTTCAGCCTGGGACTTGTAGTTCCACGGGACTTTTAACCTTTCCTTGTCCTTTGCGCTCATACATTTTTTCCATATATATATATATATATATATATATATATATATATACATACATACATACATACATACATACATACATACATACACACACACACACACACACACACACACACACATATATATTATATACACACACACACATACACACACATACGCTAGTCGTGGCTCCGTCTGTGCCTGGGCGCGCCTGCCCAGGCTCGCCTAGCGACTACATATTCTCTATCCGGATGGGCACGCACGCCAGTGATGGAGACGTGCCCCATTCACTAGAATGGGAGAGTGTCTCTGTGCACTCCCGGTGTGACTAGGCGTACGGATCACCTAGTCACGCCGGGAGTTGCATGCCTGCGATGGAGCCGCCTCAGATGAGCGCGGCTCCATCTGTATGTGGTAGCCAAGAATGTTTAACATGCCTATAGAAAACCTGCACGTTTTTTGCAGATAATGGCTAAACGGGATTTGTGGCTTAGCACTGTTAGATATGTTTTAGGTTACTTAATATCCCAACAATATACAAGATAAAGTAGCTTTTTAAACAGTAAAACGAGGTGTAGACTGAAAAGAAAAGCAAAATGTAACAAAAATTCCATATAGGGATAGTCATCGGTGTGTTTGCCTCCGATGGTCACTACCTATGCTATAAGAGACCATCAATGGTTTCTCTCATCGAAGGCCATCCCTGGTGCTGCTGTGAAAGGTTCGCGGGCCAATCACAGCTGTGAGGGCAGGGCTTCATGGGTGTCGGGGGAGGAGCTATGCTCCGTGTCACGGCATCTTGTTGAAAAAAAATAAAAAATTAAATTTTGTTTTTGTTTAGGCCTAGCCATCGATGGAAGGAAACCATCTGGTTCTCCCTCATTGATGGTAAAAGTATGCAATATTGGTCATAGTCTATCGATGATTTCGAATCATCGATGGTCATCCCTAATTCCATAAGGGTTAGAAGGAAGACAACATCATAAACAGTCAGAGTGGAATCCCCATGCGGTTCCCAGGAAGTGACAGTGCCTGAGAGTATGAGTTCAGTCTTCTATGTTAGTAGGGCACACCAATTAACATAACTTTCATGTTACTACAGACTCTTAAGAGAATTGACAACTCATACATCAGAAATGCATTATTCTGTTTATTTCCGCTGTAGCCATGTATTAAAAATGGTTGCTAAGAAACAATGGCACCATAGGTGCCCTGAGGGTTAAAATTAATCAGATACTTGAGATATCTAAAAATGATTTCAGCATGCAAATAGTATGAATCAGTATGGCTAGAGAGCGAGAAGCAGAGTATCAGAGGAATGGATTACTGTATCAGGAAGTGGAGTCTCATTAGGCATCACGCATACAATACAAAGCTTAAACAAACCGGTTGTCTAGTGTGATATTTATCAAAGCATGGCACTAACCAATCAGCTTCTAACTCTCATTTTACAGGTTGTGTTTGAGAATTGACAGAAGTTGGTTTGTACTATAGCTGTCCCTTTTATCTCTCCATGTTTTGATAAATACCCCCTCAATATTAGAATCCTACATACATAAGGAGAAATATTTTAGGCACTTTTTAGAGAAACAATCCAGTTCTACATGACCAATGCTGTCTTCAGTCTCACACCACGTTGCATCTCTCAGAGGGAGTCCGAACACTTTTTGGTGTTTTCTGATGATCATAGCAAAAAAAAAAAGCTATAAATGCCATATTCTGATTCTACCCTCCTTCCTGCATCCATGGGGTATATTTACTAAGCTCCCGATTTTGACCGAGATGGTGTTTTTTCTTCAAAGTGTCATCTCGGGAATTTACTAAACTCAAATCACGGCAGTGATGAGGGCATTCGTATTTTTGTTGAAGTCAAAGAAAAAAATTACGAATGAATACACCATCGGTCAAATACGCCTGTTATTTGCTAGAACTCGGTAATTTACTAAAATTTGTATTTCACAAACACTGCCGGCAATAGCCAAACACTGCCGTGAATAAATACAAATCGTAAAAAAAAAAAAGCAGTTTTCAAATAGACCTGCTTTTTTTTACCGTGTTCTGATAGGCATGCACGGATCCGTGAGATCTGTGCATGTTTATCAGTGGTAAGGGGTGGGACAGTGTTAAATGTAAGAAAAAAAAATGCGTGGGGTCCCCCCTCCTAAGCAAAACCAGCCTCGGGCTCTTTGAGCCGGTCCTGGTTGTCAAAATATGGGTAAAAAAATGACAGGGGTCCCCCATATTTTATCAACCAGCACCGGGCTCTGCGCCTGGTCCTGGTGCAAAAAATACGGGGGACAAAAAGCGTAGGGGTCCCCCGTATTTTTTGAACCAGCACCGGGCTCCACTAGCCAGGTACATAATGCCACAGCCGGGGGGAACTTTTATTGTGGTCCTGGCGGCCCTGGCATTACATCCCCAACTAGTCACCCCTGGCCGGGGTACCCTGGAGGAGTGGGAACCCCTTAAATCAAGGGGTCCCCCCCCTCCAGCCACCCAAGGGCCAGGGGTGAAGCCCGAGGCTGTCCCCCCCCATCCAAGAGCGGCGGATGGGGGGCTGATAACCAAGTGTAAAAAATCAGAATATTGTTTTTAGTAGCAGTACTACAAGTCCCAGCAAGCCTCCCCCGCAAGCTGGTACTTGGAGAACCAAGTACAATTTTTTATCAGGGAAAAGCCACGCTTCTTCACACACTTCATTTAGTTCATCTGATGGGGAAAAAAAAAAGAATTTACTTACCGATAATTCTATTTCTCATAGTCCGTAGTGGATGCTGGGGACTCCGAAAGGACCATGGGGAATAGCGGCTCCGCAGGAGACTGGGCACAAAGTAAAAGCTTTAGGACTAGCTGGTGTGCACTGGCTCCTCCCCCTATGACCCTCCTCCAAGCCTCAGTTAGGATACTGTGCCCGGACGAGCGTACACAATAAGGAAGGATTTTGAATCCCGGGTAAGACTCATACCAGCCACACCAATCACACCGTACAACTTGTGATCTGAACCCAGTTAACAGCATGATAACAGAGGAGCCTCTGAAAAGATGGCTCACAACAACAATAACCCGATTTTTGTAACAATAACTATGTACAAGTAATGCAGACAATCCGCACTTGGGTTGGGCGCCCAGCATCCACTACGGACTATGAGAAATAGAATTATCGGTAAGTAAATTCTTATTTTCTCTAACGTCCTAGTGGATGCTGGGGACTCCGAAAGGACCATGGGGATTATACCAAAGCTCCCAAACGGGCGGGAGAGTGCGGATGACTCTGCAGCACCGAATGAGAGAACTCCAGGTCCTCCTCAGCCAGGGTATCAAATTTGTAGAATTTAGCAAACGTGTTTGCCCCTGACCAAGTAGCTGCTCGGCAAAGTTGTAAAGCCGAGACCCCTCGGGCAGCCGCTTAAGATGAGCCCACTTTCCGTGTGGAATGGGCTTTTACAGATTTTGGCTGTGGCAGGCCTGCCACAGAATGTGCAAGCTGAATTGTACTACAAATCCAACGAGCAATCGTCTGCTTAGAAGCAGGAGCACCCAGCTTGCTGGGTGCATACAGGATAAACAGCGAATCAGATTTTCTGACTCCAGCCGTCCTGGAAACATATATTTTCAGGGCCCTGACTACGTCCAGCAACTTGGAATCCTCCAAGTCCCTATTAGCCGCAGGCACCACAATAGGCTGGTTTAAGTGAAATGCTGAAACCACCTTAGGAAGAAATTGAGGACGAGTCCTCAATTCTGCCCTGTCCGTATGAAAAATTAGGTAAGGGCTTTTATAGGATAAAGCCGCCAATTCTGAGACACGCCTGGCTGAAGCCAGGGCTAACAGCATTACCACTTTCCATGTGAGATATTTTAAGTCCACAGTGGTGAGTGGTTCAAACCAATGTGATTTTAGGAATCCCAAAACTACATTGAGATCCCAAGGTGCCACTGGAGGCACAAAAGGAGGCTGTATATGCAGTCCTCCCTTGACAAACGTCTGAACTTCAGGAACAGAAGCCAGTTCTTTTTGGAAGAATATTGACAGGGCCGAAATTTGAACCTTAATGGACCCTAATTTGAGGCCCATAGACAGTCCTGTTTGCAGGAAATGCAGGAAACGACCCAGTTGAAATTCCTCTGTAGGGGCCTTCCTGGCCTCGCACCACGCAACATATTTACGCCAAATACGGTGATAATGTTGTATGGTTACATCCTTCCTGGCTTTGATCAGGGTAGGGATGACTTCATCCGGAATGCCTTTTTCCTTCAGGATCCGGCGTTCAACCGCCATGCCGTCAAACGCAGCCGCGGTAAGTCTTGGAACAGACATGGTCCCTGCTGGAGCAGGTCCTTTCTTAGAGGTAGAGGCCACTGGTCTTCCGTGAGCATCTCTTGAATTTCCGGGTACCAAGTCCTTCTTGGCCAATCCGGAGTCACGAGTATAGTCTTTACTCCTCTCCTTCTTATGATTCTCAGTACTTTTGGTATGAGAGGAAGAGGAGGGAACACATACACTGACTGGTACACCCACGGTGTTACCAGAGCGTCCACAGCTATTGCCTGAGGGTCCCTTGACCTGGCGCAATATCTGTCCAGTTTTTTGTTGAGGCGGGACGCCATCATGTCCACCTTTGGTTTTTCCCAACGGTTCACAATCATGTGGAAGACTTCTGGGTGAAGTCCCCACTCCCCCGGGTGAAGATCGTGTCTGCTGAGGAAGTCTGCTTCCCAGTTGTCCACTCCCGGAATGAACACTGCTGACAGTGCTATTACATGATTCTCCGCCCAGCGAAGAATCCTTGCCACTTCCATCATTGCCCTCCTGCTTCTTGTGCCGCCCTGTCTGTTTACGTGGGCGACTGCCGTGATGTTGTCCGACTGGATCAACACCGGCTGACCCTGAAGCAGAGGTCTTGCCTGACTTAGGGCATTGTAAATGGCCCTTAGTTCCAGGATATTTATGTGAAGTGACGTTTCCATGCTTGACCACAAGCCCTGGAAATTTCTTCCCTGTGTGACTGCTCCCCAGCCTCTCAGGCTGGCATCCGTGGTCACCAGGACCCAATCCTGAATGCCGAATCTGCGGCCCTCTAGGAGATGAGCACTCTGTAACCACCACAGGAGAGACACCCTTGTCCTTGGAGACAGGGTTATCCGCTGATGCATTTGAAGATGCGATCCGGACCATTTGTCCAGCAGATCCCACTGAAAAGTTCTTGCGTGGAATCTGCCGAATGGAATCGCTTCGTAAGAAGCCACCATCTTTCCCAGGACCCTTGTGCATTGATGTACTGACACTTGGCCTGGTCTTAGGAGGTTCCTGACTAGGTCGGATAACTCCTTGGCTTTCTCCTCCTGGAGAAACACCTTTTTCTGTACTGTGTCCAGAATCATCCCTAGGAACAGCAGACGTGTCGTCGGAATCAGCTGTGATTTTGGAATATTTAGAATCCATCCGTGCTGTCGTAGTACTACTTGAGATAGTGCTACTCCGACCTCTAACTGTTCTCTGGACCTTGCCCTTATCAGGAGATCGTCCAAGTAAGGGATAATTAAGACGCCTTTTCTTCGAAGAAGAATCATCATTTCGGCCATTACCTTGGTAAAGACCCGGGGTGCCGTGGACAATCCAAACGGCAGCGTCTGAAACTGATAGTGACAGTTCTGTACCACAAACCTGAGGTACCCTTGGTGAGAAGGGCAAATTGGGACATGGAGGTAAGCATCCTTGATGTCCAGAGACACCATATAGTCCCCTTCTTCCAGGTTCGCTATCACTGCTCTGAGTGACTCCATCTTGAACTTGAACCTTTTTATGTAAGTGTTCAAGGATTTCAGATTTAAAATGGGTCTCACCGAGCCGTCCGGCTTCGGTACCACAAACAGCGTGGAATAATACCCCTTTCCCTGTTGTAGGAGGGGTACCTTGATTATCACCTGCTGGGAATACAGCTTGTGAATGGCTTCCAATACCGCCTCCCTGTCGGGGGGAGACGTTGGTAAAGCAGACTTCAGGAACCGGCGAGGGGGAGACGTCTCGAATTCCAATTTGTACCCCTGAGATACTACCTGCAGGATCCAGGGGTCCACTTGCGAGTGTGCCCACTGCGCGCTGAAATTCTTGAGACGGGCCCCCACCATGCCTGAGTCCGCTTGTAAGGCCCCAGCGTCATGCTGAGGACTTGGCAGAAGCGGGGGAGGGCTTCTGTTCGTGGGAAGAGGCTGTTTGCTGCAGTCTTTTTCCCCTTCCTCTGCCCCGGGGCAGATATGAGTGGCCTTTTGCCCGCTTGCCCTTATGGGGACGAAAGGACTGAGCCTGAAAAGACGGTATCTTTTTCTGCTGCGAGGTGACTTGGGGTAAAAAGGTGGATTTTCCAGCCGTTGCCGTGGCCACCAGGTCCGATAGACCGACCCCAAATAACTCCTCCCCTTTATACGGCAATACTTCCATATGCCGTTTGGAATCCGCATCCCCTGACCACTGTCGCGTCCATAATCCTCTTCTGGCAGAAATGGACATCGCACTTACTCTTGATGCCAGAGTGCAAATATCCCTCTGTGCATCTCGCATATATAGAAATGCATCCTTTAAATGCTCTATAGTCAATAATATATTGTCCCTGTCCAGGGTATTATTATTATTATTATTATTATTATCCTTTATTTATATGGCGCCACAAGGGTTCCGCAGCGCCCGATTACAGAGTACAAATGCACATAAAAAATAGGAAAACAGTGACTTACAGTTGAATACAATATAGGACAAGTACAGGGCAACTAAGCATAACTACACCAGTAAACATAGAGATAAGTTCCAGGTGGGATCTGGGCAGTTGAGGATTATTAAAGTAAGAAAAGTATAAGCACATGAGGGAAGAGGGCCCTACTCGTGAGAGCTTACATCAATATTTTCAGTCAGGGAATCCGACCAAGCCACCCCAGCACTGCACATCCAGGCTGAGGCGATTGCTGGTCGCAGTATAATACCAGTATGTGTGTATATACTTTTAAGGATATTTTCCAGCTTCCTATCAGCTGGTTCCTTGAGGGCGGCCGTATCAGGGGACGGTAACGCCACTTGTTTTGGTAAGCGTGTGAGCGCCCTATCTACGCTAGGGGGTGTTTCCCAACGCGCCCTAACCTCTGGCGGGAAAGGGTATAATGCCAATAATTTTTTAGAAATTAGCAGTTTTTTATCGGGGGAAACCCACGCTTCATCACACACCTCATTTAATTCATCTGATTCAGGAAAAACTACGGGTAGTTTTTTCACACCCCACATAATACCCTTTTTTGTGGTACTTGTAGTATCAGAAATGTTCAAAACCTCCTTCATTGCCGTGATCATGTAACGTGTGGCCCTACTGGAAAATACGTTTGTTTCCTCACCGTCGACACTGGAGTCAGTGTCCGTGTCAGTGTCTGTATCTGTATCGACCTGAGGTAACGGGCGTTTTATAGCCCCTGACGGTGTTTGAGACGCCTGTACAGGTATTAACTGATTTGCCGGCTGTGTCATGTCGTCAACAGTCTTTTGTAAAGTGCCGACACTATCACGTAATTCTTTCCATAAGACCATCCAGTCAGGTGTCGACTCCCTAGGGGGTGACATCACTAACACAGGCAACTGCTCCGCCTCCACACCATTTTCCTCCTCATACATGTCGACACAGCGTACTGACACACAGCACACACACAGGGAATGCTCTGATAGAGGACAGGACCCCACTAGCCCTTTGGGGAGACAGAGTTAGAGTTTGCCAGCACACACCAGAGCGCTATATATATATATACAGGGATAACCTTATATAAGTGTTTTTCCCTAATATAGCTGCTGTATATATTAATATGCCAATTTAGTGCCCCCCCTCTTTTGTTTTACCCTGTTTCTGTTGTGCAGGACTGCAGGGGAGAGTCAGGGAGCCTTCCTCCAACGGAGCTGTGAGGAAAAAATGGCGCTTGTGTGCTGAGGAGATAGGCTCCGCCCCTTTTTCGGCGGCCTTTCTCCCGCTTTTTTGTGGAAAACTGGCAGGGGTTAAATACATCCATATAGCCCAGGAGCTATATGTGATGTATTTTTAGCCATTTAAGGTATTTTCATTTCGTCCCAGGGCGCCCCCCCCCCAGCGCCCTGCACCCTCAGTGACCGGAGTGTGAAGTGTGCTAAGAGCAATGGCGCACAGCTGCGGTGCTGTGCGCTACCTTATTGAAGACAGGACGTCTTCTGTCGCCGATTTTCCGGACCTCTTCACTCTTCTGGCTCTGTAAGGGGGCCGGCGGCGCGGCTCCGGGACCCATCCATGGCTGGGCCTGTGATCGTCCCTCTGGAGCTAATGTCCAGTAGCCTAAGAAGCCCAATCCACTCTCCACGCAGGTGAGTTCGCTTCTTCTCCCCTTAGTCCCTCGATGCAGTGAGCCTGTTGCCAGCAGGTCTCACTGAAAATAAAAAAACCTATTTAAAAACTTTTACTCTAAGCAGCTCAGGAGAGCCACCTAGATTGCACCCTTCTCGTTCGGGCACAAAATCTTAACTGAGGCTTGGAGGAGGGTCATAGGGGGAGGAGCCAGTGCACACCAGCTAGTCCTAAAGCTTTTACTTTGTGCCCAGTCTCCTGCGGAGCCGCTATTCCCCATGGTCCTTTCGGAGTCCCCAGCATCCACTAGGACGTTAGAGAAACTACGGGTAGTTTTTTCTCCCCAAACATAATACCCTTTTTTGTGGTACCTGGATGTAAATCAGAAATGTTTAACACCTCTTTCATTGCCTCAATCATGCAGTGAATGGCCCTGACAGGCATTAGATTTGACTCATCGTCGTCGACACTGTTATCAGTATCCGTGTCGACATCCGGGTCTGCAAACTGAGGTAGCGGGCGTTTTAGAGCCCCTGACGACCCCTGAGGCACCTGGACAGGCACGAGCTGAGATCCCGGCTGTCCCACATTTGGCATGTCGTCAAATTTCTTATGTAAAGAATCTATACGTGCACTCATTTCTTTCCATAAGTTCATCCACTCGGGTGTCTGCCCCGCAGGGGGTGACGTCCCATCAAAATGCATCTGCTCCGCCTCCACCTCATTATCCTCATCAAACATGTCGACACAGCCGTACCGACACACCCCACACACACAGGGAATGCTCAACAGAGGACAGGACCCACAAAAAGCCCTTTGGGGGGACAGAGTGAGAGTATGCCAGCACACACCAGAGCGCTATATATATACAGGGACTAACTGAGTTATGTCCCTAATAGCTGCTTTTCATATAATATATATGTATATATACTGCCAAATGTAATGCCCCCCCTCTCTTTTCCCTCTTACTGTTACTGTATATTGCAGGGAAGAGCCAGGGAGCTTCCTTCCAGCCGAGCTGTGAGGGAAAAATGGCGCCAGTGTGCTGAGATAGGCTCCGCCCCTTTTTCGCTGCCTATTCTCCCGCTTTTTATGGAATTCTGGCAGGGGTATTTACCTCATATATAGCCTCTGGGGCTATATATTGAGGTATTTTAGCCAGCCAAGGTGTTATTATTGCTGCCTCAGGGCGCCCCCCCCCAGCGCCCTGCACCCTCAGTGACCGGAGTGTGAAGTGTGAGAGGAGCAATGGCGCACAGCTGCAGTGCTGTGCGCTACCTTGGTGAAGACAGAGTCTTCATGCCGCCGATTTTCCGGACCATCTTCTTGCTTCTGGCTCTGTAAGAAGGACGGCGGCGCGGCTCCGGGACCGAACACAAAGGACTGGGCCTGCGGTCGATCCCTCTGGAGCTAATGGTGTCCAGTAGCCTAAGAAGCCCAATCCGGCTGCAAGCAGGCGAGTTCGCTTCTTCTCCCCTTAGTCCCTCGCTGCAGTGAGCCTGTTGCCAGCAGGTCTCACTGAAAATAAAAAACCTAAGTCTATTCTTTCTAAGAGCTCAGGAGAGCCCCTAGTGTGCATCCAACCTCGGCCGGGCACGAATTCTAACTGTGGCTTGGAGGAGGGTCATAGTGGGAGGAGCCAGTGCACACCAGGTAGTCTGAAATCTTTCTACAGTGCCCAGCCTCCTTCGGAGCCCGCTATTCCCCATGGTCCTTACGGAGTTCCCAGCATCCACTAGGACGTCAGAGAAATTCTGATATTCTAGGGCGCCGTGATTCAAAAAAGTTTGGAAAACACTGCACTAGGCAATTGGGTCTGGTGCAATATATCCTGCAGCACCTTGTTGGTACCCATGCCAACACATGCACTGCAGTGATCACAACATAATACAGCTCCTAACCACTTTTGTGCCGAGAGGTAAACAGTCATATACACATTGCTCTTGGGGACAGAGCCAAGCATGTAAGCAAGTACTGCAAACAGGTCAGTCTTCTGTGGGGGACTGGGGCAATTATGCATGTTTTATTTTATTTTTTTCTGTGGGGGCCAATGTATTTTATTCTGTGGGGGCCAATGTATTTTATTCTGTGGGGGCCAATGGGGTTTATATATTTTTTTTCCTATTGAGGCCTATTTGTTTCGTTTTATTTCTGTGAAGGACAATTTTTGTCATGTGCAGTGATTTTCATCTGCGTATGCGTCCGAATTGCACCGCACATGTCCCAATGGTGTTCATACAGAGTTGCAGTACAGATTCAGACACAAATACCAAAAACTGTATTATAAATGTATTGGGCATTCCTAGGCTTTTACAGGGGGTTGGCTAATCAAGTGCAGATGTAACGCAGTGTGAGCGTGTGGCTGAATACAGAGATGCTGAATCGCTCAATAATAGGCAATTTACGGCACTCCTGAGTCCTGTATATTAATGTAGTTGTTGATAATGGCCGGTGCCCTCCAAAGGAAAACGGGAGAAGACTGTTCCTGACATAAGAAGCATGCAGCGGCGGCACTCACGGCACTGAAGAAATTCAAGCGGACACAACTTGTGTGATCATTTTTTTTCAGAGAGTCCTGTATTTCAGCTGAAGTTATTTGTGGATTTTTCTTTGCATCCCGAACAATTTTCCTGTCAGTTGGGGCTAAAATTTTTGTTGGTCTACCTGACCGTGATTTGGTTTCCACAGAATCCCTCATTTTCCACTTCTTAATTAGAGTTTGAACACCGCTGATTGGCATTCTCAATTGCTTGGATATCTTTTTATATCCCTTTCCTGTATTATACACAGTGTGTGTGCGCGCGCATGTATATATTATATATATATATATATATATATATATATATATATATATATATAAAACACGCCTTGACAAAGGCGTTCACACCTTGACAAAGGGGTCCGTTGGTTCTTTATGTGACCATTGTGATGTCATTTTGATTTGAATACACGTTTATTTACTTCATCGGAGTGCCGCTGCTACTTTTTCTTCTTCTTAATATATATATATATATATAAATAAAATAAGATTTTACTCACCGGTAAATCTATTTCTCGTAGTCCGTAGTGGATGCTGGGACTCCGTAAGGACCGTGGGGAATAGCGGCTCCGCAGGAGACTGGGCACAACTAAAGAAAGCTTTAGGACTAACTGGTGTGCACTGGCTCCTCCCACTATGACCCTCCTCCAGACCTCAGTTAGGATACTGTGCCCGGAAGAGCTGACACAATAAGGAAGGATTTTGAATCCCGGGTAAGACTCATACCAGCCACACCAATCACACCGTATAACTCGTGATACTATACCCAGTTAACAGTATGAAATATAACTGAGCCACTCAACAGATGGCTCAACAATAACCCTTTAGTTAAGCAATAACTATAAACAAGTATTGCAGACAATCCGCACTTGGGATGGGCGCCCAGCATCCACTACGGCCTACGAGAAATAGATTTACCGGTGAGTAAAATCTTATTTTCTCTGACGTCCCAAGTGGATGCTGGGACTCCGTAAGGACCATGGGGATTATACCAAAGCTCCCAAACGGGCGGGAGAGTGCGGATGACTCTGTAGCACCGAATGAGCAAACTCTAGGTCCTCCTCAGCCAGGGTATCAAACTTGTAGACTGTTGCAAAAATGTTTGAACCCGACCAAGTAACAGCTCGGCAAAGTTGTAAAGCCGAGACCCCTCGGGCAGCCGCCCAAGAAGAGCCCACTTTCCTTGTGGAATGGGCTTTTACAGATTTAGGGTGCGGCAGTCCAGCCGCAGCATGTGCAAGTTGAATCGTGCTACAGATCCAGCGAGCAATAGTCTGCTTAGAAGCAGGAGCACCCAGCTTGTTGGGTGCATACAGGATAAATAGCGAGTCAGTTTTCCTGACTCCAGCCGTCCTGGAAACATATACTTTTCAAGGCCCTGACTACGTCCAGTAACTTGGAATCCTCCAAGTCCCAAGTAGCCGCAGGCACCACAATAGGTTGGTTCACATGAAAAACTGATACCACCTTAGGAAGGAATTGGGAACGAGTCCTCAATTCCGCCTTATCCATATAAAATACAGATAAGGGCTTTTGTATGACAAAGCCGCCAATTCTGATACACGCTTGGCCGACGCCAAGGCCCACAGCATGACCACTTTCCATGTGAAGTATTGTAGCTCCACGGATTTAAGTGGCTCAACCCAATGCGACTTCAGGAAATCCAACACCACGTTGAGATCCCACAGTGCCACAAATGGGGCTGACTATGCAGCACTCCCTTAACAAAAGTCTGAACTTCAGGCAGTGAAGCCAGTTCTATTTTGGAAGAAAATTGATAGAGCCGAAATCTGGACCTTCATGGAACCCAATTTTAGGCCCATAGTCACCTCTGACTGTAGGACGTGCAGAAATCGACCTAGCTGAAATTTCTCCTTTGGGGCCTTCCTGGCCTCACAGCACGCAACATATTTCCGCCATATGCGGTGATAATGGTTTGCGTTCACTTCTGTCCTAGCTTTAAATAGCGTAGGGATAACTTCCTCCGGAATGCCCATTTCCGTCAGGATCCGGCGTTCAACCGCCATGCCGTCAAACGCAGCCGCGGTACGTCTTGGAACAGACAGGCCCCCTGCTGCAGCAGGTCCTGTCTGAGCGGCAGAGGCCATGGGTCCTCTGAGATCATTTCTTGGAGTTCTGGGTACCAAGCTCTTCTTGGCCAACCCGGAACAATGAGTATAGTTCTTACTCCTCTCCTTCTTATTATTCTCATTACCCTGGGTAAGAGAGGCAGAGAAGGGAACACATACACCGACTGGTACACCCACGGTGTTACCAGAGCGTCCACAGCTATCGCCTGAGGGTCCCTTGACCTGGCGCAATATCTTTGTAACTGTTTGTTGAGGCGGGACGCAATCATGTCCACCTGTGGCCTTTCCCAACGGTGTACAATCATTTGGAAGACTTCTGGATGAAATCCCCACTCTCCCGGGTGGAGGTCGTGTCTTCTGAGAAAGTCTGCTTCTCAGTTGTCCACTCCGGGAACGAACACTGCGGACAGTGCTAACACATGATTTTCCGCCCATCTGAGAATCCTTGTGGCTTCTGCCATCGCCATCCTGCTTCTTGTGCCGCCCTGTCGGTTTACATGAGCGACCGCTGTGATGTTGTCTGACTGGATCAGCACCGGCCGGTGTTGAAGCAGGGGTCTAGCCTGACTTAGGGCATTGTAAATGGCCCTTAGTTCCAGAATATTTATGTGTAGGGAAGTCTCCTGACTTTTCCATAGCCTTGGAAGTTTCTTCCCTGTGTGACTGCCCCCCAGCCTCGAAGGCTGGCATCCGTGGTCACCAGGACCCAGTCCTGTATGCCGAATCTGCGGCCCCCTAGAAGATGAGCACTCTGCAGCCACCACAACAGCGACACCCTGGCCCTTGGAGACAGGGTTATCCGCCGATGCATCTGAAGATGCGACCCGGACCACTTGTCCCACAGATCCCACTGGAAGATCCTTGCATGGGACCTGGCGAATGGAATTTCTTCGTAAGAAGCTACCATCTTTCCCAGGGCTCGCGTGCATTGATGCACCGACACCTGTATTTGTATTAGGAGGTCTCTGTCTAGAGACGACAACTCCTTGGACTTCTCCTCCGGGAGAAACCCTTTTTATCCTGTTCTGTGTCCAGAACCATACCCAGAAACAGTAGACGCGTCGTAGGAACCAGCTGCGACTTTGGAATATTCAGAATCCAGCCGTGCTGTTGTAGCCCTTCCCGAGATAGTGCTACTCCGACGAACAACTGCTCCCTGGACCTCGCCTTTATAAGGAGATCGTCCAAGTACGGGATAATTATTTCGGCCATTACCTTGGTAAATACCTCGGTGCCGGGGACAGACCAACGGCAACGTCTGGAATTGGTAATGACAATCCTGTACCACAATTTTGAGGTACTCCTGGTGAAGAGGGTAACTAGGGACATGCAGGTAAGCATCCTTGATGTCCAGTGATACCATGAAATTCTCCAGGCTTGCAATAATCGCCCTGAGCGATTCCATTTTGAACTTGAACCTTCGTATATAAAAGTGTTCAAGGATTTCAATTTTAGAACGGGTCTCACCGAACCGTCTGGTTTCGGTACCACAACATTTTGGAATAGTAACCCCGGCCTTGTTGAAGGAGGGGTACCTTGATTTCACCTGCTGGAAGTACAGCTTGTGAATTGCCGCCAGTACTACCTTTCTCCGAGGGCAGCAGGCAAGGCTGATGTGAGGTAGCGGCGAGGGAGAGTCGCCTCGAACTCCAGCTTGTATCCCTGTGATACTACTTGCAGAACCTAGGGATCCACCTGTGGGCAAGCCCACTGGTCCCTGAAGTTCCCGAGACGCGCCCCCACCGTACCTGTCTCCACCTGTGGAGCCCCCGCATCATGCGGTGGACTCAGAGGAAGCGGGGGAAGATTTTTGATCCTGGGAACTGGCTGTCTGGTGCAGCTTTCCTTCTTCCCTTGCCTCTGTGCAGAAAGGAAGCGCCTTTGACCCGCTTGCTTTTCTGAAGCCGAAAGGACTGTACCTGAAAATACGGTACTTTCTTAGGCTGTGAGGAAACCTGAGGTAAATTTTTTTTCTTCTCAGCTGTTGCTGTGGATACGAGGTCCCAGAGACCATCCCCAAACAATTCCTCACCCTTATAAGGCAGAATCTCCATGTGCCTTTTAAAGGCAGCATCACCTGTCCACTGCCGGGTTTCTAATACCCTCCTGGCAGAATGGACATTGCATTAATTCTGGATGCCAGCCGGCAAATATCCCTCTGTGCATCCTTCATATATAAGACGATGTCTTTAATATGCTTTATGTTAGCAAAATATTATCCCTGTCTAGGGTATTAATATTATCTGACAGGGTATCAGACCACGCTGCAGCAGCACTATTTATGCTGAGGCGATTGCAGGTCTCAGTATATAACCTGAGTGTGTATATACAGACTTCAGGATAGCCTCCTGCTTTTTATCAGCAGGCTCCTTCAAGGTGGCCGTATCCCAAGACGGCAGTGCCACCTTTTTTGACAAACGTGTGAGCGCCTTATCCACCCTAGGGGATATCTCCCAACGTGACCTATCCTCTGGCGGGAAAGGGTACGCCATCAGTAACTTTTTAGAAATTACCAGTTTCTTATTGGGGGAACCCACGCTTCTTTACACACTTCATTCACTCATCTGATGGGGGAACAAAACACTGGCTGCTTTTTCTCCCCAAAAATAAAACCCCTTTTATGTGGTACTTGGGTTCATATCAGAAATGTGTAACACATTTTTCATTGCCGAGATCATGTAACGGATGTTCCTAGTGGATTGTGTATATATATCTCAACCTCGTCGACACTGGAGTCAGACTCTGTGTCGACATCTGTGTCTGCCATCTGAGGTAACGGGCGTTTTTTTTGAGCCCCTGATGGCCTTTGAGACGCCTGGGCAGGCGCGGGCTGAGAAGCCGGCTGTCCCACAGCTGTTATGTCATCCAGCCTTTTATGTAAGGAGTTGACATTGTCGGTTAATACCTTCCACCTATCCATCCACTCTGGTGTCGGCCCCACAGGGGGCGACATCCCATTTATCGGCCTCTGCTCTGCCTCCACGTAACCTTCCTCATCCAACATGTCGACACAGCCGTACCGACACACCGCACACACACAGGGAATGCTCTGACTGAGGACAGGACCCACAAAGTCCTTTGGGGGGACAGAGAGAGAGTATGCCAGCACACACCAGAGCGCTATATAAATGCAGGGATTAACACTATAACTGAGTGATTTTTCCCCCAATAGCTGCTTGTATACATATATTGCGCCTAAATTTAGTGCCCCCCCTCTCTTTTTAACCCTTTGAGCCTGAAAACTACAGGGGAGAGCCTGGGGAGCTGTCTTCCAGCTGCACTGTGAAGAGAAAATGGCGCCAGTGTGCTGAGGGAGATAGCCCCGCCCCTTTTTCGGCTGACTTTTCTCCCGCTTTTTTATGGATTCTGGCAGGGGTAATTTATCACATATATAGCCCTGGGACTATATATTGTGATGATTTGCCAGCCAAGGTGTCTTATATTGCCCTCAGGGCGCCCCCCCCCCAGCGCCCTGCACCCATCAGTGACCGGAGTGTGAGGTGTGCATGAGGAGCAAAGGGGCACAGCTGCAGTGCTGTGCGCTACCTTGTTGAAGACAGAAGTCTTCTGCCGCCGATTTTCCGGAACACTTCTTGCTTCTGGCTCTGTAAGGGGGCCGGCGGCGCGGCTCCGGGAACGAACACCAAGGTCGGGTCCTGCGGTCGATCCCTCTGGAGCTAATGGTGTCCAGTAGCCTAAGAAGCCCAAACTACCACCTGTTAGGTAGGTTCGCTTCTTCTCCCCTTAGTCCCTCGCTGCAGTGAGTCTGTTGCCAGCAGATCTCACTGTAAAATAAAAAACCTAAATATACTTTCTTTCTAGGAGCTCAGGTGAGCCCCTAGGGTGCATCCAGCTCAGCCGGGCACAAGATTCTAACTGAGGTCTGGAGGAGGGTCATAGTGGGAGGAGCCAGTGCACACCAGTTAGTCCTAAAGCTTTCTTTAGTTGTGCCCAGTCTCCTGCGGAGCCGCTATTCCCCATGGTCCTTACGGAGTCCCAGCATCCACTTAGGACGTCAGAGAAATATATATATATATATATATATATATATACATACATACATACATACATACATACATACACACACACACACACACAGAAATATATCTATCTATCTATCAGAAGATACTCCGGCACTCCAGCAGTCCCCTCGCAATGGATTTATAAACTGCAGACCTTGTGCCCCACAGGGCTAAATGATTCACTGGGGTTAATCCATTTTCTACAACGTATCCATTCTTTAATGTTTTATTATTTCATAGTACTACAGTGGGGCACCATGGTGAGTAGTAGCACATTATAATGTACTTTCCTTTATTTTTATGTCCTATTATGTAGGTGACATGTTTTATCCCCATTTCTTCTTTTATTGATTTTGTATTGTCAGCATATATAAAAATTTGTTTACACATACTCACTGGTTTTGGTAAACCAGCACTTTTTTGCAGGCTGGACATAAGTTTTAGAATATTTCAGCTATGTTTTTACACAATGTAAATGTTATTGTGACATCTTTGCACTAGTATGATTGTATGAGGCACAGCGATGTTGACGAATGCTACATTACCTGTTTTAATTAGGTTTCTAGCGTTTCCTAGGTCACGCAGCCGGGACCCGCAACGTCACTGCCGCCTGCTTGCCGGAAGCCAAGAGAGCTGACGGAGCTGCGGGCGGCGTGACTGAGGAGAACGCCGGTGGGAGAGGTCTGAGGGGTAAGTGGGGTTATTTATTGAGCACTTTGGTAACTTGTTAGTTGTTCTGAAGGGAGCACATCCGCGAAACGTTACTTTCAATACACGGATAAATCTCCGAAACGTTACTTTCAATACACGGATAAGTCTCCGAGTGCCGCATCATCATTGTTGTGACATATTATATTAATATATTATACAGATAGATATACAAGTAGAGAAAGAGAGAGAAAAATAAGAATTTACTCACCGGTAATTCTGTTTCTCGTAGTCCGTAGTGGATGCTGGGAACTCCGTAAGGACCATGGGGAATAGCGGGCTCCGAAGGAGGCTGGGCACTCTAGAAAGATCTTAGACTACCTGGTGTGCACTGGCTCCTCCCACTATGACCCTCCTCCAAGCCTCAGTTAGGTACTGTGCCCGGACGAGCGTACACAATAAGGAAGGATTTTGAATCCCGGGTAAGACTCATACCAGCCACACCAATCACACCGAACAACTCGTGATATGAAACCCAGTTAACAGTATGAAACGATAGAGCCTCTCAACAGACGGCTCAACAATAACCCGATTTAGTTAACAATAACTATGTACAAGTATTGCAGATAGACCGCACTTGGGATGGGCGCCCAGCATCCACTACGGACTACGAGAAACAGAATTACCGGTGAGTAAATTCTTATTTTCTCTAACGTCCTAGTGGATGCTGGGAACTCCGTAAGGACCATGGGGATTATACCAAAGCTCCCAAACGGGCGGGAGAGTGCGGATGACTCTGCAGCACCGAATGAGAGAACTCCAGGTCCTCCTCAGCCAGGGTATCAAATTTATAGAATTTTGCAAACGTGTTTGCCCCTGACCAAGTAGCTGCTCGGCAAAGTTGTAAAGCCGAGACCCCTCGGGCAGCCGCCCAAGATGAGCCCACCTTCCTTGTGGAATGGGCATTGACAGATTTAGGCTGTGGCAGGCCTGCCACAGTATGTGCAAGCTGAATTGTACTACAAATCCAACGAGCAATAGTCTGCTTAGAAGCAGGAGCACCCAGCTTGTTGGGTGCATATAGGATAAACAGCGAGTCAGATTTTCTGACTCCAGCCGTCCTGGAAACATATATTTGCAGGGCCCTGACAACGTCTAGCAACTTGGAGTCCTCCAAATCCTTAGTAGCCGCAGGCACCACAATAGGCTGGTTCAGGTGAAACGCTGACACCACCTTAGGGAGAAACTGGGGACGAGTCCTCAATTCTGCCCTATCCATATGAAAAATCAGATAAGGGCTTTTACATGATAAAGCCGCCAATTCTGACACTCGCCTGGCTGATGCCAAGGCCAATAACATGACCACTTTCCACGTGAGATATTTCAGATCCACGGTTTTTAGTGGCTCAAACCAATGTGATTTCAAGAAATTCAACATCACGTTGAGATCCCACGGTGCCACAGGAGGCACAAATGGGGGCTGAATATGCAGCACTCCTTTCACAAATGTCTGAACTTCAGGTACTGAAGCTAGTTCCTTTTGAAAGAAAATCGACAGAGCCGAGATCTGTACTTTAATGGAGCCTAGTTTTAGGCCCATATTCACTCCTGCTTGCAGGAAATGTAGAAATCGACCCAGTTGAAATTCCTCTGTTGGGGCCTTTTTGGCCTCGCACCATGCAACATATTTCCGCCATATGCGGTGATAATGTTTTGCCGTAACATCTTTCCTGGCTTTAATAAGCGTAGGAATGACTTCCTCCGGAATGCCCTTTTCCTTCAGGATCCGGCGTTCAACCGCCATGCCGTCAAACGCAGCCGCGGTAAGTCTTGGAACAGGCAGGGGCCCTGCTGTAGCAGGTCCTGTCTGAGCGGCAGGGACCAAGGGTCCTCTGAGATCATCTCTTGAAGTTCCGGGTACCACGCTCTTCTTGGCCAATCCGGAACCACGAGAATTGTGTTTACTCCTCGCTTTCTTATTATTCTCAGTACCTTTGGTATGAGAGGTAGAGGAGGGAACACATATACTGACCGGTACACCCACGGTGTCACTAGGGCGTCCACCGCTATCGCCTGAGGGTCTCTTGACCTGGCGCAATACTTCTCTAGTTTTTTGTTTATGCGGGACGCCATCATGTCCACCTGTGGACGACCCCATTGATTTACAATCATTTTGAAGACTTCTGGATGAAGTCCCCACTCTCCCGGGTGGAGGTCGTGCCTGCTGAGAAAGTCTGCTTCCCAGTTGTCCACTCCCGGGATGAACACTGCTGACAGTGCTAGTACATGATTCTCCGCCCATCGGAGAATTTTTGTGGCTTCTGCCATCGCTGTCCTGCTTCTTGTGCCGCCTTGTCGATTCACATGGGCGACTGCCGTGATGTTGTCTGACTGGATCAGCACCGGCTGGTGTAGAAGCAGGGATTTTGCTTGACTTAGGGCATTGTAAATGGCCCTTAGTTCCAGAATATTTATGTGAAGGGCAGTCTCCTGACTTGACCATAGTCCCTGGAAATTTCTTCCCTTTGTGACTGCCCCCCAGCCCCGTAGGCTGGCATCCGTGGTCACCAGGACCCAGTCCTGTATGCCGAATCTGCGGCCCTCCAGAAGATGAGCACTGTTCAGCCACCACAGAAGAGACACCCTGGTTCGTGGAGACAGGGTTATTAAACGATGCATCTGAAGATGCGATCCGGACCACTTGTCCAACAGGTTCCACTGAAAGATTCTGGCATGGAACCTGCCGAATGGAATTGCTTCGTAAGAAGCTACCATCTTTCCCAGGACCCGCGTGCAGTGATGCACCGATACCTGTTTTGGTTTTAGGAGGTCTCTGACTAGAGAAGACAACTCCCTGGCTTTCTCCTCCGGGAGAAACACTTTTTTCTGGGCCGTGTCCAGAATCATTCCCAGGAACATTAGACGTGTCGTGGGGACCAGCTGTGACTTTGGGATATTCAGAATCCAACCGTGCTGGCTCAGCACTTCCTGAGATAGTGCTACTCCCACTAACAACTGTTCCTTGGATCGTGCCTTTATTAGGAGATCGTCCAAGTATGGGATAATTAAAACTCCCTTTTTTCGAAGGAGTATCATCATTTCCGCCATAACCTTGGTAAATACCCTCGGTGCCGTGGAGAGTCCAAACGGCAGCGTCTGGAATTGGTAATGGCAATCCTGTACCACAAATCTGAGGTACTCCTGGTGAGAATTGTAAATGGGGACATGCAGGTAAGCATCCTTGATGTCCAGGGATACCATGTAATCCCCCTCGTCCAGGCTTGCAATAACCGCCCTGAGCGATTCCATCTTGAACTTGAATTTTTTTATGTATGTGTTCAAGGACTTCAAATTTAGAATGGGTCTCACCGAACCGTCCGGTTTCGGTACCACAAATAGTGTGGAATAGTAACCCGGCCTTGTTGAAGTAGGGGTACCTTGATTATCACCTGCTGGGAATACAGCTTGTGAATTGCCGCTAGCACTGCCTCCCTGTCTGAGGGAGCAATCGGCAAGGCGGATTTTAGGAAACGGCGGGGTGGAATCGCCTCGAATTCCAGCCTGTATCCCTGAGATACTATTTGAAGGATCCAGGGATCTACCTGTGAGCGAACCCACTGATCGCTGAAATTCCTGAGGCGGGCCCCCACCGTACCTGGCTCCGCTTGTGAAGCCCCACCGTCATGCGGCGGACTTGGAAGAGGAAGCGGGGGAGGACTTTTGTTCCTGGGAACCTGCTGTTTGCTGCAGCCTTTTTCCCCTGCCTCTGCCTCTAGACAGAAAAGACCCTCCTTTTCCCCGCTTATTTTTCTGGGATCGAAAGGACTGAACCTGATAAAATGGCGCCTTCTTAGGCTGTGAGGGGACATGGGGTAAAAATGCTGACTTCCCAGACGTTGCTGTGGAAACTAGGTCGGAGAGACCATCCCCAAATAATTCCTCCCCTTTATAAGGCAAAACTTCCATGTGCCTTTTGGAATCTGCATCTCCAGTCCACTGGCGAGTCCATAAGCATCTCCTAGCAGAGATAGATAGTGCACTTACTTTAGATGCCAGCCGGCAGATTTCCCTCTGTGCATCTCTCATGTATAAGACTGAGTCTTTGATATGGTCAATTGTTAACAGGATCGTGTCTCTGTCTAGTGTGTCAATATTTTCTGACAGGTTATCTGACCATGCAGCGGCAGCACTGCACATCCAAGCTGACGCAATTGCTGGTCTGAGTATAATGCCTGAGTGTGTATATACAGACTTCAGGATCGCCTCCTGCCTTCTATCAGCAGGTTCCTTAAGGGCGGCCGTATCCTGGGACGGTAGTGCCACCTTTTTTGACAAACGTGTGAGCGCTTTATCCACCCTCGGGGGTGTTTCCCAACGTAACCTATCCTCTGGCGGGAAAGGGAACGCCATTAGTAATTTCTTAGGAATCACCAATTTCTTATCAGGGGAAGCCCACGCTTCTTCACACACTTCATTTAATTCATCTGACGGGGGAAAAACTACAGGTAGTTTTTTCTCCCCAAACATAATACCCTTTTTTGTGGTACCTGGATGTAAATCAGAAATATTTAACACCTCTTTCATTGCCTCAATCATGCAGCGAATGGCCTTAACGGGCATTAAATTTGACTCATCGTCGTCGACACTGGCGTCAGTATCCGTGTCGACATCTACTTGTGCCACCTGAGATAACGGGCGTTTTAGAGCCCCTGATGACTTTTGAGACCCTTGGACCGGCACGAGCTGAAGACTCGGCTGTCCCACAGTCGGCATGTCGTCAAATTTTTTATGTAAGGAGTCTATACGTGCACTCATTTCTTGCCATAATACCATCCACTCCGGTGTCTGCCCCGCAGGGGGTGACATCTCTGCTAAAGGCATCTGCTCCCCCTCCACATCATTATCCTCCTCAAACATGTCGACACAGCCGTACCGACACACTCCACACACACAGGGAATGCTCAAATAGAGGACAGGACCCACAAAAGCCCTTTGGGGGGACAGAGTAAGAGTATGCCAGCACACACCAGAGCGCTATATATATACAGGGACTAACTGAGTTATGTCCCTAATAGCTGCTTATACTGTATACAGTGCCAATTTAGTGCCCCCCCTCTCTTTTTCCCTCTTACTGTATTGTAGAAATGCAGGGAAGAGCCAGGGAGCTTCCTTCCAGCCGAGCTGTGAGGGAAAAATGGCGCCAGTGTGCTGAGGAGATAGGCTCCGCCCCTTTTTCGCGGCCTATTCTCCCGCTTATTTTGGGATTCTGGCAGGGGTATTTACCTCATATATAGCCCCAGGGGCTATATATTGAGGTATTTTAGCCAGCCAAGGTGTTTTTATTGCTGCCTCAGAGCGCCCCCCCCCAGCGCTCTGCACCCTCAGTGACCGGAGTGTGAAGTGTGTATGAGGAGCAATGGCGCACAGCTGCAGTGCTGTGCGCTACCTTGGTGAAGACAGGATGTCTTCATGCCGCCGATTTTCCGGACCATCTTCCTGCTTCTGGCTCTGTAAGGGGGACGGCGGCGCGGCTCCGGGACCGAACATCAAGGCTGGGCCTGCGGTCGATCCCTCTGGAGCTAATGGTGTCCAGTAGCCTAAGAAGCCCAATCCGGCTGCAAGCAGGCGAGTTCGCTTCTTCTCCCCTTAGTCCCTCGCTGCAGTGAGCCTGTTGCCAGCAGGTCTCACTGAAAAAAAAAAAATTCTAAGACTATAACTTTCTAAGAGCTCAGGAGAGCCCCTAGTGTGCATCCAACCTCGGCCGGGCACGAAATCTAACTGAGGCTTGGAGGAGGGTCATAGTGGGAGGAGCCAGTGCACACCAGGTAGTCTAAGATCTTTCTAGAGTGCCCAGCCTCCTTCGGAGCCCGCTATTCCCCATGGTCCTTACGGAGTTCCCAGCATCCACTAGGACGTTAGAGAAATATGTGTGTGCGCGCCATCCACCCTGCTGCCTGTGTTCACTCACCGGCGGCCGCAGCAGTAGGTCCCCCGGATGCCGTAACATTACTTACTGGAGCCTGTGTCCAGACGATTTAAATGAATACATTAAAGTGAATAAAAAAATCTTTATCACCAGACTCTTACTATTCGGGGGCACACTTCATTTTAAAAGTCCTTTATTAAAACTTTAGATATAAGTCACACGGAAATCATTTTTCTTGGAAAGTGCACTAATGACCCTTCAATAAATGAGATTGTTTATCCAAAGCATAGGCCAAAATCCTTTAGGACTCTGTGAAAAAGGCTAGCTCATATCTGGCAAATGTGCTTATTATACGGTATTTAAGACCGATACAAAACATCTAAAATTATTTTATCAACTATATAGGCTTACCATCTGGCAAGGACTAGCCAGTAAGGGTGTGACCAAGAGCAATGTTATTTTGGCCAGATGCCTGAATGAGCTAGGAAAACATTTTGTTATTTTTTCATGAAAAATGGCAACATGATTAATTAAGCACTTGCTAAGCATGCCCACAACCAATTATAATCAGCCTAAATTGCACCTAGCACGTGTGACCCACTCATTCAGTGACCAGGCCAAATGACTGGATACGGTCGTTAGGTCGACACAGATTAGGTTGACAGTCAATAGGTCAACCACTGAAGGGTGACATGCATTAGGTCGACATGTACTAGGTCGACATCCCCCCCCATTTTTTGGACTTTTTCATACTTGACAATCCACGTGGACTACAATTGGGAACGGTAATCTGTGCTGGGCGCAGCGGTAGCAGAGTGAGGAACCCTGCCCGAAGCATGGTGAGCGAAGCAGCCATGCGAGGGGACACGGTGCACTAATTGGGGTTCCCTGTCACTTTACGAAGAAAGCAACACCAACAAAAGTCCAAAAACCCATGTCGACCTAGTACGTCGACCTAATGACCAGGTCGACCTATTGTCCCTGTCAACTTAATGCATGTCCCCCTCCCGTGGTCGACCCACCAACGACCCATACCCCTGGATATATACGGCAGCAGTCTTATTATTCTTCCAGAAAACAGTCATTGGCGTCGGTACATACTGTACTTGTTTAGTGTCTTTTTCTGAGCAAATACTTACATTTCATTGGCAATAAATCCCGTCAGCTCTGACAAGAAGAGAAAGGTGATGAAGAGACAACAGCAGACGGAAACTGTAAGAAAAGAACAGCAAGAGAGAGTGTTACTGGAAGAAATGAAAGGACTGGACTGCACAGTTACATTTACATGAACAGCAGTCTACTCTCACAAGCTACAGGCACAACATGTATTGCACATACAAACCAAATATTGCTCAGATAGCAGCTGTGACTGACTCACACACCTGGACCTATCCCTCCATCTGTAAAAGAAAACAGTATTTGCTCTATGCAAACTTATCCAAGCTATACTAGGCAACCGAAGTGTGTTTATATAAAGGGAATTTAGTGTCCAACGAGAACGTTCATCTCTACACCTAAAAGGACACCTGTAAAATCATTTCAACACAGCATATTTTAAACGGAAGACAAAATGTTACAAACATAGGGATGATCAATCTCTACGCTAACATGTTTCCCAGAGGTCCGTTAAAGGCAAGGTGAAGTATACAACATGCTGTTGTGGCATGGAGAAAGGGGGTTAATAGAGTAAGTTCATTAACATGGTGACGTAGTAAGACTTCCGCACAGCTCAAATCCCAGTAAAGCGGATTAGTCATTTACACAGGTCACAGCTGACAAAGTCCTTGGTCCCGGTGAATGACAATAGGCTTCACCTAGACCAAAAGGTCAGTGTGTTAGCCTCTAAATAGGAGATTATTAAAAAGCGGCAATAGCGTTCTTTACACTTTGTAAACTATTTATGTGACACTACATACTTCAGGCTTAACCTATGAAATGTACAGAGCTAAGTGCATTTTGATGAGAAATACACGTGCAACGTCCCGGCCGGTGCGCCATGTGGGAAATACATGTGGAACGTCCGGGCCGGTGCGCCAGCATAATCTGCGCCATCACGGCTCCACCATAAGTATGCGGTTATGCAGGGCAACCGCTTTCACAGGAGGAGACAGCAAAGTAACTAGCTCATCTCTTGCCGGCATGCCTAGTTTTGCATAAAGCTAGTTAGTGTAGTGCCACCCACTATCACTAAAGATAAAAAAGGTGGAGAAGGCAAAATTTTAAGAGCGCATCTTGCTGCGCGAAAGAGCGCACAGCCATTTCCACTCTGCAAAAAGGCTTATTTTATTTATCAACAGTACATTATATTGTGTCTACACATTACGAATATTTTGATGAGAAAATACATGTACATCAGGCCATGCACCAGTAGAACAATCTTCCTTTCTTACCAAACAAATACACATACACTAGAATGTGAGAGGCAATCCACACAAACACAGGAGAATGGGCTCTGGTTGAAAAGGACTCCATAACCACAGAGCTATGAGGCAGCCAATGGATTTAGCATTAGTCAACACAGAGTCTTGGAGCTCCGAGATTCTGGACAAACTCGTACGTGTTTAGTTTATTTTTTTGTGTTTTTTTTTGTTTTGTTTTTTAAAGCGGCAATCATTTATAAGACAAAACCAACCTGGTTTTGCCTTGTAAAGGTTTGCTGCTTAAAAAAACAAAAACGTACGAGTTTGGCCTGAATCCGAGCGCTGGCCGTCTCGCACTGCCTTACGTCCGGCCCCTGTTCTGCATTTTACATCTTTTATAGAGGAGCACATTTCTAGGCACACCATACACAATGTAAAACAGCTACACTACCTTTCAAAAAAATGGCACATATAATAAAGACAGTCCCAGTATAGCAATAATATCATTCATTTTAGGCTAAAAGTTCTGCTTAGTGATCTACTCCGATGGTTCTAGTAGTGAGACACCAGACTTTGGGGCAGACATACTGTAACAAGCAGTGATAGGAGTCAAGATGTGAGCAAGTGGGCAAGGTGCCCATAGCAACCAACCAGCTTCGAAGTAACATTTATCAAAGTGCATTCTATAAAATGATAGCCATGATCACTTCACCACTTCTACACTCTTGTCACTGCTTGATCCATCTCCCACTTAAACCAGAATATTGGCAAAGTACATCTATTCAAATCAGTAACATGGATGTCAGTGCCAGTACAAAGATAGCTCCACACAGTCATATACGAGTCCCTCATTGCCAGTAGTTGCGCCAGGTCTGTGTCCGTTTTCCTGGACTCCGCAATGGTCCAGGCTGTGTGCGTTTGTTTTTTCACGTATTCCTGAGATATCTAGCAACTCTGGGATCTGGGAGATGCCTGTTCACTGCCATAGCAGTGAGGAATTCACAGAACAGAGTGATGACAATGCTCAGTGACTGAGGGGCAGATGTATTAAGCCTGGAGAAGTGATAAAGCAGTGATAAAGGAATGATAAGTGCACCAGCCAATCAGCTCCTGTCAATTTACATATTGGGAGTTGATTGGCTGGTGTGTTATCACTTTGCACTTATCGCTGCTTTATCACTTCTCCAGGCTTAATACATCTGCCCATAAGTGCTTCTGGTGGGTCACCGCACTGCTAATTTACATAGAAGAAAGCTGATAAAGATGATAATAATAATAATAATAATAATAATAATAATGACTATTTATTTCTTAACAATTTGTTATATAGCGCAGCTAATTCCGTTGCGCTTTACAATTGGAAACAGAGATAAAACAAAACTGGGTAATAAACAGACCTAGAGGTAGGAAGACCCTGCTCGCAAGCTTAAAATCGATAGGGTCCTGACACACCCTGATAAGGCATTGATACACAAGGATAGGTGCTATTTATTGTATAATGGTCACAGCAGGGAGTAGACTATCCCAATATATTCTAAAGGATAGCGTGTTTTTGTAATAATTCATCAACGGTTTTAAAAAATGGCCAACAATATCACAATCTAAGAAATCAAAACATTAAAACATTATGTTTATGCTACTTTGTGGCACATTCAGGTTACATCATTTGGTACAGTCAGGAACACTAAAGTAATTTGTACAGTGTGTTCCATCTGTTCAACAGGAACTAGTCATGTGAAGCTTGTTAGTATTAAATCTCTCCCATGGATCAGTGCTCTGTAAACGTCTTAAGCAGAGGATTCCGCAGACTCTCAGGAGCAGCTGGTCAGCAGACTGACAAGTACAACAACAGAAGCGACAAGTACTAACTGGTCACAACAGCTTTACATCAATGTGCTTCTTCCGCCTACCAGTTACACTCTCTCTTACACGGATCAGTCTGGTCTATCACAGTGCTAACAATCTGCTTTGGAAACCACTAAATGTGGCCTTTTTAAAAGCAGTTGACCGGTCACATGCGGCTGTTAGAGGTTCTCTTAATAATTTTACATCAATCACGATTATAAGATGTCAGAAACTACCTAGTTTGTTACCACATTGCCAAAAGACCACACGCAAAGTCAGTCTGGTCTCAGTGACTTAAGTTATACTCCTTTCAGACCGCCACCTATGAACCCGGGTTATGGGCACATGAGAACGCATAACCCGTGTTCAGGTGTGGCCTGAAAGGTGCAAGGGTTGAAATAGCGCCGGCACTACACTCGTGTGCAGTGTGAGCCGTCAAGTGTGAAAGGGGTCTGGGCCGGGCTCAGAGCCGGTCCTACCCAATATGATGCCCTAGGCAAGATTTTGGCTGGTGCCCCCTAGAACCAAAGCTAGTTCCGCCTCTGAGCCTGCACCCCTTTCCCACACCATCACCCCTCACCCATAGCAGTCCTTATTTTGGTTTTCCTACCCCCTGTAATTTAAATAAGAACAGTGTGCACATTCGGCGCACATGCCAAAAAGGTATGTGTTCTTGCTGGGAAGGGGCATGGCCACACAATAGTACCCCCAATTCAAATTATGCCACACAGTACTGCAACTTTGTTCGCAATTTATCATGCGATAGTGTCCCTTATTCACATTACATCACACAGTAGTACCACTTTACCTTATATACGTTACTCCTCTCGGTAGTGCCCCTCATTCACATAACATCATACTGAATTGCTCCTTATTCACACACCATATTGCTCCTTATTCACATTACGCCACACCATATTGCTCTTTATTCACATTAGACCACACAGCAGTGCCCTTTCTATACATTATGCCACACAGTAGAGCACATTATACACATAATGCCACACATTAGTAATGCATTTATGCACATAATACCACAGTAATGCCCCTTACACATATGACACACATTATTAATGTCCTTAGAAACATAATGCGCCTTACACATTATGCCAACCCTTATTAATGCCCTTATACACATGTCACTTACACATATGCTGCACATTATTAATGCCCTTATACAGATAATGACACACATAATGTCCCTTACACATATGCCGCACATTATTAGTGCCCTTATACACATAATGACACACATAGTGCCCCTTACACGTCACACATTATTAGTGCCCTTATACACATATTGACACACATAGTGCCCTTTACACATTTGCTGCACATTATTAATGCATTTATACACATGAAACGCATAATGACCCTTACACATATGCTGAACACTATTGCACAACCAACTCACACACACACAGCACTCACACGGCCGCTAACACTGTGACCTCTGGATACAGATGTGTCCTCATACATCTTGCCTCAATACACCATGCAGCAGGAGATACCTGGCGTGAGTCAACTGGTAGCTCTGATAACATCGGGTGCCTATTTTTGATGAAAATGCATCTTATTTGCATTGCTGTGTGGCTAGGATGCACAAGGAGCTTCTGCTGATTAATATGATATGCGGCATGCCTACATTCTGTGTGCGTCTGTGGCTGTATATGCATACGAAATGCTACACACAGAATATAGGCATGCCGCATATCATTTTAATCAACAGGAGCTGCTTATGCCCTAGGCAACTGCCTAGTTTGCCTATGCCTAGGGCCGGCTCTGGCCGGGCTGCACTCGGGTTGGACTTGTGTTCAAAATCCAGGGTGCAACCCCGCATTTAGATCTGAAAGGGGCTTAAGTGTCACCAGGATGCTAATACAAGGACATATAAGGAACATGAGTAAGAGAAGAGTGGCTTAAGGAACCGTGTTTATTTTAGACAAGGGTGCAATTTACAAAGAGTGGCTTATAACCGGGTTCCATGCAAGTCCATGTGAGTTGCTACGTTTTACATCTGTGTCTGCTAGCTGAAAGACTCCTTTTTATTTATCTATTAATCTGTTTGACTGGTGAGGTCTATTAAATGTCTTTTCATACATAACATTTTGGTATATTTATACCTCCCATATGAGGACCGTTTGGATTTTATTGAATAGACGAGTCCAGTACAAAAAAAAACATTATAGGCTGAGTTTCCAGATTGTATATAGTAAGCAGATAACTGAAGGGACTGAGGGTCTTATTCAGCTGCAAGTCGGGCGATTATCGGGTGACCCGCAATTTGTGATTGTTCTGCAATCGTATCTTGCTGGGATGCAATCACAGGTTAATTGACAGGTGGCAGGCATTCGTGGGCATACACATGGAGTTTATTCGGAGTGGTCAGAAAAATGCAGGCATGTCATGGCCGTTTTTGGGGCGTGCATCGGACGTCAGCTGCGATTAAAAACATGGCACCACTATGACTGGGGCCGCAGCTAACCTGCGTATGCCCGGGTCAACCAGTATGGCCAATGGTGCTCAAGTTCTGCGAAGCATTCGGAATTCAGTGTCTTGGAACCCTTCATTTAGTATACAAGGATTTCTGTTGGACCTGTTTTTGAGAAAATTGAGGATTTTTCCAGCAACTCGCTGGTGAATATTATTCTGGAAAATTAAATGATCGCCACATCTCTGCAGTTATATTATTTATTCTGAGTTTAGTGAGAGACAGTGCTGCTAATTTAATAGGTGGCTGCAGAAGGGATGGTTTGTGCCTTGGGACTCATTCTGCTGGATGTTTTGAATTAGGATTATATCCGTAAAAAATAATATCTATTTTGGCAGCAACACTCAAGAATTGGACCTACTGTATATAGTTTTTTTTATATATTATTGTGTTTCTTTATTACATTGTAATATTTAAGCTAAGATAGTGCTACTTTACTTTTGTACTGCTGGATAGGTGGCTGGCTAGCCCACAGCATGCTCACTCTTGCGGTGGTTAGAGTGAGTATTCTATGTCCATGGGGAGGAAGTCTGAAGTGGCATTACTATGGGGGGATGCAGACCACCCCGAGTGACACCTTCCGGGGAGGCAAACACCAAAATGACAGAAGCCGGGAGCAGGCACTACATGATAACAGTGCCCCAGTTTTATGGATGTGCTGAGGCCAGGGACAGCGTCTTCCTAAGCAGATTTCCTGACCACAGCTGAGCAGTCCTAGTCGTCATTCTGAATAAGCTTTGGCTTACGCAGATAACCAATTGTCGCGATGGTGATTCGATTCTTCATCTCCAGAGGAGCTGGTTGGTTGTTTTTTATCCATCTCCAAGATTTGATAAATCTAACCCATAATATCCTGAGGTTTACTTGTTCTCCATTATTAATAATGACAAATTTAGCATACAGAGGTACATTAATGTATTAAAGAATAATATAGGCAGGGCTGTCTTTGCCATTGGGCTTAATGAGCAGTTGCACAAGGTCTGATAGCCGAGGGGTACCAGATTTTTGAAGATTGGCCCTGGGGAACCAGAGATATTGAACTTCAAAGCAGTGGTCCCTATCCGAGCCTGTTAATTGCTCTTCCTGGCCAGATACCTCTGGTTCTGTCTGACATTATTCAAAGGGCTGGGACTCTCCCCTTTAGGTGGACATTGGTAGGTTGTCTCTACTATGCCCAGAACCAGAGATATCGGCCTTCCAGCAGCAGGTCCTTGCTCCACGTGCCTGGGATGTAGTTTTATATTTGTGTTGGCTCCGGCTCCTGAACCCGATCTCCAAGACCCCAGTACCTCCTAAAAGGTGGAACGCTCTACTTTATCTAATTGAAAGCTAAGAAATCCACTTCCACAAACCGGAGACATCCGTGGTCAAGCAAGCTGCCTTCCCACTGGAAATTATGATTTTTAACATACCCTTCAACTGTACCTATTTGGCAGGTACAGTATCTTTTTTATGGTCTGTACCAGCCAAAAGTGGCTTTGTACCGGATTCAGCATCTCCCTATTCCTACAGACTCCTTTGGCAGCGCCGCGGGACATGCTCCTTTACTCGTGGCCATGGACATGCTCCTTTACTCCTAATGTGTACGGATTTTTTGTTCTACAATGTTGGAGGGTATGTATTAAGCCCACTCTACTATCCACCCCTCCACTGTGTATGAAACACTCCCTACCACCCTGGAGGCTATGTACTTGGGCCCCTTGATTCAGCTCAATGCCCCTCTTCTACAGTTTAGTGTTCTCCCTCCCGATGTCATTAATCCCCCCCCCCCCCATCCTTGCAGTAAAGGAGTAATAAGCAGAGAGAACACCCCCAAACACACACAAGACACCCCCAGTCATCGCCGATAGCACGCCTACCACTAGAGGATGGGTAAGGGCCCCAGTGCATTGCTTTGCCCAGGGGCCTACACTGCTGGTAAGATGGCCCTGAATATAAGTTAAGTCACAGCAAACCTCTTTTTAATAACTCTTCTATGTTTGAACACTTATTTTGTTTAATATTTAACTTTCTGCTAATTAATATCCTGTGAATTGTGGATATTTTTTATTTAAAAAAACTCTATAAGTTACATTTTATACGACGCATCTCAAACTAACAGTATACTCAATTAGACCAACATTAGAGAGAAATAAAGAGCTGCTGCCTAAAGGTAGGTACTCACTGTCCAATCTTTTGATCGGAACGACAATTGGGACGATTATTTGCCTAAAAGAAAGTCCTGATATCTATGCTACACACTTTATTTTTTTTATTTTTTTCAATTGTCTGATGGAAAAAATTCAGATTAAATCAATGTGGTCAAAGAATGCACACACACTGGTCGACATCAGTTGATTGTGGTCGACAGATTGAGATCTGATAACCAAAACAATCAGGTTGTGGGCAAGATTTGTGCAAGTTATTGGCAAAACTTCAAAATGATCCTTTATACACACACACACACACACACACACACACACACACACACACACACACACACACACTATATATACAATAAAATTATGTTGGCATTTGAAGATTACACTGCATTCAGTCATTTAAGCAAAGCACATTCAGGACAGGTTATCTTTCATGAAAGGGACCTTTCTTGGGCTCCAAAGTCCATTCACGTAATTAGGTTTCATGAAATACATTTTTTTTTTATCTTAGACGATTGCTTCACTGTTATTATCGATCATGGCTATTTTGGTATTGCTAAGCTTTTCCTAATTCATGGATACTTGAAATGTACTTATTATTATTATATTTCATGTTTGCCTAATAAATTGTAACGGTTGTTTTGGATACATTATTTTATATATATTTTTTTATTGTGTTAAAGGAATTCAAGCCCCGTGTTCCCTTTTTTTACCTATTCAAATTTAGAAATAACTGGCAAGTGGTCAGCCAAAGCTATCGTTTGTGTTTTGGCCTAATTTTGGGAGAAAAGGGATTTTTTGTTACTAAAATCATAGGTCTTACTACTGCAGGAGAATAGACAGCTAGGAACAAAACTTTCAGCAATGTTTCTGGTATTAATGTATTTTCAATGTATTGCTCATTATTCTGCACTAACTATATCACATGCTGAAGGAAATGCTGGAGCCATATTTCTCTAATGCCAGGTACATACTATTACAGGTTGAGTATCCCTTATCCAAAATGCTTGGGACCAGAGGTATTTTGGATATGGGATTTTTCCGTATTTTGGAATAATTGCATACCATAATGAGATATCATGGTGATGGGACCCAAGTCTAAGCACAGAATGTATTTATGTTACATATACACCTTATACACACAGCCTGAAGGTAATTTTAGCCAATATTTTTTCATAACTTTGTGCATTAAACAAAGTGTGTCTACATGTACACTATTCATTTATGTTTCATATACACCTTATACACACAGCCTGAAGGTCATTTAATACAATATTTTTAATAACTTTGTGTATTAAACAAAGTTTGTGTACATTGAGCCATCAGAAAACAAAGGTTTCACTATCTCACTCCAAAAAGTCCGTATTTCGGAATATTCCGTATTTTGGAATATTTGGATATGGGATACTCAACCGTACTATTATTATGGCATCACAAGGGTTCTACAGCACCTAACAAACAAACAAATACAAAACAAGAAAACAATGACTAATGGGCCCTACACACTGGGCGATAATACTCAAAGATATGAACGAGATACCGTTCATATCTTTCAGTGTGGAGGCACCAGCGATGAACGATGCGCGGCCCCGCACTCGTTCATCGCTGGTGCCCAGTCGCTTGTACATGCAGGCCAATATGGACGATCTCGTACATATTTGCCTGCACTTCCATGGAGCTGGGTGACTGACCCCCCCCTCCGGGTCACCCGTCGGGCAGCTCGGCGGCTGATCTGCCAGTGTGTAGGGCCCATTACAGTAGAAGACAATGTAGGACAAATACATGGTACATTAACATTGCTGCATCAGGGGATAGGAGACTGAAATAATCATCAGGGTGGCAGAAACAGATGATTCGTGCTATTTTAAGGAGTATGGAGTAGGAAATAGCCTAAGAGAGGGAAAAGCACATGAGGGGAGAGGGCCCTGCTCATTAAAGTTTACATTCTGAGTGCTATTCTTAGCACTTACTACCACCACTGTGGTGCTCCTGTACACTTTTTCTCCATAAACTCCCATCCAATTACAATAATTACATTGCTCCAACTTATATTATCAAACAAACATAGATGACCTTCTACAATTATATTACTTATATAACATTTATTCTAGGATACCTTTCACATATATTGTTAAACAGTTAGTGTTGCAATCATATAATCACTGCGCCTGATGGCCGGGGATAAGCAGATCTTGAAAGATTACTTTGTGCGGCACAAAAGAGCACTGTTACATTATCAGTCTTGTGCAAATCACTATTGATGTCAGAGGAAATAAATACCAGGAAGAAACGTCTTAGCCGACATGTGACTTGAAATTGAACATTGTGATTTCAGCTTAAAAACAGAGTTCACATTCCAAATGCCTAATTACATTTTTCAGCAAGAACACAAATGAAAAGAAACAGGGAAATTGTATGGTTGTCTTGGCTTGGAAAGCAACAAAATAAAATTGTTCTCTGTACAAATGGGTGAACATTTGTACAACCGTGTTAAAACCAGCAGTGTCCTTGAGCCTGGTACTTTTTTGGATGGCAGGGTAATCCATTTAAGACGAAGCTCCGACTTGGTTTAGACCCTTTTATTATTCATAAAGCACACACAGTCAGGATGCTGCAGCCAATCAGCTTTGGTTTCATCAACATGAGACACAAATTACGCAAGGAGGCCTAGATCTCCTTTAAACAAATAGGTTTAATGCACACGATAGCGGTACATGAGGAGGAGCAGCAGTTTGAATAAGCTGAGAGAATGAGTGAGGAAGATCTTAGCCATGATGGCATAAACATACTGGTGTGCCTATTAGATTTCATTTTGCAGACTGAGTACTGCAACAAGATAAAGGGGTAGAGAGGACACACTGTAGGGGCAATTCCAAGCTATGCAGGAGGATGTAGAGCCATTTCTATTTTGCAGGACTTGAATTTGGCACTTGATAAGAGCTGTCAGTCGTTAGCGTCAATTTAAATAGCATCAATGAGCAAGCCACTAACTGGATTACCCCTTTTGGGATGTGTCCTATATTTTTAATAGAAACGATTAACCACAAAAATTAACACTCAAACTGAATTGCTTAACTAATTAAAATAGGCGTGAGATTGGACTTGTTGATGTAAAATTGGCATAGTATGCTTATTTAGATTTTTCCATCTCTAAAGAAATTCTTGTTTGCGAATGCATTTCTAAAGTCAGCGGAGTAGGCTTGCACCTTGGTGTGTGTTGGGAGTACCATCCCAGTGCATTGTTCCCAAACAGAAGCCCCTTTACCCATTATCAAACCCAGGAACACACTAAGGCTGTGATTAGACCCCTGCACACTAAATGGAGGCATACCGCGTCACAGTGGTGTGACCTTGTGCCAAGCCCCCATCTCTAATGAAACCTGCGAGGAAGGTGCATCAGACGTCTGAATCCGCTTTATTGGCCAGGTATACTTGCGTATACTAGGAACTTGTCTTCGGTTTGCTATACAAAGCCAAGCAGGTAACAGATCAGCAGGTGGGGGGGGTAAGTAAAGTTATACAGATAGGTATAGCGTAGGGACACAAGTGAGTTACATGTACATCTAGTCAGTCAATGTTCAGGAGTTCAGCAGGCGGACCGCTTGGGGAAAGAAACTTTTGAGGCTTCTGGTGGACCCGGCAGGGACGGCCCTGTAACACCTGCCTGAAGGAAGCAAGTTAAACATCATTTTATCATCATCAGAACACATATCATTTTGATTGGCAACACAAAGCTTATTTCATTATTATTCAGCACTGTAAGCCTGACTCAGACTTGTTCGTTAACCCGATGGTTAGTGTACAAGTCAGATGGTGGGGACATTGCACATGTGCAGAACGGGTCCTGCGTCCTCACAGGGCCCCCTAAGCTCCAGCCTGACATCAGCATATTAGCGGTACGGTATTACACAGCCGCTTCCCTGTGGATGTGCAACATCATACAACTCTGAATCAGGCCCCATATGCTATATTTGGTCTGTCCTAGCCATTGATCTATTATGCTATGCCGCACTGCTGACAATGCCAATGTGAAATATTAACCTGGTGTGTTCTATGGATGCCAGTAATACAGTTAGCTGGAGTTCACTAATGAAAGTTCTAACGTACTGAATGACAGCACTAAACCTATGTTATTGACAGGAGCCACTTTAACAAGTTAGACACACACAGGATTTTCCCATTGCAGGGGCGCCCGTCACTCACTGCACTGGTGAGCACGGTGGTGTAACAGCTGGAGGAGATTTTGGTTCTTAGGGACATCCCTTGAGCAAACCCGCAAATCAAGCTGTCTGGTAACATCATCATCAGGGCTTTCTTAATCTGTTTTACGAATAAAATTCTAGTCTAACGTACAATATTAAAAGTGCCCATGTAAAAATAATGGTGTGAGATTACATACACATATACGTGAGAGTCTGGGATAAGAATCCAGTATACTTTACTTACTGATTGCACCAGTGTAGGTTGGTTGCGTTAAGTCTTTGGGCACCTTCCGGTAGATGTCAAACCTTGTAGGAGAAAAAAACAAAACAATATGACGCTATGTATGGAGTGCAAACATGCAACAAATATTTTACTAAATAGAACATGTAAGAAAAGGGGTAGACGGCTCATTTCAAGCTTAGTAGCAATCGTGATTTATCCCTGGAAGGTTTACTTTAAACAATTACCAATGGTAGTAAAGTAGCATTGGCTCTTAAAATGGTTACACGAAAGAGCTAAGCCATGGTGACATCAGCCATGCTAATTCAGCAGAATATTGAATATATTAAGTATCCCATTTACACTGACCCTGATTAAGGGTCACATGGAGTTCTGGAGGCTAAACTAAAATAGTGCATGGCCTACATCACATAACTTACCCGGAAAGACTAAAAGATCTTAATATGTATAGTTTAGAGCAGAGAAGAGAAAAGGGGACCATGATAGATACTTTCAAATATAATCAAGGATTTTAACAAGGTACATAAGGGAAATAATCTTCAAAAGGAAGAGAAGTAATAGAGAATATGCACTGAGACTGGGGGAGGGGGTAGGTTCAGAGGAAATGTAAGGAAAAATTACTTCTCAGAAACGGTAGCGGGCAAGTGGAATAGCCTCCTATAAGAGGTGGTAGAGGCTTATACAGTAGAGCAATTTAAACATGCTTGGGATAGACATAAGGAAATCCATACAAAGAAATACAGATTAAATAGGGTTTGAGGTAACATGGTAAAAAAAAACAGGGCAGACTAGATGAGCCTGGGAATGATAATGATCAAGGGTGTAGGAGGAGCTGTGACCAAGGCCACGTGGGTGTTACCAGTGCCGTGTAGGTATGGCCAGTGCCGTGTGGGCGTGTACACTACTCTATCAGCCTTAATGTCTCCCAAATTTTTTTAAAGTAGAAAAATTGCATAATTTTGTGAGTGAAACAGAAATACAGTTATCCTACTTATGATTCATGGCTGAACATATAGCCAGTCTTGTGGCTGGTCATCATAATGCTATTATGATGAACAACCTATTTTTATATGGAGGCCTGGGGTTGTAGTCCCATGTACCCTACTGTTAATCTTGCTTTGCGTTTACATGCCTGACTGAAATCCCCATTTTTTTCCACTTAAAATAAATTGTCCCATTTAGCTTATATTGTAGTAGTGCAGCAGAACAGTATTGAAGAAATATAAAAAGGGAAAATAAAAAATTTCAAATCAGTTCTTTTACCAGTCGACAAGTCATAATCTTATAAAGGACTGCTTATGAACAGGACACACTCACTCATACTCCCAATTTATAGTTATTGATCATTTCATCGGTTACAATACAGAAAGTGATCAGAACAGTTCAACTAGTTAAAACTTTCATACACACCCACTACAGTCCTCTTCTACGTTAAGTGAAAATTAGGCATTATAATAACAATACTGTTACATTCCTCCCAACATGACCCTCTCCAGGAGGGACACAATGCTCTGCTCCTGGACTTTTCTTAATTTATGATTGCCATCACCTGTGCTGAAACACCTTTCTAATCCATTGACCTGTTCGACACAGGTGCCGGCAATCATAAATTAAGAGAAAAGTCCAGAACCAGAGCATTGTGTCCCTCCTGGAGAGGGTGATGTTGGGAGGTATGTTGTTATCTTTTTAAAAAACTTATTCTTATGTGGAATACTAGCAATAACTTAAGTGTCATAGCTATATATTACATGTATGAACAATCACAGGTTGCAGGCACTATTCTTGGAGTCATACTGTATTCACCGTGCTCTAGAACTGGGTGGGACAGATTGGCTCATTCACAGGCAATTTTTATTCTAGTTAGGACAGTGCAAAAATTACGCCATAAAAAGCCCTTATGCCCCAGAATACAAAATATAGACATTGCTTCTTTCTTTTTCCACTTCTCTTTCCAAAACCAACACAATATCTAACTCCGTCCACGTCAACTATATTAAATGGCCCAGAGCACTGACTGCATAGGCTGAAAGCCAAAAGAGCTGACGGCTCACTGATTTGGCACGGACATGCAGGGACTTTAATAAAAGGTTTTGAAATGCCAATGGAAAAGACGTTTATCCAAAGGTTTCACAAATGAAAAGTGTACAACTGGAACGTGTTACCTTGTTAAAAAGAACCCTAAAACTACTGTTTGTAAAGAGTAGGGTAGAAGGTTAAAACTCTTGCGATAATCCATTACTGAATAAACATTCTTAAAAAGGGGATACATATATCTAATTATATCTGCCCATCAGTGCCTTTTCTTGTGGCGGACGAGCCGTGTAATTACACAGGGCGCCCGCTGCAGCACTTTGTGGCTCATTCTGATCCCCCTCATCCCTTTCCTAGTACTCCGCTGGGGGAAGGGTGGAGTTTCGTGGAATGACACAATTGCGCTATGATTTCACGATGCAACCGCGTCATTCCATGAAACTCCACCCTCCCAGCGGAGTACTAGGGAAGAGAGAGGAGGGGGAGCGTGACGTCACCGCTGGCGCCCGCCAGCGTATATACACCCCCTTGGCAACAAGCATTACCCTTGGAAACGAGCATAGATCTCAGAACGTGCAACCCCTGGCAACGAGCATGACACTCAGTGCGTGAAACCCCTGGCAAAAAGCTTGACACCCAGCGCGTGAAACCCCTGGCAACAAGCGCGACACCCAGCGCATGAAACCGCTGGCAACAAGCGCGACACCCAGCGCATGAAACCGCTGGCAACAAGCGCGACACCCAGCGCATGAAACCGCTGGCAACAAGCGCGACACCCAGCGCATGAAACCGCTGGCAACAAGCGCGACACCCAGCGCATGAAACCGCTGGCAACAAGCGCGACACCCAGCGCATGAAACCGCTGGCAACAAGCGCGACACCCAGCGCATGAAACCGCTGGCAACAAGCGCGACACCCAGCGCATGAAACCGCTGGCAACGAGCACGACACCAAGCACATGAAACCCCTGGTAATGAGCAGGTAATTTAAAACTAATAATAAGCTTTACTGTAGGGCATAATATGGTTCAAGGGCATTACTGTGTGGAGCGTTATATGGTGGAATATTTTTTTCCCCTTATGGTGACAGAGGTCTGTTGTTGAATGTCTCTTTTGGGGGGGGGACACTTTTTTTTTTTTTTTAATGCTCGCACTGGGAGCCAAATTGTCTACAAACAGCTCTGCTGTCCATTACCTTTGGTCTGTATATTATAATGCATTAAAGATTCAGCTAAAGGTAAGTCAGAGCCTGTATAGGTACTTGGAGTTGATCATGTTAAATATGTTCAGCCAGTGTGAGGCACTGTTAAGCCGACGCAATGCTACAGAACAGCAACTTTCCAACAACCTTCCAATAAAATAATATTCTAGAATTCTATAGCCAAGAAGAACCGATCACCCAGCCTGACCACTGAAAGTCTCTTTTTATGGTTAACTGTGGACTAGTCATGGTTTGCGAGACGGTTTTATTTTTGTTTTCTCATCAACTCTTTAAGTTGTAATGTGCAATATAAAGTAAAAATGTAAAACATTTGAAAATTCCATGCAAAAAAGGACGCACGTGAATGTAATAAAGCAATCTCTGTTACTTCTGCTTGTAATATGCCCTGGTAATATCTAAGGCTGGTGACCTGTTGCAATGTTGCAGGCAATACCAGTCATATGGATCTATATAATGTGGTTGGGTAGCTCTAGATAGAATGCAATACATGTATTGATTCTTTCAAATTGGATTTTAACTGGGTATTACGTTCTGTGCACAGACTCTGTGGAACCGAGGGCCTGATTCAGACCTGATCGCTCCTCTGCGAATTTGCAGAGGTTTGCGATCAGATAGCCGCCGCCCAGACAGAGTGAAAACCCGCCCCGTGCAAGTCTGCGCACGCCTTGCGGAAATCTTGGCGTTCACCGGTCAGCTGCAAATCCATTCGCAACTCACTCACCATCAAATGATTTTTCAAGTCTGTGCATAGCCCAGGACCTACTCTTACAATGCGACAGAATCAGGCTGATCGGGGCCGGAGCAGACGTCACATACATCCCTAAAAATGCTTGGGCATGTCTGCGGTTTTCCCGACACTGCCAGAAAACGCCCAGTTACCACCCCCAAATGCCGACTTCCTGTCAATCAACTTGCGTTAGGCTATCGATCCCAAAAAGTCGCTGAATTTCTTCGCAGTTTGGCCTCACGCATGCGTACTATGATCCATACGCATGTGCAGTCTACCGATAATTGCCCAGCTTGCGAATTTGCACAACAGCGATCAGGTCTGTATCGGGCCCGGAGTTTTATATACGAAGGGTAATGACAATTCTATGATAGCACCACCAACTATTAACTCTGTATGACAGATGAACTGATACAGCACCATGGCAACTTTTGAAATGTTTTTCTTTTTTAGTAATATGAGCTGATGTAACAGTCAAAATACCCTTCATTCAGCACTTAAACAAAGGCTTATGTGTGTGCAGCCTAAACAAAACCCATTCATTTGGACAGCACTAAGTCATTAAACAAAAAAAAATCTATATAATCAATGAACCAATGAGAGAGTCTATCCCTTGATCAACAATAAAACCTAATTAAAATACACACATAATAAAGAAGCGTGTAGCAACCTTGTGTGTGGTGTGATATGTTCACTAATGTTGACACAGACTATATAGACAGTGAGACTGTTGAAATATGGTCTCTGGTGGCCCAGGGGCTCCTGAACGCTCCAGTGTGGCTTCTGGGTCCTGGAGTCATGTGACAGTCACTTCTGAGTCAGACTTCCGAGCCTCCAACATTCCAGTGTCAATATTTTAACAATGTCGACATCAGAAGTGTCAACATTATCACTTGACATTATATAGGTCAACATTCTGACTACTACTCACAGCACTTTATAATCTGGCATTCAACAAATATAAAACTTACCATTAGAACAACTTAAACATAAATACAAGAACTAATGCAGCAATAATGATAAAGCCACGGTCGAGGTTTATCCAACCCAGTATTACATTCATATTTCACATTTGTAAGCATCTAGTTAAATGGGTGGAGCACACATATTCTACAAGGGTAATCCAGAAAATAAAGACCGTTCTGCTTTTGCATTTTTTTAAATAAAAGAGCACCCTTATCTATTTCTCCACATAATCGCCCCCTTCATATAAGCATTTATCATATCTGCCCACGAGCATCAGAATCCCCTTGTCGTACCTTACCCTGTGTGATGGTGGTCCCCCTGCATGTCAGAGAAAATGATCGTAGATGGGATTTTTCATCAGGTCTGAATTACCACCTTGGCTGCCTCCAGTTCACTGTACCAGTTGTTGACCGCATTTTCCGCCCAGGGGTATACACACGGAGAGATCCGTGCTTAAATTCTAAGTAATCTGACTACACAATCTCTCCGTGTGTGGGGTGCCAGCGACAGCGATGCACGCTATTACCAGCTCTAGATTTGGCATGCATGCAGGCATGCCAAATCTAGTGAGATTGCTCATTTTACCACTGGATGAAATGAGCTCCCCCCTCTCGCTCAGCACACATCGCGCCGAGTGCTGAGCAGGGGGAGAGATGTGTGCTGATCACTTTAGAGCTTATTGAAAAGGGGAAAATTGCTTGGAGCAAGGTCTATAAGGAGGCTAAGATCTGCGTCCATCTACTCAAATGCTGGGGGCAGGCCAGCAAAGGGCAAGGTCGCCCAGCATGTTGTGAGGACGACCCCTGCCTGCATTGACAGGTGGCCCACCACCATATTTTATCCGTCCGGCTGCACGTGATGTCATGCAGCCTCCCTGAAAACTAAATACAGAGGCACCGCACACATACACACACAGTGCGCAACTGGCACTCAGGAGACTGGAAGAATAGGCTGACACAGTTGCGTACGACATATATATTTTATATATATATACATATAGAGATATATATATAGAGATATATATATAGATAGAGAGAGAGAGAGAGAGAGAGAGAGAGAGAGAGAGAGAGAGAAAAAGACAGAGGGGGCGCTTCATAGTGCAATAGGTTTTAATTCATAAAAGCACAGAACTCTTGTTAAAATCACAACGTTATTGCTCGTACCTAAACAACCTCCGCTGTGGGCTTAATACCACATGATTTAGAATACACAATTCCCCAGCAATACTGCAAACCTCCGGTAATCATCCAGGACAGGACCTCACACTCGTGCCGCTAGACCGCTTTAGTCAGCCGCCGCACGCCAGGACACCGTCACTCGCCGACACCTGAAGAAGCAGAGGGGGACTCGATCGCACACGTCAGCAGGCCACGCCCCTACGCGTTTCGTCACAGACTTCGTCAGAGGGCTGACCTGCTGCCCGTGTGCCCGTCCTTTTACAAACGGCTACCGCCAATCAGCTACTTACATCAACTATTCTCATTTGCATATGTATAGTATATCCATGGGGGACGCACTCCACCAATGTGTCAAAAACCATTAATTAATTAATTGATGGTTCTGATATGACTAATTGGTTATTAACTATGCTGCTATGCAACTAATTACATATACTGGTGGCATCCCTTCTGTTTAGGGGTTGCTGGTGCTTTCACTCCCTATGTCTCTATTTTCCATGGCTCTTTTTTGTGATGTATATATAAAAATGCTCTGCCATCTCCTGATCATGCTGCCGATATATAAGTAGGAGCTGATAAGATTGAAATATGTGAATATAAAATTATATATGGTATATTCCTTTTTTTTTTTTTTCTCTCAAGTTTTATTTTTGTTTATCCCCTTTTTGTATATATATGAAAAAAATGTTATGAATAATATACTTTCACTGACTAATTTGTCTGAAACAAAAGTTGTACGAAAATGTGAAAAAATGTAGCAATATCTAAGGAGAGTTCTCTTTATGTGTAAAATGTATCTATGATGGACTAACTCTAGAAGTGATTAAAGTAGTTCCCCTCCCCCCACTCCCCATTTTTTTAAATGAAACTCTGTTTGGAAAGATGTTTCTAATCAATTGCAAAGATCTCCCAGGTGTGGGTTGTAACGCTGAGGCTAAAAACCAAAGATCGTTTACTGCACTAGTCTTTTATATATATGATAACAAAGTTTTATCTGAATTTATGTTGTTATCTTTTATTACTTGCAAATGAAGTAATTTATGGTTTTTGACACATTGGTGGAGTGCGTCCCCCATGGATATACTATAAATATGCAAATGAGAATAGTTGATGTAAGTAGCTGATTGGCGGTAGCCGTTTGTAAAAGGACGGGCACACGGGCAGCAGGTCAGCCCTCTGACGGAGTCTGTGACGAAACGCGTAGGGGCGTGGCCTGCTGACGTGTGCGATCGAGCCCCCCTCTGCTTTCTCAGGTGTCGGCGAGTGACGGTGTCCCGGCGTGCGGCGGCTGACTAAAGCGGTCTAGCGGCACGAGTGTGAGGTCCTGTCCTGGATGATTACCGGAGGTTTGCAGTATTGCTGGGGAATTGTGTATTATAAATCATGTGGTATTAAGCCCACAGCGGAGGTTGTTTTGGTACGAGCAATAACGTTGTGATTTTAACAAGAGTTCTGTGCTTTTATGAATTAAAACCTATTGCACTATGAAGCGCCCCCTCTGTCTTTTTCTCTAGATGTCTTCTCCCCGTGGAATTCCGGGTTATTTGTGACAGTTGGGAGCAGCGGTTCAACAAAGAAAAAGAACATTAGTGCTTTCACTCCCTATATTTCATAGGAGCAGTGACTTTAAGGTCTTAAAGTGAAGGAGACCGATTTCTGTTGCACTGAGCGCACCTGATTATATGTGTATATATATATATATATATAATAAGAATTTACTTACCGATAATTCTATTTCTCGGAGTCCGTAGTGGATGCTGGGGTTCCTGAAAGGACCATGGGGAATAGCGGCTCCGCAGGAGACAGGGCACAAAAAAGTAAAGCTTTACTAGGTCAGGTGGTGTGCACTGGCTCCTCCCCCTATGACCCTCCTCCAGACTCCAGTTAGGTACTGTGCCCGGACGAGCATACACAATAAGGGAGGCATTTTGAATCCCGGGTAAGACTCATACCAGCCACACCAATCACACCGTACAACTTGTGATCTAAACCCAGTTAACAGTATGACAACAGAAAGGGCCTCTTAAAGATGGCTCCTTAACAATAACCCGAATTAGTTAACAATAACTATGTACAAGTATTGCAGATAATCCGCACTTGGGATGGGCGCCCAGCATCCACTACGGACTCCGAGAAATAGAATTATCGGTAAGTAAATTCTTATTTTCTCTATCGTCCTAAGTGGATGCTGGGGTTCCTGAAAGGACCATGGGGATTATACCAAAGCTCCCAAACGGGCGGGAGAGTGCGGATGACTCTGCAGCACCGAATGAGAGAACTCCAGGTCCTCCTTTGCCAGGGTATCAAATTTGTAAAATTTTACAAACGTGTTCTCCCCCGACCACGTAGCTGCTCGGCAGAGTTGTAATGCCGAGACCCCTCGGGCAGCCGCCCAAGATGAGCCCACCTTCCTTGTGGAGTGGGCTTTTACAGTTTTAGGCTGTGGCAGGCCTGCCACAGAATGTGCAAGTTGAATTGTGTTACAAATCCAACGAGCAATCGACTGCTTAGAAGCAGGTGCGCCCAACTTGTTGGGTGCATACAATATAAACAGCGAGTCAGATTTTCTGACTCCAGCCGTCCTTGCAATGTATATTTTTAAGGCTCTGACAACGTCCAACAACTTGGAGTCCTCCAAGTCGCTAGTGGCCGCAGGCACCACAATAGGTTGGTTCAGATGAAATGCTGATACCACTTTAGGGAGAAAATGCGGACGAGTCCGCAGTTCTGCCCTATCCGAATGGAAGATTAGATAAGGACTTTTATAAGATAAAGCCGCCAATTCAGATACTCTCCTGGCAGAGGCCAGGGCTAGTAACATAGTCACTTTCAATGTGAGATATTTCAAATCCACCTTTTTCAATGGTTCAAACCAATGGGATTTGAGGAAATCTAAAACTACATTTAGATCCCACGGTGCCACCGGAGGCACCACAGGAGGCTGTATATGCAGTACTCCCTTGACAAAAGTCTGGACCTCAGGGACAGAGGCCAATTCTTTTTGGAAGAATATTGACAGGGCCGAAATTTGAACCTTAATGGATCCCAATTTGAGACCCATAGATAATCCTGATTGCAGGAAATGTAGGAAACGACCCAGTTGGAATTCCTCCGTCGGAACCCTCCGATCCTCGCACCACGCTACATATTTTCGCCAAATGCGGTGATAATGTTTCACGGTGACTTCCTTCCGTGCCTTAATCAAGGTAGGAATGACTTCTTCTGGAATGCCTTTCCCTTTTAGGATCTGGCGTTCAACCGCCATGCCGTCAAACGCAGCCGCGGTAAGTCTTGAAAAAGACAGGGACCCTGCTGTAGCAGGTCCCTTCTCAGAGGTAGAGGCCACGGTTCGTCCGTGAGCATCTCTTGAAGTTCCGGATACCAAGTCCTTCTCGGCCAATCCGGAACCACTAGTATTGTTCTTACTCTTCTTTGCCGTATGATCTTCAATACCTTTGGTATGAGCGGCAGAGGAGGAAACACATACACTGACTGGTACACCCAAGGAGTTACCAGTGCGTCCACAGCTATTGCCTGTGGATCTCTTGACCTGGCGCAATATTTGTCCAGTTTCTTGTTGAGGCGAGACGCCATCATGTCTACAATTGGTCTTTCCCAACGGTCTATTAACATGTTAAAGACTTCTGGATGTAGACCCCACTCTCCCGGATGAAGATCGTGTCTGCTGAGGAAGTCTGCTTCCCAGTTGTCCACGCCCGGGATGAACACTGCTGACAGTGCTATCACGTGATTCTCCGCCCAGCGAAGAATCTTGGCAGCTTCTGCCATTGCACTCCTGCTTCTTGTGCCGCCCTGCCTGTTTACATGGGCGACCGCCGTGATGTTGTCCGACTGAATCAACACCGGCTTTCCTTGCAGGAGAAGTTCCGCCTGGCTTAGAGCATTGTAGATTGCTCTTAGTTCCAGAATGTTTATGTGAAGAGACTTTTCCAGACTCGTCCATACTCCCTGGAAGTTTCTTCCTTGTGTGACTGCTCCCCAGCCTCTCAGGCTGGCGTCCGTGGTCACCAGGATCCAATCCTGAATGCCGAATCTGCGGCCTTCTAATAGGTGAGCCTTCTGCAACCACCACAGAAGTGACACCCTTGTCTTTGGTGACAGGGTTATTCGCAGGTGCATCTGCAGATGCGACCCTGACCATTTGTCCAACAGATCCCTTTGGAATATTCTTGCATGGAATCTGCCGAATGGAATTGCTTCGTAAGAAGCCACCATTTTTCCCAGGACTCTTGTGCATTGATGTACTGACACTTTTCCTGGTTTTAGGAGGTTCCTGACCAGATCGGATAACTCCTTGGCTTTTTCCTCTGGAAGGAAAACCTTTTTCTGAACCGTGTCCAGAATCATTCCTAGGAACAGCAGACGAGTTGTCGGGATTAAATGGGATTTTGGAATATTCAGAATCCACCCGTGTTGTCTTAGCACCTCTTGAGATAGTGCTAAAGCTGTCTCCAGCTGTTCTCTGGACCTTGCCCTTATTAGGAGATCGTCCAAGTATGGGATAACTAATACGCCTTTTCTTCGAAGAAGAATCATCATCTCGGCCATTACCTTGGTAAAGACCCGAGGCGCCGTGGACAATCCGAACGGCAGCGTCTGAAACTGATAGTGACAGTTTTGAACAATGAACCTGAGGTACCCCTGGTGTGCGGGGTAAATCGGAACGTGTAGATACGCATCCTTGATGTCCAAGGATACCATAAAGTCCCCTTCTTCCAGGTTCGCTATCACTGCTCTGAGTGACTCCATCTTGAACTTGAACTTTTTTATGTAGAGGTTCAAGGACTTCAGATTTAGAATAGGCCTTACCGAGCCATCCGGCTTCGGTACCACAAATAGAGTGGAATAATACCCCTTTCCTTGTTGTAATAGGGGTACTTTGACTATCACCTGCTGAGCGTACAGCTTGTGAATGGCTTCCAACACCCTCTCCCTTTCGGAAGAGACGGTTGGTAAGGCAGACTTCAGGAAACGATGAGGAGGATCCGTCTCTAATTCCAACCTGTACCCCTGAGATATTATCTGCAGGATCCAGGGGTCTACCTGCGAGTGAGCCCACTGCGCGCTGTAATTTTTGAGACGGCCCCCCACTGTCCCCGAGTCCGCTTGAGAGGCCCCAGCGTCATGCTGAGGTTTTTGCAGGAGCCGGGGAGGGCTTCTGTTCCTGGGAAGGAGCTGCCTGTTGGTGTCTCTTCCCTCTTCCTCTGCCTCGTGGCAGGTACGACAAGCCCTTTGCTCTCTTATTTTTGTAGGAGCGAAAAGGCTGCGGTTGAAAGGTCGGTGCCTTTCTCTGTTGGGGAGTGACTTGAGGTAAAAAAGTGGATTTCCCGGCAGTAGCCGTGGCCACCAAGTCTGATAGACCAACTCCAAATAACTCCTCCCCTTTATACGGCAAAACCTCCATGTGACGTTTTGAATCCGCATCGCCTGTCCACTGTCGTGTCCATAAGGCTCTTCTGGCTGAAATGGACATAGCACTCACCCGAGATGCCAGTGTGCAAATATCCCTCTGTGCATCACGCATATAGATAAATGCATCCTTTATTTGTTCTAACGACAGTAAAACATTGTCCCTATCTAGGGTATCAATATTTTCAATCAGGGATTCTGACCAAACTACTCCAGCACTGCACATCCAGGCAGTTGCTATAGCTGGTCGTAGTATAAC